>NC_140989.1:258753705-259164873 GCF_052327205.1 Somniosus microcephalus
GCTGCGTTCATGCACCAATGACTCCACAAAGGCTCTGCTCATGGTCGCTATGGACTCCTCCATTCGCTCCACACTCGCAGCGACCCTGGAGACAAAACCTGCCAGAGACTCCTGCATCTGTGCATGGAGATCCATCACCTCTTGCGGATGGACCCAGAGGCAGAGGGTCGAGATGCAGCGCAGCTGAGCTGAGCTGGCAGAGCCCTGCGCCCTCCGACGAGGACTCTCCACTGCTGTCCCTGTCTCCAGAATCTGCTGAGGCTCACTTGTGAGCTGTGAAACACCAGGTGACAACACTACTCTATGTCCCAAAGGTCCCCCCGAGGTGTGAGTGTCTGCGCTGGTGCTGGGTGCGCTTACTTCTGCTGACGCTGCACCCTCAGAGTTTGGAGCTTCCTCTGAGGAGTCTGGCTGCACAGCCTCTTCCTCCTCCACAATGAGGACGGGGGCTCTGGATGGTACTGTGGGGGAGTAAAGGAAGGAGTTAGAGATATAGGCCTAGAAATTGGGTTTTGGCTTAGCCAGGGCTTTAGCGCCGGAAGTTAGTGCCGGCGCTAAGTCCCCCTGCGCGCGCCAAAAATTCAGCAGGGCTGCGCCCAAACGGCTGCCGGCGCTACTGAAGGGTCTTTGCGGCGGTAAATCGGCGCTAACTGCCGTTTCGCGCCGCAATTCCGGCGCTGCGGCACCCGATGCGGTGCAGCAGGCTCGGGAAGTGCAGGCCTCCTCCTTCCGTTAAGGAGGAGCTGCCTGCACCCGGCCGCGGCCCGCGCAAATCTGTCTAAAAATGAGCCCGGCACCTCGGACAAGTGCCGGGCTTGCATCTGTTCCGGGGGGTGGGGGGGAGAAGTCCGGGGAGGGAGCTGCGGGCAGGCGGCCGGCGGGAAAGCGGCCGGCCGCCGCGGGGCCTTTAATGCGCCGGCGCAAACTCATGCAAGACTCTGTTGCCAGAGTCTTAGTTGCGGCTGCCACGGGCGAGGCGGCCGCAACTGAATTTCGGCGCTAGGGCCCGTCGGCATGGCAACCGGGACGCTGCGCACACCGATGACGTCATCGGTGCCGGCGCAGCGCTACCGGTGCAACGCCGATTTAGGGCCCCAGGGAATTTTTAAACTGGCCATAACTCTGGCGCTAGTCCCTCTAGCGCCTCAAAAGCGGCGCTAAGGCAACTGAATTTCTAGGCCATAATACCAAGGTTCCTCTGGTGACTCCCAGCGAGTTGGCATCTGCTGACACCTGCATCCATGCAGCATTGGTCTCAGTGGGAGGCCTCTTCCTCCCTGACCTAGGGAAGAGGACCTCCCTGTGGGCCCTAACCCCATCCAATAATGCCTGCAGTGAAGCCTCGTCGAATTTGAAGGCAGCTCGGGGTCTGGCACTGGCCACAGCTGCTGAAGGCTCCTTATGCTATCCTGTATGGTTCATTTGGAAGCCTTCAGATGATGCAGTGCTTGCTATGGACCTTGAAAGCACCACGAATGATGACATCATACTGTGGGGATTCCTGACTCGATTTAGACAATTAGCAAGGCTTCCCACATGCTGGGAATTAATTGGCCAATTGAGGGAAAATTGCGTGGGGCTGGCTGACACTTTTTTATGTGTGTCAGAAACCCCACATTCGGGGAAATCCGACCATTTCCCACACAAGCCGAAAATCGGGCCTGCAGTGCCTGATAACAATGTGATGATGTTGCAATAACTCGACAAATTAGCATTTCAGTGTGGTTGTTTGCAAATGGTTGGATAATATTTTTCATTAAAAAAATGGTCTTGGAACAATGCTAACTCATGTTTGTAATCCACTGGTTAATATTTTCACATGAAATTCCAGTTTGTTAATTTAACTAAATTATTAACCCGTTTAAAATGGGCTAGTGACTTTGTTTAAATGATGAACAAAGGAATGCCAACCAGTGCACATCAGAATTTCAACCCTAATGCCTCTTTGATGTTGTTGAATAGATGCAATTGGATGAATCATTCAAGGTAATTTTATCTTTAAGTTTTACTAATCCAGGTATTTTCTTCTGGGCACTGCCAACAAGTTTACACATTCATGGACAATCTTTCCTGTTTGCGGAAAAGAGCAGAAAAGATTAAGGTGTTGCTACGGTCACATTAATCTCCAGGCCCTTGACATTTGATTTGCTGAAAAATTACCTTGCGAGTTTTAGCCATCAAATGGCAATTAAAAAGAAAAGTTGCTGCCAGCTGCAAAATGAATGACAGGAGCATAAACCAAAGCAGAAGTAAAACTTAGAAAAATGAGAAATAGACGTTTAAATGGATATAATTGGGTAACATTAAAGCTACAATTACAGACAGAGAAAATGGAGGGGGGGAGAAGGAAGAGGTAAATGATGATGGGGTTTACATAAGCTAAGCATTCACACTTTTTAAACTTAATGTTGTGGTTTTAGTATTTAAGAATCGATCTCTGTTGGCATGGCTCACAGGTAGTCCAGGACTGAGAGTACGGTTTCTACTGATGGCCTCACTGAAGTCTAACTACTCTCCCACCACAGCCATACAGCAAAGTTACTGAAACTAAGGGTTGAATTTTGCCGGCACTCAGAGTGCAGGTTTGGAATCGGGTCCGCTGTCAAAATAGCAAAGCTTGACAGTGGGTAGGAAACCCGCTGTCACCCCGCCTCCACGCGAGTCTCCCAGGTGTTGGGTCTGTCTGCGCAGATCTGACCCGACACCAAGCGGCAGGGGAGAAAATTGAGCTCATTAAATGGTTTGTTAACAGCCAATTTAATGGTGTTTGAGCCTACCTTGTAATTTTACGTGCTCCCCTTGGGTTACCCGCTGCTCAGCGAACACGTCAGCTCATGCTGGCATGCGTTGAATCTGCATTGATTTATCTGATAACCTGACAGCTGCAGAAGTGGTATAAAGGATACCATGCTGCAGCTGTTCAGTTTCAGAGCTCAAAAACTGTTGGTTACTGCAGTTGTAAGACATATAAAGATTTATTTAGCTTGCAAGCATTTAGAGCCAACTCTCTATCCAGTGGCACCTCATTGGAACAACGTCTCTCACCATTGACAGATCGCTTCTGTCATCTCAACTGCAGCTGCCATTTATTCCAGCAACATCGGTCCATTGAAAAAATCTCACCTTGGTCCTCTGAATCCTTCCACAATCAGCCTCAACACCAGCATCACCAACAACATCACCAACCTTTTCCGCAATCACCCAATGCTGCACAGGACATAGGGCATCAACACCCGAGCACATTGCTGCCCGGGACACCGGGGATGGCCTCACCATGGCCAGATTTACTTCACTTGACACTGTACACCCTGGCTGCCACATGATGTGCCACGTTGGCACCTCCCCACGCCAACACCATAAAGCATCCCTATAATGTCCAAGCCATTCCTTTCACACTCATCACAATAGCGGGGGGCGGGAAGTTATGCCTCAACATTCACTGGAACTCACTAAGACACTTCTCAAGGTGCACACAGATCTGTCCAATAAGGTGAAGTGTTGAAAATATAGATGTCAATGTTTGACAGCACATTAACAGAAACTTCACATGAACACTGGCTAAACCTCTCAAGTGCCTACCCTTGTGTGTTGTTAGTTGGTAGGCTTGCAGTAGGATGAGGGTGAGTGTGAGGGGTGGCTAGTGAGATGGGGAAGTGATAATGTAGATAGAGAGGGATGGGTGGAGGTGCAAGGTAAGTTGGTGTGAGTAAGGATGTGCAGGAGTAGGGTAGGGAAGGCAGAGTGATGGGGATGTGATGAGTGGCACTGCAGGATGAGGTTGAGTGTGGCTTTGCAGTAACGTTTTGTGATCCACTGAGATCATTGAAAAGTTTGCACCACTGAAGCCAGGGACTCCTGACGACATCCCTGCTTGTGCCCTCCTGTGCAATGTGCAACCAGGCTGCATATGGAGGGAGTCATACGTGAGCCTGGGTGCAGACATTCACCTCTGTGCAGTGCTTGTCAGTGTTTGCAGCACCTCAATGCTGCAGAACACTGACAGCACAACTGTCAAAATCAATGTGGCCGTGGTCCCTTTAAGGAAACCAGCTGATGACGCGTCATCAAATGACGTCATCAGACCCGCTTCCTGTTAATTGGCCAGGAATCCCGCAGGGCAGGCTTAACAAGGCCAATGTACGGAAAATCATTTTCAGAGAGCGACTGCAGACGGGAGCGGGAACAGAACCTGCCAACTTGCTCTCCCGCCGCCATCCCGCCTCCGCAGGGAAAATCCTGCCCTAAGTATCACAAAGCTGACATGAGATAAACATATTACATCTTAGTGATACTGAAAGATACAGGTCACACAGATATAATGCTTGGAGTATAACTTAGCTCTACTCTACTCTATAAAACCTGCTTAAGAAGCAAGTTACAGTAATTTATTTTTTCCCTCACCAAAACCTCTCATTCCCAATTATTTACATCATAAGATATTTATTTTCTTCTGTTCTCCACGGTGGATTTGCAGAATTTGCTTAAGGTACAAATAATTTTGTTTTTATGCATTGCTTCTCCTTTCTCAAAATATTTTCTCTTCTTTTCAGTTATTTGCATGATGATAGAAGATTTTTCCCTCCCCTTTACTTTCCATAATGTTTTTAGTTTTTGTAGGGGTTACTGTTGATATAGCATTGCCCAGGGAGGTTTTAGTCCCCAGTGACCAGTACCAGAGTGGATGGTCATTTGTGGTGGTCCAGGCCTGGTAAATTGGCAGGATCAGCTGCAATGTCTGAGGCTGATATCAACACTACTCATACACATCCAACTCTGATCCCAGCGCAAACATCATTTAGTATAAATACTAAAAAATTAAACAATTTTATTTTTGATTCCTCCCCTCTGCCCCCCTGCAATTTGTGCCTCACCATTATGTATAAATTCTCTGCTTGGTGGTCATGATGCAGTCTGGGTGTTACAGACCCACAGGAGCAGGGTGAAAACTATAACCTCCCTGATGCCCCTTTCTCTCTCCCACAAACAGAATTTGTTCACAGCTGTTGTAAATTTCCGGCAGCTGAGGCCCTGGCGAAATTTCTAGCTCAAGTCCCAGGCCTTCAACAAAAGGCGGGTTAACGGGAGGAAAAAGACTTATGACATTAAATAACTAATTTCATGAAATTAGATATCTGCGAGATATCTGCGCTCCTCTAATTCTGCCCTCTTGAGGATCCCTGATTATAATCGCTCAAACTTTGGTGGTCGTGCCTTCTGTTGCCCAGGCCCTAAGCTCTGGAATTCCCTGCCTAAACCTCTCCACCTCACTACCTCTCTTTCCTCCTTTAAGACACTCCTTAAAACCTACCTCTTTGACCAAGCTTTTGGTCACCTGCCCTAATTTCTCCTTATGTGGATCAGTGTCAAATTTCTTGTCTTAAAATACTCCTATGCAGCACCTTGGGACATTTTACTATGTTAAAGGCGCTATATAAATACAAGTTGTTGTTGTAGTGATTTCTAATTGGAATTGTGTAATTTTTATGTTGGAAATGTCAGTCCGTATCTATATATACTAATATATGAGGGAAGGAGGCTGAAACAACATGTAGAAATTATTTGAGTGATTCGGTTCATTTTGTGGAACCTGCTACATTGCGTTTCTGCTGGTTACTTGTTACTCATTGGTAACTTTTGATTCATTCACATTTAGCCAATTAGATATATAATTGGTACTTTAACAGATAAGTGATTATTTGAGCGAAGTATAATTTATTTTGCCCCATGAACGTGTGAGGTGTGATGCCCCTGAGGCCATGCTTTCAGCTGCAAGACTTTGAAAAGGTCTAAAGCATTCTAGATGCAAGACTTTTGATTGTATAGATTTGAGCGGTTTACTGTTAATATTTCACTGCAAGAGTACCTCAGGGCAATGTCCTAGGCTCAACCATCATTAGCTGCTTCATCAATGACCTTCCCTCCATCATTAGGCCAGAAGTGGGGAAGTTTGCAAAAAATTGCACATTATTCAGTTCCATTCGTAATTCCTCAGATAATGAAGCAGTCTGCCCACATGCAGCAAGACCTGGACAACATTCAGGTTGGGGCTAATAAATGGTAGGTAACATTTGCGCCACACAAGTGCCAGGCAATGACTATCTCCAACAAGAGAGAGTCTAACCACTTCCCTGACATTCAATGGAATTACTGTTGTCGAATGCCCCACCATCGACATCCTGGGGGTTAGCATTGACGAGAAACTTAACCAGACCAGCCACATAAATACTATGGCTACAAGAGCAGGTCAGCAGCTAGGTATTCTGTGGCGAGTGACTCACCTCCTGACTCCACAAAGGCTTTCCACTACCTACATGGCACAAGTCAGGAGTGTGATGGAATATTCTCCACATGCTTAGATGAGTGCAGCTCCAACAATACTCAAGAGGCTCGACACCATCCAGGACAAAGCATCCCACTTGATTGGCACTCCATCTACCACCTTAAACATTCACTCCCTCCACCACCGGTGTACCGTGGCTGCAGTGTGTACCATCTACAAGATACACTGCAGCAACTCACCAAGGTTTCTTTGACAGCACCTCCTAAACCCGCGACCTCTACCACCTAGAAGAACAAGGGCAGCAGGCGCATGGGAACACCTCCACCTCCACCTCCAAGTTACACACCATCCTGACTTGGAAATATATCAATGTTCCTTCATCGTCGCTGGGTCAAAGTCCTGGAACTCCCTCCCTAACAGCACTGTGGGGGTACCTTCACCACACGGACTACAGCGGTTCAAGAAGGTGGCTCACCACCGCCTTCTCAAGGGCAGTTGGGGATGGGTAATAAATGCTGGCCTTGACAGCGACGCCCACATCCGTGAATGAATAAATTAAAAATAAAAAAATGTTGGTAATAAAACTGGTGTTTGAACAGCTCTATTACTGCCTGTATTACTAAGGAATTCAGCTGGTCCATGGAGTCAGCAGTTGGCAGTCTAAGAGTTAACTTTCATTTTTCCAGAGCTGACTCCAAATAACCTCTCCTTCCTTGTAATAATCTGGCTCCATGCATTACTAATGCAGCCTGTAACTGGGACCAGCCTTCCAATGGAATTGATCAAATTTGTACTAATACACCAGATAAACTAGATTCTTGTTTTCAGTACCTTGCAAAATCAATGACCACATGCTTGTTTCCTACTCTGCAAAAATAAAAGTGATCAAATATTTCATTCCCATCCTTCCCTCAGCACCCAAGAGCATTGAAATGGAATCATGCAGACAGTTTTCTGAAACCATTCTCTGTGTCAAATTGCACCAAACAGATTGGAACATTATTCAAAAATCTATTGATTCTCTATGGCATATGATTCTCCATGACACGTATTTAATTCTGTTATCTTAAAATCTGTATCCGACACACACTATTGATTAGGTATAACTTAAGGACTTTAATTGCTTTTGGAATTCGACATGTAAATTGTCTGCCCATCATTGCTGGTGATATCAGAGTGAGACAAGCATCGGGGGAGGGTCGGAAAACCAGGCAGAGATCGATCCTGGCAGATCTCCACCCCAATCTGACCTCTTGCATGTTTCCAGTCAGGCACAAGGAGCTCCTGATGGAAACAGGTGGGTGCTCCATTTTAAATATGCAAACCAATTTTAACTACATATAAATTAGCACGTGTGCAATTTCCCTTGATTCTCCTCAAGAATGTGCTAGGCAGTAAGTTCGCCTGTAGAAAGTATCTGAGAGCAGAATTTGTCTTTGTCTTTGTGTAAGATGCTACTTTCAGTGTTCACTATTTGTTGGCTAATTTTTGCAGTTTCTGTCCAAGAGTATTAGGAAACTAATATTGAATCAGGGACAGGGACTCAATCAAATTAACGTAAGTAAAATAACGGTAATGAATAAAATAATGGCACTAAAGAGTGACAAATCTCCAGGACCAGATGGTTTCCATCCCAGGGTTTTAAAGGAAGTATGTGAGCACATTGCAGACATCCTGACTATAATCTTACAAAGTTCCTTCGATTCAGGAACCATTCCTTTAGATTGGAAAATTGTGCATGTCACTCCGCTATTTAAGAATGGCCAGAGAGAGAAACCAGGGAATTATAGACCAGTTAGCCTAATATCTGTTGTCGTGAAATTGCTAACGTCTATAATTAAGGATAAGGTGACTGAACACCTCGTTAATTTTCAGTTGATCAGAGAGAGCCAGCATGGATTTGTGAAAGGCTAGGTCATGACTGACAAACCTGATTACATTTTTTGAGGAGGTGACTAAAGCAGTGGATAGGGGAATGTCTATGGATGTTATTTACATGGACTTCCAGAAGGCATTTGATAAAGTCCCACATAAGAGACTGTTAACTAAGATAGAAGCCCATGGAATTGAGGGCAAATTATTGACCTGGCTAGGACATTGGCTGAGCTGCAGGAGACAGGCAGTAGGGTAGGCAATGGGCAGGAATTCAAATTGGCAGGATGTGACTAGTGCTGTCCCGCAGGGACTCAACTATTCACAGTATTTATTAATGACTTAGATGATGGCATAGAATGTCATATATCCAAATTTGCTGATGACACAAAGATAGGTGGCATTGTAGGTAATGTAGATGAAAGCATAAAATTACAAAGGGATATCAATAGATTAAGTGAATGGGCAAAACTGTGGCAAATGGATTTCAATGTAGGCAAATGTAAGGTCATTCACTTTGGACCTAAAAATGATAGAACAGGGTACTTTCTAAATGGTGAAAAGCTAAAAGCAGTGGAGGTCCAAAGAGCCTTGGGGGTCCAGGTACATAGATCATTAAAGTTTCACGGACAGGTGCAGAAAATAATCAAAAAGGCTAATGGAATGCTGGCCTTTATATCTGGAGGACTAGAATACAAGTGGGTAGAAATTATGCTGCAGCTGTACAAAACCCTGGTTAGACCACACCTGGAGTACTATGAGCAGTTCTGGGCACCACACCTTAGGAAGGATACATTGGCCTTGGAGGCAGTGCAGCGTAGGTTTACCAGAATGATACCTGGACTTCAAGGGTTAAGTTACGAGGAGAGGTTACACAAATTAGGGTAGTATTCCCTAGAATTTAGAAGGTTAAGGGGTGATCTGTTCAAAGTTTTCAAGATATTAAGGGGAACAGATAGGGCAGATAGAGAGAAACTATTTCTGGGGATTCTAGGACTAGGGGGCATAGCCTAAAAATTAGAGTCAGAGCTTTCAGGAGTGAAATTAGGAAACACTTCTACACACAAAGGGTGGTAGAAGTTTGGAACTCTCTTCTGCAAATGGCAGCTGATGCTAGATCAATTGTTAATTTTAAATCGGAGATTGATAACTTTTTGTTCACCAAAGGTATTAAGGGATATGGGTCAAAGGCGGGTATATGGAGTTAGGTCACAGATCAGCCATGATCTCATTGAATGGCGGAACAGGCTCGAGGAGCTCAATGGCCTACTCCTGTTCCAATGTTCCTAGAGTTTTGGCTGCCAGATTTTTTAATTGTTCCAATTATAATTTTGAAAATTAGCATTCCAATGGGGCTTCCTCTACGTTTACTTTATATGGAAGATAGGAACATAGGAATGAAAGGAGGGATAGGAGGCAGGTCAGGTTGAATCAGAGGCAGACTTCCCTTACCCTGCCCAATACAGGATGCCACATCTACAAATAGAGACAACTAATTTTGGAATGTCGGAGGGAAACTGCCTTTGTATGCTCTGATTTACTGAGGAGGTAATGTTAGAGTTATGCAATCTCCGAGAATTTTTTTTCATTTTTGTGATGTGGCCATCGCTAGCCAGGCCAGCGTTTATTGTCCAGCCTTAGTTGCCCTTGAGAAGGTGGTTGTGGGCCTTCTTGAACCGCTGCAGTCATAGTGTTGTTTTTGATACAACTGATTGGATTGCAATGCCACTTCAGAAGACAGTTAAGAGTTAACCACCTTGGTGTGGGACTAATGTCACATATAGGCCAGACTGGGTAAGGATGACAGATTTCCTTCCCTGAAGGACATTAGAAAACCAGTTGGGTTTTTAGGACCATGCAATGTGCTTCCTTTTGGTGACTGTATATATTTTGTGTGCTTTGTAGTCAACTTTGTGCTCCTTCTTGGTGTTTCTTCTGTGGCAGAAATAAGTGAGATGGCTGGCTGACGCATGTCATTGTGAGTCTCTTCAGATTAAGGTGGCCCTCTGCCTCCTTGCAATGGGTGAAGAGATGGTTGTGTAACTCGCTTGGCCATAGCAGCTGGTATGAAGGGCCTGCTCTTTTCTGGTACATTTACTGTTATTTGAGTGGGGTTGCTGGAGGGTCCAGATGTGGCACAGCCTAGAGAGACAGCAGTCTCATCCATGCCTACCTCAGTCCCGCCTGTGCTGCTGGGCACTGTCTTATTATGCACAGTGATTTTTTATAGGAGCACAGCTTTAAGCAGCAATGAGATCAGTGTAGCCGTGCCTCAAAGTTCTGTCAATCGGATCCCCCAGCATGTTGGAGCCAAGAAGAGAGCATGTTGTAGATTGGAAACAACAGTCTGTATCACAGCTGTCTGAGCAGAGATGCGGCAAGTGAGTTTTAGGTCTCTGTCACTGATGCAGATGCCTGTGGAGTTGCCAAATATACCACATTTCTCTATGTTTAAGGCACTCTATAAATAAAAGTTGTTATTGTTGGTAGACTGTGTGGTAAACCACTGTTTGTATTCCTGTTTGTCCTGTTTGTATTCCACTGTGTACATGCCTGGACATGCCTCGGCTGACTCCTCCCACAGGTCCTAGTATAAAGGTGACTGCTCCCCAGCCTTTGTATCCTGGACCGGTCGACCACTCGAGGCAGACCTCCATTCTGTTGTTAATAAAAGCCTTTAGTTACTCTTCTAACTCTCAGGCCTAGAAATTGAGTTTTGGCTTAGCCAGGGCTTTAGCGCCGGAAGTTAGTGCCGGCGCTAAGTCCCCCTGCGCGCGCCAAAAATTCAGCAGGGCCGCGCCCAAACGGCTGCCGGCGCTACTGAAGGGTCTTTGCGGCGGTAAATCGGCGCTAACTGCCGTTTCGCGCCGCAATTCCGGCGCTGCGGCACCCGATGCGGTGCGACAGGCTCGGGAAGTGCAGGCCTCCTCCTTCCCTTAAGGAGGAGGTGCCTGCACCCGATCGCGGCCCGCGAAAATCTTTTAAAAAATGAGCCCGGCACCTCGGACAAGTGCCGGGCTTGCTTCTGTTCCGGGGGGGGGGGGAAGTCCAGGGAGGGAGCTGCGGCCAGGCGGCCGGCGGGAAAGCGGCCGGCCGCCGCGGGGCCTTTAATGCGCCGGCGCAAAGACTCGTAAGACTCTGTTGCCAGAGTCTTAGTTGCGGCTGTCACGGGCGAGGCGGCCGCAACTGAATTTCGGCGCTGGGACCCGTCGGCATGGCAACCGGGACGCTGCGCACACCGATGACGTCATCGGTGCCGGCGCAGCGCTACCGGTCTACCGCGGCGTAAGGGCCCCAGGCAATTTCGGCGCCGGCGCCAAATGCAGCGCTAGGCCCTCTAGCGCCGCAAAATCGGCGCTAAGGGCACTCAATTTCTAGGCCTCAGTCTTTTATGAGTAATTGATAGCGCATCAATTTTATTAACAACATTTTTATAATGGAGAAGATCCTCACACCAGCATGCCTGGACTTAGATCATCGGGAGGCGGACTCATCCACCAAGTTTACTCACTGGCTTAAGTGTTTCGAAAAATTCCTGACCGCCTCTGAAGCAATCAAATCGGACGAGGACAAGCTGGATGTCCTGACCTCCAAAGTGAACCACCGAGTGTACTCGGTCATCCAAGACGCAACCTCGTACGCGGACGCTATCAAGCTCCTCAAGGACCAGTACACGCGCCCAGTGAACGAAGTGTACGCCAGGCACCTTCTGGGGAGTCGTAAACAACAACCTGGGGAATCGACCGTGGAATACCTTCAGGCACTGTCTGTGCTTGGCCGGGCCTGTGGTTGTAAGGATGTAAAGGCTGCCGTGTACACAGAGGAACTTATCCGGGACGCTTTTGTAGCGGGCCACAGATCCAATTACACCCGACAGCGACTGTTGGAGCAGAGTAACCTCGACCTCAACAAGGCCTCTGAACTCGCACTATCGTTGGATGCAGCCTACCAGGGCATGGATGCCTACTCCTCTGCACCGTGGACGCTGCGGGGAATGACAGCCTGGGACACGGTAGGACCGCCTCATAGCGCCGTGCCACCCCAGCCACACCCCAACAACGGCCCAACTACCGCAGCAGTGTCCCAAGGCCAGACAGCAGTGCCCCAAGGCCAGAAATGCTACTTCTGTGGCCAGGCAAAACACCCCAGAGCGCGCTGCCCGGCGAAAAACGCGATCTGCTCGGGCTGCGGGAAGAAGGGACACTACGCTAGCGTCTGCAGGGCCAAAGCCACCCCGAACCCCAGCAGCGCCACGTGTGGGCCATGCAGGCCGCCATCTTGGACCTCCCCGGCCATGTGCGAATCACCGGTACAGCAGCCATTTTGGACGCCTCCAGCCACATGGGGATCATGGACGCCGCCACCTTGGATGACAGCCGGGACGCAGCAGGCCCCTGACACCACCTCATCTGATACCCGCAGCGACACACCGACCCCTACGCTGGCATCCGTTACACTGGACCAAGCGAGACCGCACCAACTGGCCAGTTCCACAATGGACATTAAGGTAAATGGTCATGATACAATCTGCCTTTTTGACTCTGGGAGCACGGAGAGCTTCATCCACCCCAACACGGTGCGGCGCTGCTCTCTCCCAGTCCTGCCTGCGCAACAGCGGATTTCTATGGCCTCCGAGTCCCAGTCGGCGGACATCGGCGGCTACTGCGTGGTGACACTCGTAGTAGACGGGACCGTGTACGATCATTTTAAACTTCTGGTCCTGCCTGACCTCTGCGCTGCCGTCCTGCTGGGGTTAGATTTTCAGTGCCACCTTAAAAGTGTTACGATGGCGTACGGTGGACCCCTACCCCCACTCACAGTCCGCAGCCAGCAGCTTCCAAATTGCCCGCCGCGCACCAGGTGCAACCTCTCCACACTCAGAGTCACCCCCCCACCACTGTTTGCTAACCTCACCCCCGACTGTAAGCCCATCGCCACAAAGAGCAGGCGATACAGTGCCGGGGACAGGGTTTTCATTAAAACCGAAGTGGAGCGGCTCCTGAAAGAAGGGATTATTGAGGGCAGCACCAGCCCCTGGCGAGCCCAGGTTGTGGTCGTTAAGACCGGCGAGAAGCAGCGCCTGGTCATCGACTACAGCCAGACAATAAATCGCTACACCCTGCTGGACGCCTACCCACTCCCCCGTATAGCTGATATGGTCAACCAGATCGCGCAGTACTGCGTCTTCTCGACCATTGACCTGAAATCAGCGTACCACCAGCTCCCCATCCGCCCTGAGGACCGCCAGTACACTGCCTTTGAGGCAAACGGCCGCCTCTATCACTTCCTTAGGGTTCCCTTTGGCGTCACCAACGGGGTCTCCGTCTTCCAAAGGGAGATGGACCGGATGGTAGATCAAAATGCGTTGCAGGCCACTTTCCCATATCTGGACAATGTGACCATCTGCGGCCGTGACTTGCAGGACCATGACGCAAACCTCGAAAAATTCCTCCGCACCGCCCAACTCCTAAACCTGACATATAACAAGGAGAAGTGCATATTCCGCACAAACCGCCTCGCCATCCTTGGCTGTGTTGTGGAACATGGAGTAATCGGCCCCGACCCCGACCGGATGCGTCCCCTTATGGAACTTCCACTGCCCCACTGCCTCAAGGCCCTGAAGAGGTGCCTAGGGTTTTTCTCCTATTACGCCCAGTGGGTCCCCTACTATGCGGACAAGGCCCGTCCGCTGATCAAGTCCACCTCTTTTCCCTTGACGGCAGAGGCCCGCTTAGCCTTCCACCGTATCAAGGAGGACATTGCCAAAGCCACCATGCACGCAGTGGACGAATCCATCCCCTTCCAGGTGGAAAGCGACGCGTCCGACTTTGCCCTGGCCGCTACCCTCAATCAGGCGGGGAGACCCGTGGCCTTCTTTTCATGAACCCTCCAAGGCCCGGAGACCAGACACTCCGCTGTTGAGAAGGAGGCCCAGGCGATTGTGGAGGCTGTGCGTCATTGGAGGCACTACCTGGCCGGAAAACGATTTACCCTGCTCACTGACCAGCGTTCAGTTGCTTTTATGTTTAACAACAAGCAGAGGGGCAAAATCAAAAATGACAAGATCTTGAGGTGGAGAATCGAACTTTCCACCTACAACTACGAGATCTTGTACCGGCCCGGGAAGCTAAATGAACCCCCGGATGCGCTATCGCGTGGCACCTGCGCCAGCGCGCAGATCGATAGACTACGGGCCCTCCACAATGACCTCTGCCACCCGGGGGTCACCAGGTTCTTCCACCTCATCAAGGCCCGCAACCTGCCTTACTCTATTGAGGAGGTCAGGATCATGACCAGGAACTGCCAAGTCTGCGCTGAGTGCAAACCGCACTTTTATAGACCAGACAGGGCCCACCTGATAAAAGCCACTCGCCCCTTCGAGCGCCTGAGCGTTGATTTTAAAGGGCCTCTCCCCTCCTCCGACCGCAATGTGTACTTCCTCAATATTATTGATGAGTACTCCCGTTTCCCGTTCGCCTTCCCCTGCCCGGACATGACCAGTGCCACAGTCATTAAATGTCTGAACAACCTCTTCACCCTGTTCGGCTTCCCCAGCTATATCCATAGCGACCGGGGCTCATCGTTTATGAGCGACGAACTCCGTCAGTACCTGCTAACTAGGGGTATTGCCACAAGCAGGACCACAAGTTACAACCCCCGGGGGAACGGACAGGTGGAAAGAGAAAATGCGACAGTTTGGAAGGCTGTCCTGCTAGCCTTAAAGTCTAGGGGCCTTCCAACCTCCCGCTGGCAGGATGTGCTCCCCGATGCGCTCCACTCTATTCGGTCACTGCTCTGCACTGCCACTAACGCCACCCCTCATGAGAAAATGTTTGTCTTCCCAAGGAAGTCCACATCGGGGACATCGCTACCGCCATGGCTGACGTCCCCAGGGCCGGTCCTACTGAGAAGACACGTGAGGACCCATAAAACGGACCCCCTGGTCGAGAGGGTCGACCTCCTCCACGCCAACCCCCAGTATGCTTACATCGCATACCCGGACGGGCGGGAGGACACAGTCTCCATAAGAGACCTTGCACCCTCGGGGGCCGCAGTAACCCATTACCCACTACCACCCCCCCCCCACGATCCGATATCCAGCCCCAGCAGACGGCAGGCCTGGGCCCCGCGACCCGCTCGACATCTACGAGGACGACACGCCTGTGCCACAGCCTACGCTGGACTCGACGCCGGAAGCTTCACTACCCCTGCCGTCGCCACGCCGATCACAGCGGCAGACAAGACCTCTGGAGAGACTCCAATACACTAACTTTTAATACACTTCACCCCGCCGGACTCAATTTTAAACAAGGGGTGAATGTGGTAAACCACTGTTTGTATTCCTGTTTGTCCTGTTTGTATTCCACTGTGTACATGCCTGGACATGCCTCGGCTGACTCCTCCCACAGGTCCTAGTATAAAGGTGACTGCTCCCCAGCCTTTGTATCCTGGACCGGTCGACCACTCGAGGCAGACCTCCATTCTGTTGTTAATAAAAGCCTTTAGTTACTCTTCTAACTCTCAGTCTTTTATGAGTAATTGATAGCGCATCAGACTGCAGTTCTGATAAGTGGTCATTTGTGAATGCCTCTTTGTGGGTTGTGGCTGCCTCTCTATATGTTTTCAGACCTTCCAGAGTGCTTGGCACGTTCCCTAATGATTCCAGAATGAAGTGCTGCTCAGATAGCATTCTTCTAAATGCAGGCCTTATGCTATCTGGATCCCAAAGCTCTGCAGTTAAGGAAGGACATGAGCTGACCCTCCAGCCACAAAGATTCCTGCTGTTTACTTGCCTCCACCACCTGCTACTGTTCACTCATGCTCTGTGATCCATCCAGAGTACCCACCATAATCTGACTAGCTACATCCCCTAGGCTGGATGTACCTGTGCTGGTGCTTACTATGGATGGAGTGAATGACAGTACGTGCTTAGCGGCTGTCACTGGGGCCTGTGAAAGAGAGAGTAAACCTTCTTTGTGTAGGGGTTTGCAAAATTCCCTTATTTTCCCTGAAGATCGGGAAATATTGGTCCACATCGTGGATGAAGAATTATGTGTTTTGAATTGCCTCTGGGTAGGACAGTGTTTTTAAAACATACCCAGAATCGTGAAAGGCTGCGTTGGGCAGAGCAGCACTTGGGCAACATCAGGATCTAAGACAGTACATTTTATTAAAAATGGTACCTCTGAGTTTCAAACTGTGTATATTTCAAAGAGGTTTGAAAATGGCCTTCAGAAAGCATGGCCAAAAGACAAAAGAAAGCAGCTCACAGCTCATGGAGTATGTCTGTGAAAAAGTGGGAGGAGCAAATACAGTGGCAGTCAGACCTGCCAATCAAAGGGAGTTCCCTTCTTTGGAGCAATCGATGTTTGTTTATTGACTTAAGGGATTAACCCACTTGAACTAAACCACAGAACAATCGGCTCTGTTTACACAGCAATCTAGCCCCATTTCAACATCACTTACACACAATGGATACATCTAAACCCCGGAAAAAGGACTTTGATAGGGGACAGATCAGTATGGATGGGTTTGACTCACCCATCACTCAGAACAATAGGGCAGTTGGATTCCCTTTTGTTTTAGCCCAGGTGAACTCCGGATGTGGGCGGGTACACTTCGGCCCCAGAGTGCAGACACATTAAACCACTCAAACCCATTTGGGTCAGCCAATCATGGTCCTTCTCTTGTATATTGGAACTTTTGGGCACGAATTTTGCACACAGACCCTTTTACTTTTTCAGTGCCAAACAGCAGGAGTTGGCAGGATATAAAAGATAGCTCCTGAGAAGCTATCTCTCTCTTACTTCGCTGGACCACAGGTGAGCAGGTTTTCTGACTCCTCAGCAAGGCAACCTAGTAAGGAGTTAGGGGGTGGTAATTAAGGGGAAATTGCTAAGATTGTTTAATTAACATTGTAGACATTTATCCCTTGTTTTTGCCGTCTGCCTTCCCCTGTTAAGTAATTTACTGTAATTACTGTGTTTGTGTGGTATAGTTTAAATTTGAATATAGTTTATTTAGTTTAATAAAGTTGACTTTCTCACACCCAGACCAGTTGTCCGTTTAATATATAATTAATTATAAGTCCTTCAGTCAGAACTGGAAGGTGGGGTAGTGATTCGAAACCGCTGTTTAAATTGGTTTACAGTGTAGCAGCAAAAGGCTGCCTGACCAGGTGAATTACCGTAAACCAGGTAAAAGGTTGGAATTGGTCAGAGTGCAGGCAAAGGCTGCTGACAAGGTAAATTACCGTAAACCACAGAAAAGATGCCCCCCTACAAATTGGCGACCGCAGCAGGACTGGAGGTAGTTCTTGATATGATAGGTGGTCTGGATCTGGAGAAAGCATCAGCTCTTGCTTTTCTTGCTTTTAGTCTGTGGGCAGTCCTGCGGAAGGTAGTGGCAGTGTGTAAGCTGGCCTATTATAGTATAGGTGGCCAGGTTAAAGAGGCCGAGAATCGGGAGTCCCAGCTTGGAAAATGCCAGGCAGAGATAGAGCGCCTTGTGCAGGAAGTCACTGAGGCCAGAGATAGTGAGATGAGACTGCGGGAAGAGAATGTCTGCCTCATCTCAGAGGTTACAGAGCAGGAGGTAAGGGTTAGGGAAGTAAAGGCAGCTTATAAGCTGGCCTGCAACCAAAGGTTTGAGAAAGCAGATTATGGCCCCTGTAGGGCAGAGATAGAAATCCTTAACATGGCTTTAAAGGCAACAAAGGGGATGATTTGCGTGATCGGCCCGAAGGCAGGTCAGCCGGATTTGACCAGCAGCCCAAATCAAACCGCCCCACAGGCAACACCCAGGGAAAGGCTGGCTAGGGAATTAGAGATCCCAAGACAGCAGCCCACAGCTCCGGGTTTTGAGGAGCTCTGGCAGCAAGGAGGGGTGGACAATGGGGTGGTAGGAGAACGCAAGCAGGTCCCACTAGGCAGGCGGGGACAAGGACCAGTGTACCCCCTCCGACAACGGAGGTACGGTCTGCCCGTGAACGATAATAACCCAGGGGCTGTTCAGAATACCTATCTGGTACCCTATGATACCCAACAGCTCGGAGGCATGGTGAAACATATTCCCATGCTCTCTGAAAAGGGAGTCCCCTCAATGCGCTTCCAACAAGTAGAACAGGCAGCCGGTGTTAACGGCTGTGATGATGAAGAGAAAGCCAGAATGTTGCTTTTGTCTGTGGATAGCAAGCTCTATCAGACCCTTTCAGATGAGGCTAAGAGAGGGCAGAAGGGTTTTGAGGACCTGAAAGAGGAAATACTGGAAGCCATGGGTGCGAACGACGGCAATCCATTCGATCATGTAGGGAAAACCCTGCAGAAGGAAGGGGAGACCCCACAGGCATTTGCAGACAGGCTGTGGCCAGTCTACAACCATGCCTGTGCAGGGGGACAAGATAGGGCACAACTGAACCAGCGGCAACAGACCCAATGGCTTCGTTGCCTGGTGTCCAATTGCCTGCCCCAGATAAAGGTAAAAGCTGATACCTGGTTTGACTCCCGAGACCCCCTAGCAACCGAAGAGACTGTAATCCAGGAGCTCATGGTAGCATATAGAAACGGGAGGAATAGTGAGACCCCCCAGCAAAAGGGTAAAGTCCACGAGGTTAAACCTGGGGCTCAATATAAGAAAGAGTGGCGCCAGGAGGGGAGCCTTCCCTCCCAGAACAAGGTCACTTGTTACAAGTGCGGGGAGGATGGCCACTGGCACCGGGATTGTAAAAAGCCTGGGAGAGACGATAAAGCCGGGAACCCCGCAGCCCCAACTCAAAGGGTAGAGACAGGAATTTCCCCCGCCTCAGTCGAGTCGCTACTGGAGGCAATGCAGTCTCTCCTGACCAACCAGGGAAAGGTGGCAGCCATCAATGGCACTGCAGCCCCCTCGCCCACCTCTGCCTCCCCACAATGACTGGCCGATAGGCTGGCCAAGGAGGGTGCACGTGCAGGCACTTTCTGGGACCCATATGAGCCCGGTGTTGAGTCTGAGTGTCCCAGATATGCTTATTCTAAATCACTGGACACAGACAACAAGAATAACTTAAACAGGTCTTTACTAATCGAAGGTCAGGGCTGAACTGCTTAGCAAATTACTACACAGAGTTTATATACCGGTTTGGTCACCACTGGTACTACAATATACAGTAGCCAAGAGAAAGTAGTCCATCTCTTAAGGTAGTCTCTTAAGGTGGTACAGGTTACATACACCACAATTCCTCCCTTTTTAGCTTAACAGTGTACATCCCAATTTAAACATAACATGGATAACATATATACAACTTCATGCAAAACTGTTCAAAGATTCAGTCTCTGAGGAGGCCTCCTGATCCGAGTTGGATAACGCCTTTCAGGGGTCTCTGATTCTCGTTGCTGGGGTGACTCATCTCGTTGATCTCTTATGGATTGGACATCATCAGGTACATTGGCGTCTGAGGTAGATGCTTCAGGTTCACTAACTTCTTCCACTGGTGTCTCTGTCGTAGTCATGGGTTCGACCCTTGTTCTCGATTCTACAAGTTGGTCAGCATGACGTCGTATTACGTTTTCACCAATATCCACCGTGTACATCAGGGGTCCTTGTCTGGCACGAATTGTTCCAGATTACCATTTCTCATTCTTATAGTCCCGGGCTAACACTGGTTGTCCTATTTTGAAACTCCGAGTGGTCTTGTTATTTATATGCTGGAACTGTTTGTTTTCGACTTCCCTCCGCACATTTGGTTTTAACAAGTCCAACCTGGACCGCAACCTCCTGTTATAGAACATCATGGCAGGGCTTTGATTTGTCACTGCATGAATGGCGTTTCGATATGCCATTAGGAAATTGTCCACCTTGTGTTGTAGTGGAATCTGGTCTTCGCTCATGGCCTTTATCGCCTTTTTGAACGTTTGTACAAATCTCTCGGCCAACCCATTTGTAGCCGGATGATATGGGGCAGAGGTATAATGTTTCACCCCATTCTTCTTCATGAATTTCTGGAATTCTTCTGACACGAACTGCGGTCCGTTATCTGGACATATTTGTTCTGGCAATCCATTTCTTGCGAATATCGTTCTTAGAACTGTGATCATCTTTTCCGAGGTAGTGGTCGCCATCTTAATCACTTCTGGCCATTTAGAATGTGCGTCTACCGCAATTAAAAACATGGAGTCCATGAATGGACCTGCGAAGTCAATATGTACACGTTGCCATGGGGTTGAAGGCCATTCCCATGGATGCAGCGGTGCAATTGGAGGTGCATTTTGAACTTTTTGGCACCCTGAGCAGCTTTTAGTCAGATCCTCTATTTGTTGGTCGATACCTGGCCACCACACATAAGCCCTAGCAAGGCTTTTCATCTTGACTCCCCCCAGATGACCTTCATGCAGTTCCTTTAGAACTCTCTCCCTTAATTTAGGATGAATAATCACCCTTGTTCCATACATCAATGTTCCTTGACAGACGGACAGCTGTTCTCGTCTGGCTGAGAATGCCGGTAACAATGGTTCACCATGAGCTGGCCATCCCTTCACTGTCAATTCGTAGACCCGAGACAGTGTCGGGTCGTTCCTGGTTTCTCTCTCAATACTTGCATTGGTGACTGGTAAACATTCGATGATGGTCGAGTGAAATAACTCAACAGGGTCAACTGTCGGTGCCTCTTCCGCTGTAGGTAGTGGCAGGCGCGACAGCCCATCAGCATTACCATGTTGCTTTGTACCTTTGAGTTCGATCTGATATTGATGTGCCCCTAGGAAAAGGGACCATCTCTGGAGCCTCTGCGCTGTCATCACCGAAACACCCTTCTTAGGGTTAAAAATGGAAACCAACGGCTGGTGGTCCGTCAGCAGCGTAAACTTTTGCCCTTGCAGGTAATGATTAAATTTTTTTACTCCCCACACAAGGCTGAGAGCCTCCCTATCTATCTGAGCATAGTTGCGCTCAGCGGAGGTCAATGATCTGGATGCGAACGCGACTGGTCTTTCCAAGCCATTTGGCAACTTATGTGAGAGCACTGCCCCAATACCATATGGAGAAACATCACAAGCTAAACGAATAGGCAGCGTTGGGTTAAAGTGAGCCAACACTTCCTTAGAGGTGATCAATGCCTTGCTTTTGTGAAAGGCCCGCTTACAGTCCTCGCTCCACTTCCATGGCACTCCCTTCTGCAAAAGAGCGTTCAGCGGGTGTAGCACCGTGGATAAATTTGGCAGAAACTTATGGTAATAGCTCATCAACCCTAGGAACGACCTCAACTGGGATACATTTTCCGGAGCGGGAGCCTTCACAACAGCTTCGATCTTGTCAGGTGACTTGTGAAGCCCCTCCTGGTCAATGACGTGACCACAGTACGAGGTTTGCTTCTGAAAGAACTCACATTTCTGGCGATTAACTCGAAGTCCATATTCTTTCAATCTGGTGAGCACCTGTTCCAAATTTGTAAGGTGTTCCTCATCATCATCTCCTGTAATCAGAATGTCATCCAGGTAGCATTGTGTGCCTGGAATTCCCTGTAATACCTGCTCCATGGCCCTTTGCCAAATCGCTGGAGCCGATGCCACTCCAAAAACCAGTCTATTATACCGATATAAGCCCTTATGCGTGTTGATCGTGAGATACTGGCGTGACGCTTCATCAACTTCCATCTGTAAGTACGCCTGCGCCAGGTCTACCTTGGTGAAGTGCTTCCCGCCAGACAACGAAGCGAAGATATCCTCAATCCGTGGAAGCGGATATTGCACCGTGTGAAGCACCGGATTAACAGTGATCTTGAAATCGCCACAGATGCGAACCTTCCCCGGTTCCCCCGGCTTGTTACTCGATGAACGCTTCATGACGGGAACAATGGGCATAGCCCATTCACTCCAGTCCACCTTTGACAGTACTCCGGAACGTTCTAGTCCCTCCAGCTCAGCTTCCACAGCAGGTCGTATTGCATAAGGTACCGGTCTAGCTTTGAAAAATTTCGGGTTTGCATGTTCTTCAACCTTGATGTTTGCCGTAATTCCTTTCAGTGTTCCCAGTCCCTGCTGGAACACCTCTTTAGCATCGTCCAATATTCTGGACAGTCATTTAGGTTTGACATCGTCCTTTTTACCGGAATCTACAGTTAGTGCTTTTAAGGAATGCCAGTCCATATTTATTCTCCTGATCCATTCCCGTCCCAGTAGTGGTGGACCTCCCTCAGGTAACACATATAAGTCCATTCCTCGGCTTTCTTTACCCTTGTGGACCACCTTTACCTTTATCTTTCCGATGGGGTATACTCTTTGTCCCGTGTATGTTTTCAATACAATCTCCGTATCCCTTAGGGGAATGTGTGGCAATAACTTTTTGTAATCTTGCTTATTCATGACCGTCAATGCCGATCCAGTGTCCAATTCCATCTTCACTTGGACTCCTGCTATCTGAAGTGTGACCCAGATAGTTTGGTGGTCTGCTGTGTTACCCACATTATGTATTCTTAGACAACCCAGTTCCTTACTGCTGGAGTCTGAATCCGTCTTCTGTTCATCCGAACTGTTCTCTGTCACCTTGTGTACCTTTTTGCACTTTTCCTGCGGTGACTTTTTGTTGCTGGTCTTCTTTCCTGACCGGCATACTTTAGCTATGTGACCTAGCCTGCCACATTTTCTGCATTCCTGATTTTTGAACCAGCACTGGTTCTGATCGTGCGTTGTCCTTCCGCAACGATAACACCTTACTGCACCCAATGCCATTCGATTGGTGCTGAGTTCCGATGACCTTAGCTGCATTTCCACGGTGCCTCTTGCTGCGGCCTCGTGCGATGCTGCAATGGTGACAGCTTTATCAAGCGTAAGGTCCTTTTCCTCTAGCAGTCGCTTTTGAGTTCCTTCTTTTAGTAATCCACACACGAATTTATCTCTCAGAGCGTCTGCTAGTCCTGTACCAAACTGACAGTACTTTGATAGCTTGCGCAGTTCAATTAAGAATTCAGCATTGCTTTCCTCTTTCAGCTGCGTTCTTCTGTAAAATTTAAATCGTTCCGCTATCAGCAGCGGCATGGGGTTTAAATGTTCTTGCAGGATAGTAACAATATTCGCGAAAGTCTGATCCGCCGGTTTATCTGGTGTTACAAGGTGCCTCAATAACCCGTATGTCTTCGCACCCATTGAGTTTAATAAGGTTATTGCTTTCTTATCATCTGGTACCTCATTTGCTGTACAATAAACTCCAATGCGTTCTACATATGTGGCCCAATCTTCAACATTGCTATCAAAAGCAGTGATGTTACCGTGTTTAGGCATCCTTGAGAATTTCTTTAAATATTTTATTTTCCCAAAATGGCGGCTTCCCGCGCTTGTCTTCTTCCCCCGCCGACTAAAATGGCGGCTTCCCGCGCTTGGCGGCTTTTCCCGCGCTTGTCTTCTTCCCCCGCCGACTACAATGGCGGCTTCCCGCGCTGGTCTTCTTCCCCCGCTGGCTACAATGGCGATTACCGCACTGTTGCCGTTCTCGCCTCCCAGCGGTTCTTAATTTCCCCGACGCTGCTTTTGTTCCCCCGCGGTTCTCGTGGGCATTAATGCTTCCCTTGTTGCTGCGCCTCTCAGCCCCGATTGCAGCCCGGCCCTTTACACCGGCTGCGGTCGAGTTCTCCGCGGTTCTTGTGGCATTAACGCTGCCCTTGTCGCTGCGCCTCTCGGCCCCGATTGCAGCCCGGCCCTTTACACCGGCTGCGTTCGAGTTCTCCGCCCTTTTTCCTCCGGTTTCCCTCCCCTTCTCCACTGACAACGCGGCCAACTTTCTGCCCGTGTCGCTAGATCGGCTTACCCACCACCGTGGTAGAAGGATGATCACTGCCTGTCGCTGATGGAGGACTTCGTGGTCAGTAATTTCAACCCGGGTTCTCGATGCCTCCCGTGCGATGCGGTGCTCAGCAGGCTGATGAGGGCGGATGCCTCTTCTCGACGCCCGTTCTGAGGACGAAGCTGCCTTGGATGCAAAACTGCTGCAGGGTAAGATCGGACTCGTCGCCACTGTTGAGTCTGAGTGTCCCAGATATGCTTATTCTAAATCACTGGACACAGACAACAAGAATAACTTAAACAGGTCTTTACTAATCAAAGGTCAGGGCTGAACTGCTTAGCAAATTACTACACAGAGTTTATATACCGGTGTGGTCACCACCGGTACTACAATATACAGTAGCCAAGAGAAAGTAGTCCATCTCTTAAGGTAGTCTCTTAAGGTGGTACAGGTTACATACACCACACCCGGGCCAGTGGCAGTGATTACAGGCAGGGAGGGGACATAGGGAAAATCAGGTAAATTGTATAAATTTAAGCAAACAAGTTCAAGTTCACAGCCTGTAAAGACAGGCGCTGTGGCTTGTTCCAAGGGAAAAATTGTCCAGCCCACAAATTGGGACACTTCCCAGCCCCAGTGGGACCTAAATTTTGGCCAAACCTTAAATTCGAACCAAAGTTTAAATTTAAACAAGTTATGTGGCTCAAAAACAGAGAAACAGCAACCTGAGATTAGAAATCTGCAGGCTGCTGCCAATCCATTCACAAAAGATCGCTTGGAGACTCCCCGCGCATGTGCAGTCGCTGGTCTGGAGACAGGAATTCCCCAGGCTTTTAAACAAGAGGTCCGCGCAGCTGCGCCTGAGAGGAGTGGTTTCTCAAGACCAGGTTTGCGCAGGCGCAGTCGCGCACCTAAGGGGAGAGGTTTCCCAGCACCAGGTTCGCACAGGCGTGGTTCCCCAGCCCATACCACCAGTGGATCCTTTTCAGTTTTCCCGCGCAGGTGCAGTCGCGTGCCTGAGGGGAGAGTTTTGCCAACAGGAGGTTCGCGCAGGCGCAGTCGGGGACACGGAACCCCGAGCGGCTCTTGCTCACTGTGAGGCCATGCGCGCAGGCGCAGTCGGCTGTTTAAAGGTCCCCGCTTCCCAACCTATACGCGCAGGCGTAGTAGCCTGCTTGGAAGACCCAGCGGTTCTTCCTATCTTTTACAAACAAATCGAACGCGCAGGCGCGGTTGCCTGTGAGAGTGTAGCAGTTCCCCGGTCCTTTGAAAAGATTGTTCATGCAGGCGCAGTTGCCTGCGGGACCCCAGCGGCTCCTCACCAGTTTTCCCACGCAGGCGCAATCGCCTGTTTGAAGCTAGAGGCTTCACAGCCTCTGCCGCGGGACTCCGAGGAGGAGGTTGGCGCAGGCACAATCGCCTGCTTGAAGACAGAGGCTTCACAGCCTCTGCCGAGGGACTCAGGGGAGGAGATTCATGCAGGCGCAGTTGCCTGTTTAAAGGGACCAGCTTCCCAGCCCACTTCTAGAGTGGTCCCCCCCATGATGTGGGACCCTGGGGAGGCAGGGAGAGCAATTCCTCTTGCAGGAGAGCTGGATTTGGACATGGGGAGGAAAATTTCCAGCCACCAGCAGCGGGTGGTGAGGGAATACCTGCCCCCAGTAGAGGAGTGGGTAGGGAAAAGGAGACAAACCTGGAGTACCGGCAGGCTGCCAGGTATCTTATACAGTGTGGGCTGTTTGCACCAGGGGGAGAAGGTTCCCAGCCAGCTAGGGCTGTGACCCAGGCTCAGGGTCTGCCAGCCAACATTTCCCCCACAGAGACGCCCCTCAGAAAGTCTCAGCGGATCCGCAAGCCCAAGAAAAGATGGTCACCAGAGTACCTGCCACAGAGAGCCATCTCCCAAACCGGGGAGAAGCCAAAGAATAGAGCTCCCCAACCAGCGGCCATAAGCTGCGAGGGACCAGAGGCAGGAGGCAGTCCAGTTTCGCTGCAGCCAGCAGTAATCTGCGACAGTGCCAGAGATTAGCCTGGCCGTCCAGAGATGGGCGGCATTTGTATTATAGCTATATGTGTGTGTATATAGCTTGCTTTAAGGTGTAAATTGTAAGTTTAGAATTAACTGTTGTAGTTTAAGTTAAAGTTTAAGTTTACAAGTGTGCCAAATGTTTGTATTTTGGTCCGAGGTCGAGGGACCCAACCATGCCTCCACCTAAGGCAGCAGGTTAGTGAGACGTGGCTGCATGTCCTTTTAAGTTCTTTTGCAGGAGAGTGGAAGATGAAGCAGCCCTGTTTGCCCAGCCCGAGCTGGGCATCGAAGGAAGATATGGATACAGAATGTTGGGGATCACCTTGCCACTGGACAAATCCAGAGGGAAACCCCACAGCGGCCTTTGGGAGAAACGGGACAGGGTCCGGAGGAACTTGCCTACTCCTCCTACGCAGAAGAGATGGCCCCAGCTGGGTGGGGCATGGCCCCCAACCCAGCACTATCCTGACCGAAGTTCAATTGTGGGAGACCTCGCTGTTGAGGAGTCATGGCGGGGAAGCGCAGGCGCCTTGTCAGATAGGGACGCGTTCCCCAGGAGTGGGTGGTGATGTCCCAGGAAAGATTGTAAAGGGGAGGGGGAGACCCAAGAGTCACGTGGGTGCGTTCAGGGAAGGGAGGAACTCACCCGGGGGCCCATGGGCAAAGTTAGAGTGTAAGTGTGGCTGGGGAGGATGAGTGGGTGGCCGGATCTGGGATCCAAGTTTGAGTGTGGGGCCAGGGAGAGCCGCCACACAGGCACCCATCATTTTCTGCAGCCAGTCGAGGGAAGACGGGAGGGGGAGGGATTGGGAGTCGTGATCCCATACTCCCCGGTCTCGGTCTGTGCCAAGGTAATTTTAAACATGAGGGGTACCCCGCCTCCACAAAGGGACAAGGTAATGGCTCGGGGCTGGTGGAGCAGGCTGGTCTGTAAATCCATTCTGCATGTTTTAAAAGTCCAAGATCATTCAAGGGGGGTGGAAGGAACATTTACTGCCCGAGTGGGAGGAGCAATACCCACTCAAATTTCGCGACCCATCATTGGCATGTGATGGTCGGGTTTGTTTAAGCATGTTGTTCAAGTTTTGTTTGTATTTTGTGTTACAGCCCCAAGTTGAGCAGAGGCGTAGGACACTCTCCGTGCTTGGGATCATTGTGATTACATTGTATGACTAAGATTGCAGCATTTTGTAATAAGTTGTAATGTAACAAGTGATGCAGGGGTATGAGACCCCTTATTGTAAATTGATGTATCTGTAAGATGCGTACCGTACCATAGTTTTTTCTTGAATTTGAGGGGAATAGATGGGATGGGGATCAGTAGTAGGTAGCTGTTAGGTAAATACAGGGGATGGTTGTTTGTCGGGGGGTCAGAAATTTTGCTCACTCCTTCGAGTGCATACTACAATCAAGTTGGAAGTATCAAAAGGGCGGAATGTAGGGGTTTGCAAAATTCCCCTATTTTCCTTGAAGTTCGGGAAATATTGGTCCACATCGTGGATGAAGAATTATGTGTTTTGAATTGCCTCTGGGTAGGACAGTGTTTTTAAAACACACCCAGAATCGTGAAAGGCTGCATTGGGCAGAGCAGCACTTGGGCATCATCAGGATCTAAGACAGTACATTTTATTAAAAATGGTACCTCTGAGTTTCAAACTGTGTATATTTCAAAGAGGTTTGAAAATGGCCATCAGAAAGCATGGCCAAAAGACAAAAGAAAGCAGCTCACAGCTCATGGAGTATGTCTGTGAAAAAGTGGGAGGATCAAATACAGTGGCAGTCAGACCTGCCAATCAAAGGGAGTTCCCTTCTCAGAAACAATTGATGTTTGTTTATTGACTTAAGGGATTAACCCACTTGAACTAAACCGCAGAACAATCGGCTCTGTTTACACAGCAATCTAGCCCCATTTCAACACCACTTACACACAATGGATACATCTAAACCCCGGAAAAAGGACTTTGATAGGGGACAGATCAGTATGGATGGGTTTGAATCACCCATCACTCAGAACAATAGGGCAGTTGGATTCCCTTTTGTTTTAGCCCAGGTGAACTCCGGATGTGGGCGGGTACACTTCGGCCCCAGAGTGCAGACACATTAAACCACTCAAACCCATTTGGGTCAGCCAATCACGGTCCTTCTCTTGTATATTGGAACTTTTGGACGCGAATTTTGCACACAGACCCTTTTATTTTTTCAGCGCCAAACAGCAGGAGTTGGCAGGATATAAAGTTAGCTCCTGAGAAGCTATCTCTCTCTCTTACTTCGCTGGACCACAGGTGAGCAGGTTTTCTGACTCCTCAGCAAGGCAACCTAGTAAGGAGTTAGGGGGTGGTAATTAAGGGGAAATTGCTAAGATTGTTTAATTAACATTGTAGACATTTATCCCTTGTTTTTGCCGTCTGCCTTCCCCTGTTAAGCAATTTACTGTAATTACTGTGTTCGTGTGGTATAGTTTAAATTTGAATATAGTTTCTTTAGTTTAATTAAGTTGACTTTCTCACACCCAGACCAGTTGTCCGTTTAATATATAATTAATTATAAGTCCTTCAGTCAGAACTGAAAGGTGGGGTAGCGATTCGAAACTGCTGTTTAAATTGGTTTACAGTGTAGCAGCAAAGGCTGCTGACCAGGTGAATTACCGTAAACCAGGTAAAAGGTTGGAATTGGTCAGAGTGCAGGCAAAGGCTGCTGACAAGGTGAATTACCGTAAACCATGGAAAAGATGCCCCCCTACATTTGCTACTTCAAGCAAGGTAATACGTTAGAAGATATGCTAGAATCTTGGCTGAAAAGCACCCCCTGAAACAGATTTTATGTAATTAATATGTGTTGTGATGCTTTGCCGTAATGTTGCAAGGGAATATGTGTGTGAGGACAGGAAGAATAATGAGAGAATGATGTACTGACCTTCAGCTTTGTTGGTGCCTCAAGCTTTACTATGGTCCACGCTATGCTCTCTAGCCCCACCATATCCAGCATGGTATGTTTATACTGAATGGCGGGTCTAAAATAAGGGGAGCCTCCTTTGCTTTTGGTCTGTCCCCTTCGCTTTGTTCTGCAAGCAAAGAAGTAGCGCTGAGGTGTTGGAAATTTGCGAAGCACATATATGAACGACAACCAAATGGCCATTTTGCATCCCAGCCTGTCAGCGAGTAAATGGACATGGATATGCATCATGCAGGTTAGTTGTGTGCTAAGTTTGCTTTGTGGCATTCCTTTTCCAATGTGGTTGACTCTTAACTGCCCTCAGTTATATTACCACCTTCTCTGGACAGCTAGTTATGGGCAACAAAAGCCAACCTTGCCAACAACACCCACAACCCGAGAATGAGTTGAAAAATATGAACACATGACAATGGTTTAAAGTGGCCGTAATAAATTCTGCCCTGCTGCACCATGGGTGTGCATGGGGAAATTGGAAAGAGCTGTTTTGTTAGGACTTTATCATGTTGCCTGAGTCAACATGTACCAAGTTGAGAGGAGACTGTTGTGGGCTTGCATTTTTTGGCCATCTGCTTGGTATAAAGCAATACCACCTAGCCTTACCCTGGCTGAACTTCTCAGGCTTTGCAACTTTTTCCTCATCTTCCCGTGACCGCTGGAGATTTGAAATGCCATTTACTCTGGTATCCACCTCTTGCCAAGCAGCCTAGATATTTTTTCCATGAGGAAGGTCTCTGGGGATGCCAGAGAGGGTAAACCTCCTTTGATACACTTCTTCACCAAAATTCTCCAAATATGAAGGTGATCTGTGTCTTTCTCCTTTTCGAACCCAGCAACAACACAAATCCCTTTAAATAGCAGCTGCAACATTAAGGAGCTGCAGCGATGTACTATTTTTCATCCCCTAATGACATACAGCTTCCACAGGTGGGGGCAACCTGAGCCGGGAGCTTGTTATGACCGGGAGCTTGTTATGATCTTGGCTCAGTTGGTAGCATTGTCGCAACTGAGTCAGAGGCCGGAATTTTGCTGGCACTCAGAGGACGGGATTGGAGGCAGTTCAGAGGTTAAATTCGCAATGATTGACAGCGGGTTCCAAACCCGCTGTGATCCCGCCTCCACGCAACTATCCAGAGTGTTGGGTCTTCGATTTGCAAACGGACCCGACACCAAGCGGCGGGAAAGGGATTAAAGGCACTAAACTGCCTATTAAGTGGTATGTTAGAGCTATTTTCACAGGGTTTTTGGATTTTCCATCTTCTGGGTTGGGCTTCACGACGTTCCGACAACACGCCAGGTAAGTGAGGCATGAACACCAGCGAGCTGGAGACTTCACAGCTGCAACTGCAGTGTAAAAGCTGCACTCTCAAATCTTGTCATTTAGAAATCTGTTTGGTTGCTGATTGAATAATCTGGGGGGCATATTCTGTGTTTAGGCTGCAAGTATGTGTTGTGCACTATAGCTCCACTGTAACCTGCATTGCTGGATTTTAAAGGCGCACTTACCCTAAACTGTACCACCTCAAATTGTCAGCACACATATGGCAATGATGCCAAAACTTCATTCTACATAAATTTATTACAATATTGGTAAAGAACAGAAGCTTTAAAAATAAATGGATCATAACACCCAAGTGAGAACCCTTGTGATTATTAATGTGACATCTTCCTCTTATGCATGCTTCTACGTTGTGAGACCCCTGTGGCTACAGCATATGTGGAGGCAACCTGTTCACTTCCCTGCTACTCCTGCTTAGACACCTTTGGCGGCTGTCCTCTGGTTTTGGGAGCCTTGGATGGCTCCGCCAAAGTCTGCTCCTCCTGCGGCTGTGCAGGGGTAAACTCGGCCATCTCTGTTGGCTCAGGCAGATGGGGCTCTAACCGATGGCTCGGCAGTGGCAAGAGAGTGTGAGCACTTGGAGAGGAGCCCCCACTTCCTTGTGCTCGAACACCACCGTCCCTCTCATGGGTCACCCGCACTTCACTGCTAGCAAATTGCTGGAGAGGACCTTGCTGCACATCAGTTGGGCCATGTGGCCCCGTCTTTGTACTGACAGTCCTCATAATGGGGACGTCCATGTACCTCTGGTTCCTCTCCATGATAGATGGCCTTCTATCCGCCATAGCTGCCCATCTATCTAGAAGAGCCACTTGTGGCTTGTGTCTGGCGAGTTAGGTCCTCCATGGAGGTTGCCATCCTTTCCATGACATCACCTAGATTGCCCATAGCATTCACCATGGCATTGCTAATGTTTAAGATGGACTCCTCCATTCTCTGCACACTTGCAGTTACCGTGGAAGCAAACTCACTCAGAGCCACCTGCACTTGTTCCTGAAGCTCCAGCATGGCTCTCTTTCTGGATGGCCCCAGAGGCTCAGTGTTTACATGCAGTTGAGCAGAGCTGGGAGAGTCCTGCATCCTCCGACGAGGACTCTCCACTGCTGTACCTGTCTCTAACATCTGCTCCTGCTCACTTGTGAGCTGTGATACACCAGGTGACAACACTAATCTATCCCGCAAACAACCCACCGAGGTGTGCGTCTCTGCGCTGGTGCTGGGTGTGCTGAATGCTGGTGACGCTGCTCCCTCAGAGGCTAATGGTTCCTCTGAGAAGTGCTCCTGCTCTTCCACCTGGACAGTGGGGAGTGAGGCTCTCGATGGTTCTGTGGGGGAGTAAAGGCATGAGTTAGACAAGTGAAATGTAAGTTGCAGACACATCTATTCTGCAGATACTTAACACTCAATCTCTATGAACATCATCTCCCATATCAGTCACTCATGAATGCTAAATCAGAGGGTTGGAAATCTATTCTGTCACCAAATTGCTGTTCTACGCCCGTCTCTCTGTCCCCCACTTCCAGCTCCTCTGAACCTCCAACGGTCTCCAGGGCTGCCTCCTCAGCGCTCGTTAGGTGCGCCAGGGATGGTGGGCCTCCTCATGTCCTCCCCCTCTCCCTTTTATTGTGGGCTCTCTTCTCCTGTAATGAGGGACACAAGTGGAGTTTGAGAGAGATTGATGGAGTGAGTGTAAAGAATGGATGACATAGATGTTTAGAGGGAGACTATGAAGGAGTGAGGTGCACAAACCAAGTTTCTTCCCTGTGTGTTGTTAGTTGTAGGCATTAATAAGAGTGTGAGTGGTGCATAGTAAGATGGTAACGTGATTCTGTACAGAGAAAGAGAGGGATGGGTGAGGGTGCAAGGGATGTTAGAGTGAGTTGGGATGTGCAGGGGAAGGTTGCCAATGCAGAGTGATGGGGATGAGAAGAGATGGGAAGCAGATTAAAAGTAAGTGTGATGTTATACTCATTTTTGCTGATCACAACAGGTCATTAAGCCTCTTGTGACACTGCACCCAGGTGTGTGTGCAGACCGACCTCGAACTGGCCTCCTCAGCAATTTGCAGTCAAGCTGCCTTGGTATGCTGAGGCGGCCTCCTCCTTCCGTCTCCAGGGAAGAGGACCTCCTTACGTCCTCTTACTCCCTCCACAAGAGCATGGAGGGAGTCCTCATTGAAGCGGGGAGCAGCCTTAGGTTTTTGCACTGCCATACTTGCAGCAGCCAGCACTTGAGGGAACGAAACGGAAATGAATCTGCAGAGGGGACATCGCCCCTTTAAATAATCAGTCCAACATCGCTTCATCAGACGCGAGCAACTGACCCGCACCCAGCAATTGCCTTGAAGAACCCACACATCGGCCTTAACGAGGCCAATCAACGCAAAATTTCAACTGCAGGGCGGCGGGAACCGGGAGCACGTCTGGAACCTGCTGAACAGTGGACCCGCCACCATCCAGCCTCCAGGTACAAAATCGTAGCCAGAAGGTTGTTGGTTCAAGCCCCACTCCAGAGAATTGAGCACATGAATTGAGCTAGGCTGATGCTCCAGTACAGTAGTGAGGAAACGCTACACTGTCAGAAGGTGCTGCCTTTCGGATGAGACGTTAAACCGAAGCCCTGTCTGTCCTCTTGGGTGGACATAAAAGATCCCATCGCTCTGTTCAAAGAAGAACAGGGGAGCTGTGCTGGCCAACTTTTATCCCTCAATCAACATCATTAAAAAAAAAATCTCTTGTCATTATCTCATTGCTATTTGTGGAACCTTGCTGTGCGCAAATTGACAGCCACTTTTCCTACATTACAACAGTGACTATGCTACGCTGTAAAACATTTTGTGATGTCCTGAGGTCATTAAAGATGATATGTAAATGTAAGTTCTTTCTTTCTTTAAATTTACTTTGTATTTGTATATTTCTTTCTCATAATAAACAATTGAAGTATGCAGTCTATCAATACGGAGATATCAGAAGTATATGGTGCACTCCTGTTCTATTTTTGGTATATCCGAGGAGTAAGAGAGGGGTTTTTATCCATGAGCCACCCTACATCCTATACACAACACACGCAATGCTAAGTTCTTGTCAACAATTGGGATTCAGGATTATTAGAAATACATCAAGGGAATACTGTGAATTCTAGATGGACGGAAGGTTTTCTCCTGTCTGAAACTACTATTACGTTACTAAGTTTCAATTCACAAGGCTAGAGCCGGCTTATGGAACATGCTTTGTCCAGTGATCAGAAGAAAAGAGTGTTAGGGGATGACATGAACAGTGAAGCTATCTCTGAAGATTTCTTTGAATAAGATTTTATTTTGAGTGGAAGTAAAACTCTCTGCTCATGGCTACAATGGTAGCTTTGTTTCCCGTACATCAAGTGGTAGATCTGTTGAAGTAAGTCAATGTGATTCAATATAGACTGTTGTAAAGGATGAGATAGGTGCAGTAACATATCTGGAGGCATTGCGGAGTCTTTCACAAATATGAGGAAATCCCCTGAATGTCCATTTTACCTTGCATATTATAAGCAGTATGTAGTACAAATCTTCAAGCATGAAAGATTTTAATCCATATTTTGTAGGTACAATCTAAATTTGCCTGAATGGATGTATTAAGAATATGATTAATTCATTAGGTCTTTTTATAACATGCAAACATGAGGTGATGTTCGGCTTTGAAAAGGTGGGCCATTGTCTCAAAGATGGTACTCGTAAATGAGGAATGAAACTAGAAAAGTTGTTATTTGGTAGGAAAGGAAGATTTATTTACTGCCTATGAACTTTCCTGCTATCTCAAATGAAATAAATCTCATTTTGTGAAGATATTTGCAAATAACCAAATTGTACTGCTCGACACAGGTGCTTATAAAGATGGCTGACGAAATCCATACTGAGTTACTCATCAGGAAATGATGGTTGAATAGAAACTGTGAATCTAGTAAGAGCTTGTTGGAAAGGGCGAAGGAGTGTGAAGGAATAAGCCATATAACCTATTCTATGAAAGAATTCTGACCTTATTAAAGCATGACAAACTGGGTTTGGAAATCTAGAAACTTCCAAACCTAACTATGAAAAAGCTGTAACAGTATTCTGGCTATTGAGATATGTAGGGTTCTCAAAATTCCCACATTCCCCAAAAGTTAAGGATAAAGTGACCCTGTATGGACAAGTTGGTAAAAAGGGTACCCAAAATGGCTTCTGCAACCTCGTGACAAAAAGTGCAGGATTGTAAAAGCAAGGCCCTGCAAGAAAAGGCAGGCACTTTTCAAAACCTGAAACGAAACCTAAAATGCATGAATCTGTGAAGAGACTTTGTGGAGCCAGACAGTTAAAGCAAACACAGAATATGCATTCATTCACCTTGGAACAGATCAGGTTAGAATGGGCCCAAATCGAGGCCATTAGGTTTCTGCATATTTAATCGATAACAGCTCACAGTAGCCATCAAGCCAGGATGAGGACAATTAAGTTTCATAAATGACAAACAGCCAGGACATCGAAGCCATTAAACACGGAGACAACTGTAGTGTATGTACCTTTAAGAGGAGAACTACTTTTACAGCTCCTGTATACTGTAGTACCGGCAGTGACCACACCTGTATATAAACCCTGAGTAGGGATCTGTACTGTTAGTTTTTAGAATACCCTCATCCAGTAAACACCTGTTGCTTGTTCATCTACAGTCTCCGTCTATTTATTGAAGAACACCATACCTTAAGATTCACAGATTTAACAGTGGCGACGAGGCCGATTCTAACCTACCTGCAACTCTGCATTTCCTCCCAGGGATTCGCTCCTGGAAGACAGTGGAAGAAAGTCGAGGCCAAAAGAACAGGCGTCGACCACGAGCAACCGCCCAGTCATCCGGCAGAGAGTGAGCATCGCAGGGGAGGCTGTTGAGAGCTGGGCTTGGTTCTCCAGCCGCGACGATCCAGCAACAGGCTGGCAACAGGTACGGCGCAGACCCTTCCAGGACAGCGGCGGCTGGAGCCGACCGACTGCACAGAAAAGGCCGAGCAGCGTCGAAGGGGTAAGAGAGAGGGTAAAGCGCACAGGGCACAGCCGGGGGTTGAAGACCGAGCGGCATCGACGGAAAACAAAAAGAGAGAGAGGGTAAAGCACAGCCGGGGTTCAGGACCGAGCGGCGGCAACGAGAGAGGCGCGCAGGAAAACGCGCAGAGTGCAGCCAGTGCTCAAGGGCTGAGCAGCATCCACGGGGGAAGAAAGGAAGCGCAGGAGACGCGATTTGAGCCGTGGAGAAGAAGGGAGAGCGCGGGAGACGCCATTTTTGAAGCCGCAGTGGAGAAGAAGGGCGAGCACGGGAAAAAAGGGAAGCGCGGGAGATGCCATTTTGAGCCAGCGGAGAAGAAGGGAGAGCGCGGGAAACACCATTTTTGACAGTCTAACCACACCCAGGGATGCCGAAGAGTGGCAGTGTCACAACGTTCGACAATGAAGTCGAAGATTGGGCGACATATGTGGAACGCATTGAAGTGTACTGCAAGGCGAATGAAGTGCCAGATGCCAGGAAAGCACTGGTATTGTTGAATTCCATGGGTGCAAAAATGTATGGCTTACTGCGAAACCTAGTAAACCCAGAGAAGCCAGTGGATAAGGATTTCGAAAGCATAGTGTCAATCCTACAGGACCACTTAAACCCCACACCGCTGCTGATAGCAGAAAGATTTAAGTTCCACAAAAGGAACCAGCATAAAGACGAAAGTAATGCTGAGTATTTAACGGAACTGCACAAGCTATCGAAACACTGCCAGTTTGGAATGGGACTAGCAGATACGTTAAGGGACAAGTTTGTGTGTGGGCTTCAAAGTGAAGGAACCCAGAAACGGCTTCTATCAGAAAAGGATCTTACGCTGGACAAGGCTTTCAGCATGGCAGTATCACACGAAGCAGCCGCACGGGGCGCTGCAGAGATACAACGGAGGCCGCAAGAATATGGCACCAATGAAATGTCAAATGGAGCAGTGAAGTGTTATCGCTGCAGCAGAACAACACACGACCAGAAGGATTGTTGGTTCAAGGACCAAGTGTGCAGACAGTGTGGAAAAGCAGGACACATAGCAAGAGTCTGCAGGTCGGGAAAGAAAACCAGCAGCATGAAATCTCCACAGGAGAAGTACAAAAAGGTACATAAGGTGACGGAGAGTAGTTCAGACGAACAGAAAAGTGATACAGACTCCGGAAGCAAGGAGCTGGGTTGTCTGAAACTACATAATGTAATCAAAATGGAGGATCACCAAACTATCTGGGTCATGCTCAAGATAGACGGAGTCCAAGTGAAAATGGAATTGGACACAGGATCAGCCCTAAAAGTCATAAACCGAAGGGACTACAAGCGGCTATTCTCAAATATACCCTTGAGAGATACAGAGATTGTCTTGAAGACGTACACGGGGCAAAAAGTCTACCCAAAAGGAAAAATAAGGGTGAACGTGATATACAACGGCAAGGAAACACCAAAAATGGATCTATATGTATTGCCAGATGGAGGACCACCACTACTAGGACGTGAATGGATCCGGAAGATACAGTTAGATTGGCATTCCATACAGGCACTGACGGTAGAGGCCAAAAAGGATGATGACGTCACACCTGGACGACTGTCAAAAATGCTAACTGACGCACAAGAAGTGTTCCAGGAGGGACTCGGAACACTAAAAGGCATAACAGCGACGATCAAAATAGAGGAAAATGCAAGCCCAAAGTTTTTTAAGGCCTTATGCGATCCGCCCAGCTGTCGAAGCAGAACTGGAAGGTTTGGAACGTTTGGAACGTTCAGGTGTACTGTCCAAAGTGGACTGGAGCGAGTGGGCTACATCCATCATTCCTGTAGTGAAGAGGTCGTTGAGTAATACGCCTGTGGAACCAAAGAAGGTTCGCATCTGTGGGGACTTTAAGGTGACAGTGAACCCAGTCCTTCACATGGTACAGTATCCGCTTCTGTGGATTGAAGATATTTTCGCCTCGCTATCTGGAGGAAAACGCTTCACTAAGATTGATCTGGCCCAGGCGTACCTGCAAATGGAGGTAGAAGAAGCCTCGAAACAATACCTCACGATCAACACTCACAAAGGTCTCTACCAATACAACCGGCTGGTGTTCGGGGTAGCATCAGCTCCGGCTATTTGGCAAAGGGCAATGGATCAAGTCCTGCAAGGGATTCCAGGGACCCAGTGTTATTTGGACGACATCCTGGTCACGGGCGAAAATGACAGTGATCACCTCGCCAATCTGGAGCAGGTGCTCACTAGATTGAAGGAATATGGGCTACGAGCTAATCGCCACAAATGCGAGTTTTTCCAGAAGCAGATCTCGTATTGTGGCCACGTTATTGATGAAGAGGGGTTACATAAGTCCCCTGAAAAGATTGAGGCAGTAGTCAAGGCTCCAGCACCGGAAAATGTGTCACAACTGAGGTCGTTCCTTGGGCTGGTGAACTACTACCATAAGTTCTTACCAAATTTGTCTACAGTATTACACCCACTGAACACCCTACTGCAAACGGGGGTACCATGGAAGTGGAATGACGAATGTAAACGAGCTTTCCAGAAGTGCAAAGAATTGATCACATCAAAAGAGGTGTTGGCTCATTTCAACCCAGCACTACCAATTCGGTTGGCGTGTGATGCATCACCCTATGGTATTGGAGCGGTGCTGTCGCACAAATTCCCAGACGGGTTGCAGAGGCCAGTAGCCTTTGCGTCTCGGTCACTAGCCTCAGCCGAGCGCAACTACGCCACCCTCAGCCTGGTATGGGGAGTGAAAAAGTTCAGCCACTATCTGCAGGGGCAGAAGTTCACCTTGCTGACTGACCACCAACCACTTGTCTCCATCTTTAATCCAAAGAAGGGCGTTCCGGTGATGACTGCGCAACGGCTACAAAGATGGTCCCTTTTTCTAGGGGCGAACCAATATGAAATAGAGCGTAAGGGCACGAAACAGCATGGAAACGCTGATGGGCTATCACACCTGCCACTGCCTACTGTGGAGGAAGTACCAGCAGTGGACCCTGTCGAAATATTTTATTCAACTATAATTGAACGCTTGCCAGTAACTAACGCGGATATAGAGAAGGAGACCCGAAATGATCCGACACTGTCTTGGGTATATGATTTGACGGTGAAGGGATGGCCAACACATGGCGACTCACTGTTGCCAGCATTCTCATCCAGAAGAGAACAGCTATCAGTATGCCAGGGGACATTGATGTGTGGATCCCGAGTGGTAATTCCACCCAAGTTAAGGGAGAGAGTGCTCAATGAGCTTCACGAAGGCCATCTGGGAGGGGTGAAAATGAAAAGCCTTGCTCGGGCTTATGTGTGGTGGCCGGGGATCGATCAACAAATCGAGGACTTAACAAAGAGCTGCTCAGGATGCCAGAAGGTCCAAAATGCACCATCACATGCCCCTCTACACCCATGGGAGTGGCCTTCCTCTCCATGGCAACGGGTGCATATTGATTTTGCTGGTCCATTCATGGACTCAATGTTCTTAATAGCAGTGGATGCGTACTCAAAATGGCCTGAGGTGATCAAAATGTCCTCCACCACTACGGAGAAAACGATTGCAGTCCTACGGACCATATTTGCCAGGAACGGCTTGCCAGAACAGGTTTGCTCTGATAACGGACCACAGTTTGTGTCCAAAGTGTTTCGGAAATTTATGAGAAGGAATGGGGTAAGGCATTACACATCCGCCCCGTATCATCCAGCCACAAATGGATTGGCTGAGAGGTTCGTACAAACCTTTAAAAAGGCAGTAAGGGCCATGTGCGACGACGACATTCCACTGCAACATAAGGTGGACAATTTCCTGTTAGCCTACAGAAATGCGACACATGCAGTTACCAACCAGACCCCGGCCATGATGTTCTTTAACTGAAGGTTGAGATCTCGTCTGGATTTGCTCAGACCAAATGTACGAAGAAATGTTGAGAATAAGCAATTCCAGCACATCAATGAGAAGCCGACAAGGAGCTTCAATGTAGGACAACCAGTCTTGGCCCGCGACTACCGAACAGAGAAATGGCAACCCGGAACGATATGCACACGGCAGGGGCCACTAATGTACACAGTGGATGTTGGGGAGAACATTGTGAGATGCCATGTCGACCAGATCCTAGCGTCACAAGAATGAGTCAACCCCATGCCTCGCGTACCTGGTGATGAACCCGACATACCGGTAGCATCTACCCCAGAAACAGTAGCATCGGAAGCTGATGAACTAACCGACGACAGGGGGCCAGAATTGCCTCCGCACCAAGAGCAAGACACTCAGGAAAGGCGCTATCCAGAAAGGATCAGGATGCCGCCCCAAAGACTGAATCTATAAATGGACTATTTCATTTAATGTTCATGTTAAAAGTGTTAACTGTTAATTGAATGTTATGGTACTGTTAATCTAAAGGGGAGGAATTGCAGTGTATGTACCTTTAAGAGGAGAACTACTTTTACAGCTCCTGTATACTGTAGTACCGGCAGTGACCACACCTGTATATAAACCCTGAGTAGGGATCTGTACTGTTAGTTTTTAGAATACCCTCATCCAGTAAACACCTGTTGATTGTTCATCTGCAGTCTCCGTCTATTTATTGAAGAACACCATACCTTAAGATTCACGGATTTAACAACAACCACTCCAGAAGTCGTTAAAGTAAATGGCTGTAATCATTTTAAACGAGCCCGCCAAAAGTTAGACAAAGGACCGACCTGATTTGGCGCGCAGATAAGGAATGAAGAACCGGGTATAATTTTAGACCCATGGGTAGTGATCTCTCTCTCTTGCTCTTGCCTCTTATCGCTTGGCCTTTGGCTTGCTGCCTCTCGTTCTCGTGCCCTGGCCTCATGGCGGGCTCTCTTCTTGCTCCCCGCGCCGCCCAACACCAAGGACGCCCATTACTACACCGAGGGCCCAACGTGGGAGGAGAACGAGACCTGAGTTCAAAAACACACAGGACACACAGGCCACAAACGGACAGACAAGACGAAGAATATGGTAAACCAATAAAGGCAGAGAAGGGCAGCGAAAAGACGCGTTGGTGGCCAAACACCTAGTTATAAGCTGGCATTTGACGAAGAAACTGGTGTTTCAAGCATGGATAGCAGCGTCCATGACGAATAAACTGGCGTTCAAAGAATGAGTAGAAAAATCAGTTTAACAAAATAAACCGCCAACCGAGCCCCCAACCATTTTAAAAACTCGTCAGCAACTAAACCGCCCGAGGAAGAAGAAGAAGACGAAGACGCGACTCGATGACGACATTAGCTGAGGAAAAAGGAGGGTGATTCGCATAAACAACTCCACCGCCATGCCCTGTGACCACATGGCGACAGCATACCCCAAAGGACAGCAAGAACGGACCCCAAAAATCACAACCATTAAAAGTCAACAGGTTTCGAATTGGTGAGCATAAATCCCTGACCATTCATAGCTTAATCTAGTTAGGTGTAGGGGGTGGGATAAGGATAAGGGGATTTTAATGTATTTGTTTCCCTCGATGTGCCATGTGTTCCCCATTCCCATATAAGTGTATTATTTTTATATGCCTGTAATCAGCTCAGTAATTCTCAGTATTGTATTTTATTCTGTCTTTAATAAAAATTACGGTTTTCTTGCACCGAACCACTTGTCTACTCGTTTTTCTGTATCGCCGCCTGTATCTAAGTCCGATGTCTAGAACCCAGGGGGTGTGGAGTGATTCGAACCACTCCGAGACAGTCAGGGGCAGAGCTGACTCGGCACACGCCACACACCAAACCCCCTACAGATAAGTTAGTTGTTGACACTGAATCAATAACCTTATTGAAGCAGAAGGTTAAAGGCTCCCGACAGTCTGAATCTTTGGGAACATGGCAATAGTTCAACCTGTACAAGGTGTTTTAATTTACACTTCATAAAGAAGCACAAACACCTGCCTTAGTAAATGACATAAAATAAAACGCACCTGCTGTTACACCGTTTTTTATGGTAAACTTAGAACACCTAAAGATGAGACATAATTTTGTATTACTACCAGCTGAGGTGACTAAGAATTGCATAGATCATCCGGGTTAAACTGTTCTAATTTACACTCCGTAAAGAAGCACAAACATTTGCCTTAAGTAAAAATGACATCAAATAAAACGCACCTGCTGTTACACCATTTTTTATGGTAAACTTGGAATACCTAGAGGAGAGACACGATTCTGTATTGCTACCAGCTGAGGTGACTGTAAGAATTACAGAAGTCAGCAGAAAAATGACTAGAGATAATCAGCTTACATCAGCAGAAAACCTTAAAGGGAATACCACTGGAAAAGGGTATAAATATTGAACTCTCAAATAGGATAGTAGACTCGCTGTAAAGGCGCAAAGCGATTCTCGGCTTCAGAGACAGCTCTGTAAGTCTACAACTCTTTGTACCTCGGGGATCAAAGGTACTGTATTTGATTTTGGTGGATATCCTGAATAAACTAAGAACTGGCCAGTGCTGGGACTAGAGTCCTGGCGGATCATATAACTAGGGCTGTAGAGAGGGCTTTAAACTAACTAGTGGGGGGGAGGTTCCTAGAGAACAAATAATAAAAATGACAACAGAGAAGGTCATAGACTTAGGCAGCAGTGGGGAAATTAAAAACCAGAGCGTGTCAGGAAGGGGCAGAAGGTATGGAGTAAAAGGTAAAGTAATAAAAAGGGCAAAAGCAGGAACTAAGTGTCACAAAACATATTTGAAAGTTCTCTATCTGAATGCACGTAGCATTCGTAACAAAATAGACGAGTTAATGGCACAAATAACTACATATGGGTATGATCTTGTGGCCATTACAGAAACATGGCTGTAGGGTGACAATGCCTGGGAATTAAACATACCAGGTTACTTAATGATCAGGAAGGACAGGCAGGAAGGAAGGGGAGGTGGGGTGGCTATGTTAATAAAGGAAGGAATCACTGTAATGCAAAGAAATGATATTGGGTCAAAAGATCAGGATAATGAAACAGTTTGGGTGGAGATAAGGAATAATAAAGTGAAAAAAACACTAGTGGGCGTGGTCTATAGGCCTCCGAACAGTTGCAATTCTGTTGGACGGAGTATCAATCAGGAAATAGTTGAGGCTTGTAATAAGGGAACATCTATAATTATGGGGGATTTTAACTATCATATTAATTGGACAAATCAAATTAGGCAGTGCTGCCTTGAGGATGAGTTCATTGAGTGTATTAGGGATGGGTTTCTTGAGCAGTATGTAACTGAACCGACCAGGGGGCAAGCAACCTTAGATCTGGTCCTGTGTAACGAGACAGGATTAATTAAAAATGTCCTAGTAAAGGATCCCCTTGGAATGAGTGACCATAACATGGTTGAATTCCATATTCAATTAGAGGGTGAGAAGGTTGGATCTCAAACAAGCGTGCTAAGCTTGAATAAAGGAGACTATGAAGGTATGAGAGCGGAATTGAGTAGAGTGGATTGGGAAAATAGATTAAAGGGTAAGACGATACATGATCAGTGGTGTACATTTAAGGAGTTATTTTACAACTTCCAAAAAATATATATTCCACTGAGAAGAAAAGGGTGTAAAAGAAAAGACAGCCATCCATGGCTAAGTAAAGAAATTAAGGATAGTATTCAACTAAAAACAAGGGCATACGGTAGCCAAATCTAGTGGGAGGATAGAGGATTGGGAAAACTTTAAAAGACAGCAAAAAATAACAAAAAGATTGATTAAGAAAGGGAAGATAGATTATGAAAGTAAATTAGCAAAAAATATAAAAACAGATAGTAAGAGTTTTTATGGTTATATAAAAAGAAAAAGGGTGGCTAAAGTAAATGTTGGTCCCTTAGAGGATGAGACCGGGAAATTAGTGGTGGGAAATATGGAGATGGCAAAATCACTGAATGAATATCTTGTATCAGTCTTTACAGTAGAAGACACTAAGAATATCCCAACACTGGACAAACAGGGGGCTATAGGAGGGGAGGAGCTAAACATGATCAAAATCACTAAGGAAGTGGTATTCGGTAAAATAATGGGACTCAAGGCGGATAAATCACCTGGGCCTGATGGCTTACATCCTAGGGTCTTGAGGGAAGTGGCGGTAGGGATTGTGGATGCATTGGTAATAATTTTCCAAAACTCCCTGGACTCAGCAAAGGTCCCGGCAGACTGGAAAACTGCTAATGTAACACCCTTATTTAAAAAGGGCAGTAGACAGAAGGCTGGAAACTATAGACCGGTTAGCCTAACATCTGTGGTAGGTAAAATTTTGGAGTCCCTTATTAAGGAGACAGTAACAGGACATTTGGATAATCATAATTTAATAAGACAAAGTCAGCATGGTTTTATGAAGGGGAAGTCATGTTTGACAAATTTGCTGGAGTTCTTTGAGGAAGTAACATATAGGGTGGATAAAGGGGAACCAGTGGACGTAGTGTATTTAGACTTCCAAAAGGCATTTGACAAGGTGCCACACAAAAGATTATTGCTTAAGATAAATAATCACGGGATTGGGGGTAATATTCTGGCATGGATAGAGGATTGGCTATCTAACAGAAGGCAGAGAGTTGGGATAAATGGTTCATTCTCAGACTGGCAATTAGTAACAAGTGGTGTTCCGCAGGGGTCAGTGCTGGGTCCCCAACTCTTTACAATCTATATTAACGATTTGGAGGAGGGGACCGAGTGTAACATATCAAAGTTTGCAGATGATACTAAGATGGGAGGGAAAGTAGTGAGTGAGGAGGACATAAAAAACCTGCAAGGGGACATCGACAGGCTAAGTAAGTGGGCAGAGATTTGGCAGATGGAATACAATACTGGAAAGTGTGAGGTTATGCACTTTGGCAGGAAAAATCGTAGAGCAAGTTATTATCTTAATGGCAAGAAACTGGAAAGTACTGAAGTACAAAGGGATCTGGGGGTCCTGGTGCACGAAACTCAAAAGGTTAGTATGCAGGTGCAGCAAGTGATTAAGAAGGCCAATGGAATGTTGGCTTTCATTGCTAGGGGGATAGAATATAAAAATAGGGAGGTATTGCTTCAGTTGTACAAGGTATTGGTGAGACCGCACCTGGAATACTGCGTACAGTTTTGGTGTCCATACTTAAGAAAGGACATACTTGCTCTCGAGTCAGTACAAAGAAGGTTCACTCGGTTAATCCCGGGGATGAGGGGATGGACATATGAGGAGAGGTTGAGTAGATTGGGACTCTACTCATTGGAGTTCAGAAGAATGAGAGGCGATCTTATTGAAACATATAAGATTGTGAAGGGGTTGGATCGGGTGGATGCGGGGAGGGTGTTCCCGATGATGGATGAAACTAGAACTAGGGGGCATAGTCTTAGAATAAAGGGCTGCTCTTTCAAAACTGAGATGAGGAGGAACTACTTCACTCAGAGGATGGTAGGTCCATGGAATATGCTGCCCCAAAAAGCTGTAGAAGCTACATCATTACATAAATTTAAAACAGAAATAGACAGTTTCCTAGAAGTAAAGGGAATAAAGGGTTACGGGGAGTGGGCAGGAATTTGGACATGAGTCTAGGTTCGGATCGGTCATGGCCCTGTGGGTAGCGGAGCGGGCCCAGGGGCCGTGTAGCCTGATCCTGCTCCTATTTCGTGTGTCTAATTCTGTTAGATTCAGGAGATGGTTCTGTGATAGTAGATTGGCGGTTAGGATCAGATCAGCCATGATCTTATTGAATGGCGGAGCAGGCTCGAGGGGCCGATTGGCCTACTCCTGCTCCTATTTCTTATGTTCTTATGTAAAACTGTAGCGAAGTTAAGATTTGAGAGTAAGGATCTCTGATAATAAGATTGTAAAGCTTTCTCTTTTTGGAACTGTTAATGTTTCGATTGACTCACCAACTGTAAATTACATGTCGGTTCTTTAATAAATCTATATGGCCTAGAAATTCATGATAGCCACTTTTGGGGCGGTAAAGTCGGGCGGCTGCTAAAGTTTGCGCCTGGCGCAAATTCGAGGCCACTTCGCCGATATTCATTAGCTTCGCCCTAAGAGTTTGCTCGAGCGCTAAAACTGGCGATGCACGGCTCTCTTTAGGCGCTAAGCCGGAGGTGCTGAGCGATACCGCCGAGGCCGGGCGCAGCACAGGTGCGGCCATTTCTTGATTGACAGCAGACACCCTGGCGCCGGCCAGCTCTTAAGGGGGAAGGGTCGAGTTGGTCTGCTGCCACGCCCTGGACACTGCAGCCCTCCAGCTAGGCCTGAACACTGCTGCTGGACCCAACTAGCGCCTGAAAGGATGGAGAAGGCCCGTGAACGAGCGCAGCGCTTCTCAGAGCATGATCTGAGGGTGCTGGTTGGCGCTGTGGAGAAGAGACGCCATATTTTGTTTCCGGACAATGGGAGGAAGCCGGCGGCCCGTGTCTACCGGAAAGCCTGGAGGCATGTCGCCACCAGGGTGACATCCAACAGTGATGTCCCCAGGAGCTGTGTACAATGCCGCAAAAAGCTAAATGACCTCGCCAGGATTGTCAGGGTGAGCACCCTTTCCAGTGTCCTCCTCATCCTTGCATGTGCACCTCACATTATGGGCAAAGGGACCTGAAAGCCCTAATGGCCAGCCCTCATGCAGCAGCTATGGGACAGTCATGAACATCAATTGCACATTGTGCACTTAACACACTGGCCAGGCTATTTGACCATGGGAGGCAGTGTACACAAGATCAGGGCTACACACTGGCCAGGCTATTCCACCATGGGAGGCAGTGCACACAAGATCAGGGCTACACACTGGCCAGACTATTCCACCATGGGAGGCAGTGCACACAAGATCAGGGCTACACACTGTACTTAGAGGCCGTCCTTTCTCTTGCAGGCCAAGCTGGCCAATAATAAGAGGAGCCGGACTGAGACCGGGGGAGGCGGACCCCAGATCCAGCAGCTCACCGAGCTGCAACAGCGCGTGGAGCGCATCATGGGTGCCCGGGTGATTGGCCCCGTTGCATCTGGAGATGCCGACCCTGTTCTGGGCACCAATGGTAAGGACATTACCTTTTGGACCTCTCTCGTCCCACTTGCGCATCAGACCTACATCCTTTGCCACTGTCCGACCAATGCGCTAAATGCCACGACTCATGCATCCCTCGCTGACGCCCTCTCCTCACTCTAAAGCTACTCTTGTGCCTTCCTGCTTTCAGATGGTGAGGAGGAGGTCCCTGAAGTTGCCAGTGACAGCCCCTCAGAAGAGGAGGAGGAGGAGGAGCAAGAGGAAGGCGGCCCATCAGGGGAACCCTCAGCCATGGCAAGCCATGCCAATGTAGGGGAGACGTCTTCCCTGGAGGGGAGCCGGGGGGAAGTGTTGGAGGGGAGTGTAGCTCCTGGGCCCAGCGGCCTGCAGAAACGCGGGAGGGGGGTGGAAGCTCAGCGGCCTTCTCCCCAGAGGGGGGAAGGGTCGGAGGGGAGTCCAATTGCTGGTCCCAGCGGCGTCCAGCAATGCAGGAAGGGTCGGCCAGCTCGGCGGCCTTCTCCCCAGAGGGAGAGTCCGGCCTCCAGTCCGGAGATGGTCAACGCCGAGGAGCTGCGCCTCCTCGAGGACATGTCCGTGGACTCGGAGCGCCGGCACACGGAGCTCATGGGGGTAGTGGCATGGATGCCTGAGGCCGTCGCGTCCCTGTCTTGGAGTGTGATCGAATTCGGGGCTTCACAGGCCACCAGTTTGGCGGAATTCGGGGCAGATCAGGCAGCGAGTCGGGCGGAATTCGTGGCAGCTCAGGCAGTGACTGGCCAGGTGATCAGTGGTGCCGTGCAGTCACTGGCTGCTCTGATGCGGTCACAGAACAGGGCAACACGGGCACTCACTGCTGCCACACTCGCTGTGTCAGCCAGGCATCGCCAGGGCACCCGCCGCGCTGCAGCAGCACAGCGGTCTGTCCCTCGGCAGATTGCTGCGCATGCTGCAGTGCTGGCCCGGGCGAGTGCCAGTGTCTCAGGCGACCAGCGAGCGCCTGCCATCCGCCAGCTTGCCCCCATTCCTCCAGCCGCCACTGCCACTCCCCCAGTGGAGCTGCCACGAGCTGCTGCAGCGACTGATGCTGCCCAGCCACAGCTGCAGCATTCACCAGCCGGCCCCTCGAGGGCCAGACCTCGTCTAGGCCGACCCCCAAGGGCATCTGCCGTCACGACATGTGCCCCTCAGGAGCCTTCCCCCAGCCTTGCAGCAGCCACTGGCCTCACTTTGAGGAGGAGCAGCAGGGCGTGCAGGGGCCGCCAAAGTTTGCAGAAGGCATCGCCCTCGCGGGCCACAAAGTAGAGGGTGTGTCCAAATGTTTTGTTTTTTGGAATGGGTGTTTTGTGAAGGCCGAGGATGAAGGCCATTTTTGTTTACATCTTCTGTTAATCCTCCCCAGGTTGTGGGAGTGAGTCATGTGTGTGAGTGTTTTTTGGGGGTTTCGTGTGTTTTTGGTTTTCATGTGGGAAGGGCCCTGAGTTTGTACAATAAACCATTTTATTTATTCACATTGTCCATGTTTGATCTTTGAAGTGTTTGTTGCCTTAACCGGCTGAGGGCTTGCGGAGCGGCTGCAATCATGTTCTTTCATTGGCACAAGCCATTCCCTGACAGGGGGCCTAGAAGTGACGTTCAATAAGCCGCCGACGGGCGGCCCTTGGACCTTCTGCCTCCCTCCTGGGCTGGTACTCCTCCTCCTCCTCCTCCTCCTCCTCATGCTCCTCCTGCTCCTCCTCCTGAGGTGGTGGTCCAACGTGAGGTGGCAGTGCCTGAGTCCTGAGGATAGCCAGGTTGTGCAGCATGCAGCAAACAACTGTAGTGACGCTTCTTAGTTTCCAAACAGGCAGCCACTGAGCTGTGGGGTTTTTTAACAACGAGTAGACGCGTGTCGAAATAAAACGTTCCCAAATGTAGCTTTGTCTTTTAAACTGTTTACTATAACACTTAACAAACGGAATTACAAAGCAAACACGTATAAACGAACACGGTCTAAAACTGTACTGCTCCAAACCTCACAGCTTCTGCCTCCTTCAACCACGTGCAGTTTAAACTGTAAAATGGCTGCACCCATGTGTGGCTTAGGGACTGTTCCATTGTGGCAAGAATGAAGGGGGTGTCTCGGACTATACTACTGGAGCAAGAGCATAGGGGGTTTCTTAATACAATAAGTCGGTCAGGTAAATTAACTGTATTATGCCATTTAACCACTATTTTAGAGTATTTTCTTAAGCTTTTATGGCTCTTACATTCCGGCCCCTAATTGACTAGGCACATGAAGCATATCAATTACTCAAACATTAAGAGTCATAAACTAATGAGTTCAACATATTTACAATATAAGTGTCCACTTTTTTCGTTCGGGAACCTTTCACGCTGCTTCTTGTAGCAGGCAGAGCTTTGTGATCGGTCTTTCCAGGGTACTGGTCTTGGTTTGCAAACAAACGCGACGAACGACGCCTCTGGAGTCTGGCATGGTCTTAATTATTTTTCCCATCAACCAAGAATTTCTAGGGGCTGAATCATCCACAATTAAGACAATGTCTCCGACAATGAAGTTCCTCTTTATTTTGGACCATTTTTGACGCTCCTGTAGCAGAGGTAAGTATTCTCTTGTCCATCTGGTCCAGAAAAGGTCTGACATATACTGAACTTGCCTCCACTTCCGACGGGCATACAGATCTTCCTTTTTGAAGACTCCCGGGGGCATGGCTGGCTGTGTTTTCAACAACAACAGGTGGTTCGGAGTCAGGGCTTCGAGGTCATTGGGATCATCTGATGTCTTAGTTATCGGTCGGTCATTAATGATGGCTTCGACCTCGCACAGAACGGTTTGGAGTCCCTTGTCGTCAAGCGCTTGCTGCTTCAGTACAGAACTGAGTAGTTTTCTTACGGTGCGTATCTGTCTTTCCCAGACACCTCCGTGGTGGGATGCAGCCAGAGGATTGAAGATCCACTTAATTCCTGTTTGCATCATGGCTTCCTGTATTTTAAGCTGATTCCAACTTTCAATAGCTTCCCGTAGTTCTCTCTCCGCTCCGACGAAATTAGTGCCATTATCAGAACGCATAATGGACACCTGTCCTCTTCTACAGACAAAGCGCCGCAAGGCGTTAATACAGGAATCAGTGTCAAGCGTGTGTGCCACCTCAATATGAACAGCTCTGATGGTCAAACAAGTGAAAAGCACACCATGTCTCTTGACAAGGCTCCGTCCTCGCTTTACCTCGAAAGGCCCGAAATAGTCCACCCCTACGTTTGTAAATGGGGGCTTGTCTGGTAACAAACGGTCTTCAGGCAGGTCTGCCATTTTCTGCTCCCCAGCTCTAGCGTGTAACCGTCTGCAAACAATGCATTCAGAGAGTATTTTTCTTATTACGGAATTAGCTCCTGGAATCCAGTATCTTTGTCTTAGCTTCGCAAGCACGTGATTCCTCCCACTGTGTCCAATACTCTGGTGTATATGCTGAAGAATGAGGGTAGCAACCCGGAGGTCCTTAGAAAGGATAGCAGGATGCTTGGCCTCCTCTGGCATAGCAGATTTGTTTAGTCTCCCTCCCACCCTCAGTACGCCATCTTGCAGTGTAGGGTCCAGCTTGTAGATATGACTACCTTTCTTGATTGGAGTATTTCGCTGTAGAGCTTCGATTTCTTCTGGGTATCTTTGTCTTTGACTGAAGCGAACTATCTCCTTCTCAGCCTTGGCAAAATCCTCCACGGTCAATGAATTCTTGCCCAATGTGGTCTTGTGATGATGCGTATACTGCTGTAGAAGCATTCTGTGCTTATCAGGGTTACTTTCAGACTGACTGATAGTGGCTCGGTACTCTTTTCTCTTACCGCTCAGGTGTAGCAGCAACTCTTTCAACCTTAGAAACCATGCAACTGCTTTCCTCAACTGGTGCCATCCTGAGAAATGGTTGTTCACTGTGTCAAAGTTCTCTTTCGTATTTATGAGATTTACTGTGACTGATCTCTTGACTTCGACGTCGTCTTCAGCAATCTGACTTGGCATATCTGGTCTTTCTGGCCATGATCTCTCTGTTTCCAGCAGATAACTTGGGCCTTGTATCCAAGTTTCACTCCTCATGAAGTTTTCAGCCTTCAATCCCCATGAGGCTTGATCTGCTGGGTTTAATGAGGTGTTTACATACCTCCATTGAGATGGTTGTGTAGCTTCTCTAATGGATGAGATTCTGTTTGCTACGAAGGTCTTGAAGCGTATCTTCTCATTCTCTATATACTTCAGCACCGTCGTGCTATCCGTCCAGAAGACAGATTCTTCTAATGGGAGCTGTAACTCTTTCCGCATCACCTGGTCAACTTTAACTGCAACAACCGCTGCCGTCAATTCCAGTCTCGGGATGGTGACCTGCTTCAGCGGAGCCACCCTGGATTTCCCCATGAGGAAGGCACAATGTTTCTGGCCCTGTTGATTTGTCAGCAAGAGGTAAGTAGCCGTGCCATAGCCGTCCTCACTGGCGTCCGAGAAATGATGTAGTTGAGCCGTCTTTGTAACTCCAAAACTCGCCGGCTTGATGCATCTACTGACGTTGAAGCTAGAAAGTTGTTGCAAATCTGTCAACCATCTGTGCCATCTCTGAGCTTGACCTTCTGGGATATCTTCATCCCATCCTCTCTTGTCTCTACACAGCTCTCGTAGCATCAGCTTCACCGGCAGAATGAGTGGTGCCAGGAATCCAAGAGGGTCGTAGATGGAACTGACCATGGAGAGAATCCCTCGTCTTGTGGATGGTCTTTCGTTCACCATTATCCTGAAGTTGAACGTGTCTGACTCGATGCACCATTGTACACCAAGAGCTCTCTCGATAGGAAGGACATCGTGGCTCAGGTCCAGATCTTTGACTTCAGTGGCTCCTTCCTTTTCTGGGATAGAAGCTAGAACTGCTCTGCTGTTGCTTATCCACTTAGTCAGATGGAATCCTCCATTCGAACACAGAGTTCTAAGGTCTCTTGACAGTGCGATGGCATTGTCTTCTGTTGACACGGACTTCAGACAGTCGTCGACATAAAAGTTTCTGAAGATTGTCTCCACAGCCTCTGATGGTGCTTTGCCTTTGCCATCTTCTGCAGTTTTTCTGAGAGCGTAGCTTGCACAGCTGGGAGATGATGTGGCTCCGAACAAGTGTACGGCCATTCTACATTCCACCATCGCTTGACTAACGTCGCCATCTGGCCACCAAAGGAAGTGCAGAAGATCAGCATCTTCATCAGGGATTCTAACTTGGTAGAACATTGATTCTATGTCTGCCATCATGGCAACGAGCTCTTGTCTAAACCTAGTCAAGACGCCAATGAGGGTATTAGTAAGATCAGGACCTTGAAGCAGCTGGTCATTCAGTGAAGTTCCTCTGAATGAGGCGGCGCAGTCAAACACTACACGGATCTTTTTCTTCTTTGGGTGATACACCCCGTGATGAGGAATGTACCAGACCCTTCCATCGTCTCTGTTCAACTGTTCCTTGGGCACCTTTACAGCATAGCCTTTCGCTATGATGTTTCTCATGAAGTCTTTGTAGTCTGCGTGAAAGTCGGGGTTCTTGTTCAGCTTTCTCTTTAGACTGATGGCGCGTTGCTCTGCTATGCAGCGATTGTTCGGCATCTTCGCGGTCTGTCTTCTCAGTGGCAAACCAATGTGATAGTGGCCATCAATGAACTGTGTAGACCTTGTCATCAAACCCATGAACTGATGGTCTTCTTGTGACATCTCTGTCTTTTCCTCACAGCTGCATTCTGAGAAGTCTGCGTTGAACTGCTGTATCAACAGCTCTTCAATGCTTGCGATAGAGATGCGATTAACTGTGATGTTTTGTCGTTCCTCCTTGTTCGACTTGTGGCCATCATCTCTCCTTACCGGTCCATTGACTACCCATCCAAGGGCTGTCCTGACGGCATAGGGTCCGTCATCCTTGCTGTTTATCACCTGCCATGGCTCCATAGTTTTGTAGGCATTGGTTCCAATTAATAGGCCAATTTCTGCTTCAATGTATGGGAGACGCACCTTTTCTAGGTAAGGCCATCTATCCACATCCTTCTGCAGGGCTAGGTTCCCTATTCTAACAGGAATCTCCCTCTGTGTGAAAACATTAGGCAAGTCTATGAAGTCCTTCTCTTCAAGTCCACACACTTCTAGGTCTGACAGGATATAACTTTGCATTGACTTCTCATGACCCATGGTGCGTAATAGGATTTCTGTTCTTCTGCCTCTAATGTTCAGCTGTCGCATGAGTGATTCTGTGCAGAATGTTGCTGAGCTACCTGGATCCATGAAGGCGTAAGTCTCCACAAGCTTCTCGCTCCTCTTAGATTTGATCTTTACTGGTACGATGGCAAGAATACAGTCACTGTCACCGGCCCCAGTGAGTCCACAAGTCTCTGGTTCTAGCGACACCAGAGCACTTGAAACAAGCTTCTCGTCGGTATTGTTTTCTTCACTCTTCTTAGAGACTTGTTCTTCTTTATGGATATGCAGCAGACTGGGATGTTTCCGAGTGCATTCTCTGCATGTTGTTCTTTGCTTACAGTTTCTACTCAGGTGCCCCTGAGAGAGACATCCAAAGCATAGTCCGTTGCACTTCAGGAATTCGATTCTGTCCTTATGTGGCTGTGCTTTGATGTCGCTGCAGAAATCCAATGTATGATTCTTCTGGCAGAATAAGCATGGCTTCTGAAAGGCATTAGCAGACGTCACTGTGCTGCTCTTTTTGGGAGATGAGTTCTGGGGCCTTTCTTCCTCGGCCTGGGTGACGATAGTTGCAAAGCTGCTTCCCCTGGAACCACCTTTCCTGAGAGTCTTTGATTCAACAGGCTTGGCTTTCACTCTTCCATCGGTGGTCGGGCTGACATCTTGGATGTTTCCAAACAATGGGTCCCTAGCAATTTTAGCCTGTTTGTCTATGAAGTTCACTAAGTCTGCAAACCTGGCTCTACTTTTCCGTCTCTCCATTATCTCAAAGGCTGTTCTTCTCCATTGTTCTCTCATCCTGTAAGGAAGCTTAGAGATGATGATTCTCATAGTCGTAGGATTGTCCATCTCTTCCATGAATTCAACATCCTCCATGGTGTTGCGACATCCTATGAGGAAAAGAACATATGCGTTCAATGCCTCTCCGTCCTCCGATCTGATCTGTGGCCACTTGGTAGCCTTTTCGATATATGCAGTGGCTATCTTCAGCTCGTTACCATAGTGCTCCTGCAGCAACTTCCTGGCTTCTATGTATCCCCGGTCCGGTCTCATGTGTTCACAGCTTCTGACCAGGTCTTGTGGCTTACCACTGGTGTACTGTCCCAGGTAGTACAACTTATCACTGCTGCTCTCTGTTTTGGAGTCAATGGCTTGTTCAAAGGATCTGATGAAGGGCTTATACTTGAGTGGGTCGCCTTGGAACACTGGTATGTCTCTTTGAGGGAGTCGAAACAGATTCTGTTGTTTTACAAGCATCTCTGTAATTTCGTTCTGACGTTGCATCACTCGGTATAGGCTTCTCCCTGTGTCTTCAGGCCTCTGGTGGTCATCAGCAGGGTCTAGTCTAGACCGTCTGATGTCTGGGGTAGCATCACGTGCTCCTGTTAGTGGAGAGGCCACTCTTCCACGCTGTAATGCCAGGGGATTGCCTTCGGGCTCTGTTGTAACTCTTGAAGGTGCCCTGGATCCAACTCTATGTGACGACGTTGACTGGCAGTGGCTCCCGCCGTCCCGTGAGCCTTCATAATCTTCGTACGCACTCAACCTGGCGTCTGAGACCTTGATAGCTGTTTTTATCTCCAGTTGTTCTTTCTTTGCCTGCACCTGGGCCCGTTGGGCCTGCAGTTGGGCCTCTTGGACCTGCAGTTGGGCCTCTTCCCGTTCAAGAGCTTTCTTCTCCGCTAAAGATGCTGCGTGCGCCATCAACGCCGCCCGTTCGGCCTCCGCTCTCATGCGTCGCGATGAGCTTGTGGTAGAAGCGACTGACCTGCGTCCAGAAACAGAGCTACCTTCTTTTCGATTTTTGCTCGGTCTGGCGGAAGTCACTGAAATGCTATCGTCTGGTCCGACTTCATCGTCAACTTTATCTTTCTCCGCTGTATCAGCGTCTTGACGAATCTTTAACATCCACTGTTCCGTGGCCTTGATATAGTCCTTAATGCTGGTTGATTTAGGATCAAACCAGTTGTGCTGATCAGCGTTTCCCTCTTCTTCAGGCAGCAGTGCTAATACATCTTCATTGAGTACATTAAATTCTTCATGCAGCTTGGAGAAATCGTAATACATCATGTCTTCAGCTTTCTTAATATTAGCATTATCTTCCATGAGACGATCGATTATCTTCATTTTTCCAGTTATCTGAGCTAATTTAGCCTTCCTTGCACCTATGCTTCTATGTAACTTCTCTTCCATTGCCTTTGGGGTGAGCTTTATTTCCCTCTTTTGGCCAGCAATCTTTCTGGCTGATGGAAGCTCCTGGCTCCGTAAGGCCTCGGCCATTTTACCCGCAGCTCTTATTTAGCTTCTCAATAGAATGAACAAAGCAAGTAGCAGTCACTGTACCTTCACTTTCTTATATTGTCGTCTGGCTCCGTGACCATTCGGGTATACGTTCGCCGACGATTCTGTCCCTTCCTTCTTAGGGAGCAAGTTTTTGACTAATGTAGTGGCGCTTCTTAGTTTCCAAACAAGCAGCCACTGAGCTGTGGGGTTTTTTAACAACGAGTAGACGCATGTCGAAATAAAACGTTCCCAAACGTAGCTTTGTCTTTTAAATTGTTTACTATAACACTTAACAAACGGAATTACAAAGCAAACACGTATAAACAAACACGGTCAAAAACTGTACTGCTCCAAACCTCACAGCTTCTGCCTCCTTCAACCACGTGCAGTTTAAACTGTAAAATGGCTGCACCCATGTGTGGCTTAGGGACTGTTCCATTGTGGCGAGAATGAAGGGGGTGTCTCGGACTATACTACTGGAGCAAGAGCATAGGGGGTTTCTTAATACAATAAGTCGGTCAGGTAAATTAACTGTATTATGCCATTTAACCGCTATTTTAAAGTATTTTCTTAAGCTTTTATGGCTCTTACAACAACGAATTGGGAGACTCGCTCCTGTGAATACTGGAGGGCTCCCCCGGAGCGATCCAGACAGCGGAACCGTTGCTTCAGGATGCCGATTGTTTGTTCGATGAGGTTCCTGGTCGCTTGATGGCTCTCGTTGTATGCCTCTTCAGCAGGGGTCCTGGGCGCGCGGAGCGGGGTCATGAGCCAGGTACACAAAGGATAGCCTTTGTCCCTGATAAGCCATCCTCTTGGGTGAGGCTGTGCCTGGAACATGTCAGCCACAGTTGTCTGTCGCAGGATAAAGGCATCGTGGCTGCTGCCTGGAAAGCAGGCATTGACAGCTAGGATGCGCTGCCTGTGGTCACACACCAGCTGTACGTTGAGGGAATGGTAGCCCTTCCGGTTGCGGTAATCCTCGGCATGCTCCAGAGGTGCCCGCAAAGCCACATGCGTGCAGTCAATGGTGCCCTGCACCATGGGGAAGCCCGCAAATCTTGCAAATCCCACTGCAAGCTGCTGCTGCTTGTCCAGGGTCATGGGGAAGAAGATGAATTGACGTCTCCTTCTGAAAAGGGCATTGGTCACCTGGCGGATGCAGCAATGCACGGCGAACTGGGAGATGTTAGCGATGTCCCCAGCAGCGGATTGGAAGGAGCTGGTGGCATAGAAGTTGAGAGCCACCGTCACCTTCACTGCCACCGACAGAGACGTCCTGCACATCAGCTGTGGACGCAGATCTCTGTGAAGCAGCTGGCAGATCTCTGCAACCACCTCCCTTCTGAATCGCAGCCTCCTAATACACTGCGTGGCAGACATGTTGAGATAGGAGAACTGCTGGCGGTATACCCTGGGTGGGTAAGGCCTCCCTTGGCGATGCCTGTTGCCCCCTCTGCATCTAGCCAGGGCTGCCACTCTCTCACGGCATCTGTAAGCCCTTCCGACATAATGCTGAAACTCAGCGTTGGCACCCAATGCAGCCCCCATAATATGCTGGCAAACATTGAGATCTCAATGAAGGCAAAGAGAATTGCAAGGCTCTGGCCTGAAGCCAAAAATACCTGTCCTAGTGTTGGGCCAAAGCAGTAAGCTCTCTTCCTTGGTCTCTCTCCAAAAATCCGTTGCACAAGAGTGAATGCTGCAAAATGGCTGCCCTTTATAGTGCAGGGTAAGTGCCCTTTAATTTGCGCTCCCTGCGGCCCGCCTCGGCTGTGTACCGTTCCACTCAACAGTCGTTAGGGCCGCCCGGCGCACAATGGGGCGGCGCGAGTGAAGTTCCGGTTCCGGGTGCACAAAGGGCGTTGCACAACGAAATGACGTCATGATCTGCGCGCGCAGATGAGCGCGCGCAAAGACTTTGCGCCGGCGCTAAATGTCTACTGAAGTTGGGGCGAGGCGCAGATCGTGCTGCGCCCGGGCGCTAAGCGCCTAGCGCTCGAGATCTGCTCCGCCTAAGGCGCTAACGGCTGGCGCAGCCAACTGAATTTCTAGGCCTAAATTTTTAGAATTGTCTCACATAATACTTCCGTTTCAAACTCGCGAACTCAATCTCTGTACACTCTTTGGTGGAGAGTTGCAGAATTCTGGGGGAGTTTTCTGGACCCTCATAATATCCAGAATGTTACAGTCTAGCTAAACTTATTAAAAGTGCCATCTGGAGGACGGTAACATTTTCAGGTAATTCCTGTACTTTAGGGAGAGATGGTCCAGACCTTTAGACCTAATTAAGCATCTTTAGGATTCGGCTACCTCAAACTTTAGTTGAAAGTGAACATCTGAGGAATACGCCTGATCCGGGGTAGCCCTAAAAGGGCTAGGGCTAGTAATTATCCCTTCAGGAGGTCAACATCTCATACAATGTGGGAATCAAGCAATTAAACCAGAACCATCTGAATGGTTACCAGTCAATTGAAGATTGAAATCATTTATATCTGGGCTGCGGATCTGCAGCAGGTTCATGTGTTTATAGTTCTGAATGGAGAACGTCCAGATGGCTAGACAACCAAACCTTCTTGGGGATGGAAGAGTGGGAATGACCCTGGAATTCCAGGATATATTAAAATGAAGGAACACTATTTTACACCTCATTTATAGTTAGATACCAGCCAAGAAGAAGATGCATGCTCCTGGAAGTTAAAGCCACAACATTCTTGGAGAGGGCTCATTTATTCAGTTCCACCTGCCAGATTGATGGACACCCAAACCAAACTCAACCTGATGACCTTCCAAAGTGGTTAGCCTGGAACATCAGCCATTGTAGGGCAGTATAGTCTATAACTGTGTTAAATAAAATACCCTGCAGGTAGGCCTGGAACATCAGCCATTGTAGGGCAGTATAGTCTATAACTATGTTAAATAAAATACCCTGCAGGTAGGCCTGGAACATCAGCCACTGTAGGGCAGTATAGTCTCTAACTATGTTAAATAAAATACCCTGCAGGTAGGCCTGGAACATCAGCCATTGTAGGGTAGTATAGTCTCTAACTATGTTAAATAAAATACCCTGCAGGTAGGCCTGGAACATCAGCCATTGTAGGGCAGTATAGTCCATAGCTATGTTAAATAAAATACCCTGCAGGCAGGCCTGGAACATCAGCCATTGTAGGGCAGTACAGTCTCTAACTATGTTGAATAAAATACCCTGCAGGTAGGCCTGGAACATCAGCCATTGTAGGGCAGTATAGTCTCTAACTATGTTAAATAAAACACCCTGCAGGTAGGCCTGGAACATCAGCCATTGTAGGGCAGTATAGTCTATAACTATGTTAAATAAAATACCCTGCAGGTAGGCCTGGAACATCAGCCATTGTAGGGCAGTATCGTCTCTAACTATGTTAAATAAAACACCCTGCAGGTAGGCCTGGAACATCAGCCATTGTAGGGCAGTATAGTCTATAACTATGTTAAATAAAATACCCTGCAGGTATGCCTGGAACATCAGCCATTGTAGGGCAGTATAGTCTATAACTATGTTAAATAAAATACCCTGCAGGTAGGCCTGGAACATCAGCCATTGTAGGGCAGTATAGTCTCCAGCTATGTTAAATAAAATACCCTGCAGGTAGGCCTGGAACATCAGCCATTGTAGGGCAGTATAGTCTCTAACTATGTTAAATAAAATAACCTGCAGGTAGGCCTGGAACATCAGCCATTGTAGGGCAGTATAGTCCCTAACTAAGTTAAACAAAATACCCTGCAGGTAGGCCTGGAACATCAGCCATTGTAGGGCAGTATATTCTATAACTATGTTAAATAAAATACTCTGCAGGTAGGCCTGGAACATCAGCCATTGTAGGGCAGTATAGTCTCTAACTATGTTAAATAAAATACCCTGCAGGTAGGCCTGGAACATCAGCCATTGTAGGGCAGTATAGCCTATAACTATGTTAAATAAAATACCCTGCAGGCAGGCCTGGAACATCAGCCATTGTAGGGCAGTATCGTCTCTAACTATGTTAAATAAAATACCCTGCAGGTAGGCCTGGAACATCAGCCATTGTAGGGTAGTATAGTCTCTAACTATGTTAAATAAAATACCCTGCAGGTAGGCCTGGAACATCAGCCATTGTAGGGCAGTATAGTCTCTAACTATGTTAAATAAAATACCCTGCAGGTAGGCCTGGAACATCAGCCATTGTAGGGCAGTATAGTCTATAACTATGTTAAATAAAATACCCTGCAGGTAGGCCTGGAACATCAGCCATTGTAGGGCAGTATAGTCTATAACTATGTTAAATAAAATACCCTGCAGGTAGGCCTGGAACATCAGCCATTGTAGAGCCGTATAGTTTCTAACTATGTTAAATAAAATACCCTGCAGGTAGGCCTGGAACATCAGCCATTGTAGGGCAGTATAGTCTCTAACTATGTTAAATAAAATACCCTGCAGGTAGTCCTGGAACATCAGCCATTGTAGGGCAGTATAGTCTCTAACTATGTTAAATAAAATACCCTGCAGGTAGGCCTGGAACATCAGCCATTGTAGGGCAGTATAGTCTCTAACTATGTTAAATAAAATACCCTGCAGGTAGGCCTGGAACATTAGCCATTGTAGGGCAGTATAGTCTCTAACTATGTTAAATAAAATACCCTGCAGGTAGGCCTGGAACATCAGACATTGTAGGGCAGTATAGTCTCTAACTATGTTAAATAAAATACCCTGCAGGTAGGCCTGGAACATCAGACATTGTAGGGCAGTATAGTCTCTAACTATGTTAAATAAAATACCCTGCAGGTAGGCCTGGAAGTGCTCCATTGCCCAGATGACAGCTGGAGGTGACACAAAGGACAGAGATTTATTTCTCAAAACTTGAAAAGGAAAAGCATGGTTGGGAACGAACAATTTCATGAGAAATAGTTTACATTGGATGCAATTTCTAAGTTGTGTGAAATGAGTTTAGTTTTTAGCAAGTGTTAATTAACATATTTTAATCACATAAAAGGACTGTCTAGCCAATGTAATGCAATAATTGGCTCTGCTATCAAGGAGTGTTATAGACTTAACTGGCAGATGTACCCAGGGACTCCTAGGTACTGTTAAGCATTCCTCAGATTTTTAGGAATCAGCAACCTGAGCATGGTTTGACTTTATTATGGTTCAAGTACGCTATGTCTGTCAGGTGATCAAAAAAACAAAACTTGTCAATATCTTACAGCACAGAAAGAGGCCATTTGGCCCATCTGTGCTGGCTCTTTGAAAGAGCTATCCAATTAGTCCCACTCCCATGCTCTTTCCCCACAGCCCTACAAATTTTTCCTTTTCAAGTATTAATCCAATTTCGTTCTGAAACCTACAATTGAATTTGCTTCCACCTCCCTTTCAGGCAGTGCATTCCAGATCATAACAACTCACTGCATAAAAAAAATCCTCCTCATCTCAACCTGTTGTGTATGTAATATGTGTGCTACTTGAACCTATGGACAGGACTGCACTACTTGTTGGGCGTAGTGATACGCAGTACCACTCCTGGCCATAGGGGTATAAATAGTACTGTGGGTACTGATCTCCCCTCAGTTCCCGCCTGTGGGCATGAAGTAAAGACCTATGTATAGTCCCTACCTCCAACCAGTAAAGACCTGTTTGAGTTATACGTTTAAGTCTTTGTGTTAATTGTTCAATACAATACACATACTTAACACTGGCGACGAGTCAGGTTCTTACCCTGCGGCAGTTGAAGAGGTTTCAAACATCACCACCCCACTAGAAGCGACAGGCTTTAGGACTCTGAAGCCTCCATCAGCGACTGAGCACTGGAGTGCAGCAAACATCCTGACAGCTTCCAGCGACTGACAGAAGTCTTTCTGCAGTTTCCTTGTTCAACCTAGGTGGTGGGGTAAGCCGTGCAGTGTTGGCTGCAAAGACAGGGCTGGGGAAGTTGGAGAAGATAAGGGCGATCGCAATCCCTGATAAGAGCCGCGGTGAAACGCGCGAGCGGGTAAGCCAGAGCCCGGGAGGGAGCGAGCAAGCAAGAGCCGCGCGAGCGGGTGAGCCAGAGGCCGGGAGCCGCTTCAAGTGCGAGGCGCAGCGCGGGCCAGCGATCGGAACCAAAGATAAGGGCCGCACTCGGGGGCTGAAGGGAGACGGCGTCGGGGGACGGGTGAAGACCGGCAAGCGCGGGAAAACCGCCATTTTGTGGGCGGAGGACGACGGCAAGAGCGGGAAGCCGCCATCTTTGATAACAAGTAAACAAAATAAAATCTGAGAAATTGCAAATCTACAATGCCTAAACACGGGAATATTAGCACCTTTGATAGTGACCTCGAAGATTGGGCCATATATGTTGAAAGAGTAAAAAATTATTGTAAGGCCAATAAAATTCATGACCAAGATAAAGCTTTAACATTATTAAATTTAATGGGTGCGAAGACATACGGGCAATTGAAACACCTGTTATCACCAGATGAACCGGCGGATAAGACGTTCGATGAGATTGTTACTGTCCTGAAAGATCATCTAAACCCCACGCCGCTGATGCTAGCGGAACGATTTAAATTTTACGACAGAAGGCAGCTACAGCATGAAAGCAATGCTGATTATTTGCTGGAATTGCGTAAATTAGCGAAATATTGCCAGTTTGGAACGGGACTGACAGAGGCACTTCGAGACAAATTTGTGTGTGGTTTATTTAAACAGGATACACAAAAGCGACTGCTCGAGGAGAATGAGCTGACGCTTGAGAAGGCGGTCACTATGGCAGCAGCACACGAAGCCGCAGCGAGAGGCACGGCAGTAATGCAGCTACGGTCACCGGAGCTCAGTGCACACAAATTGGGTGTGAGTTCTGGCAAATGTTATCGTTGTGGAAAGACAATGCATGATCAGAACCAGTGTTGGTTTAAAAACCAAGAATGTAGAACTTGTGGTAGGCTTGGACATATAGCTAGAGTATGCAGGTCAGGGAAGAAGACCAGCAACAAGAAGTCACCGCAAGGAAAATACGCAAAGGTACACAAGGTGACCGAACAGGAGTCCGATTCAGACGCTAGCAGTAATGAACTGGCTAGCTTAAGCTGTAATGAACTGGCTAGCTTAAGAGTACTCAACGCTGGTAAGGGTGCAGACCTCCAGACAATTTGGGTCACTCTTCAGATAGAAGGAGTCCAAGTAAAACTGGAATTGGACACTGGATCGGCATTGACGGTCATAAATAAGAAAGATTACGGAAAGTTATTCCAACATATTCCCCTACAGGATACGGGGATTATATTGAAAACATACACGGGGCAAAGAGTGTACCCCATCGGGAAAATAGAGGTTGCAGTGGTCCACAAGGGCGAAGACAGTCAAATAATGGACTTATATGTGATATCTGAAGGAGGTTCTCCACTACTAGGACGGGAGTGGATTAGGAAAATGAATATGGACTGGCATTTCCTACAAACAATAACGAGTGAGAACTCGGTGAAGATAGTCGGCCCAGACTCTGGAACGGATGATGGTAAGCCCAACTCAGGTGCAAAAGACAAAGTTTCAGCACAGAATTCCACTGAGCTACAACAACATAGTTTAACTGTGGATTCTGAGTCTGGCAAGTCTACTGATGTGCCCATTTCTGAGGGACACCGGGCTCGAACTCAACTCCATTTCAAACTACAACAGCAATTAGAACAAATGCTTCGCCGTTGTGAGCAAGAGTTGAATGCAACGAAAGAGTTCTTTGATATAGAGTTGGAGAATCTGGAAAGACAACAGAAGCAGCTGATGGAGAAAATGGAGCAGGAGCACACAAAACGTCTGATGTCAGAGGAGTTAACGGTCAGCCAACTCCTGCATATGCTGAAGGACAGGACTCTGAAATGGGAAAAACTTGAACACGAACTTCAATATTCAAACGAAAGGGGTTCGGAGCTCTCAAAGGTTATTGGAAGAGCTGAGGTGGCAACACAGACTGAGATGACTGCAACAGAGCAGCCCTTGGATGCCAAAAGTACGCTGACTCACGTCAACGTAGAACAACAGACCGCTGAAACAGCTGCTCCGGTAGAGGGATTGAATAGTCCGATCAATCAATCTCCAAAAGAAGTTGAAGTAGTAAAATCTCAAATGAGGTCATTAGTAAACGACTTGCTGAAAGCCCAGAAAAAGCTGGATGAAGAGGTACGCATGAAGAAGTCTCTTCAGGAAAGATGTCTGGACTTGGAACAAAAGCTGGCTAACGCCCAGCTGGGTATGGAGGAAATAGAAGACCCTCTCGCTGGCCTAGATCAGGATGACACCGAATATTACTATGTCCTGTCCTGCCCAACTTGTAACTTCGACTCCCACCATACAGAAATCATGGAGGAGCACCGAAAGTCTACGGAACATCGGGAGAAGGTGGCTCTACTACGGAAAAAGGAGGGAGAGAAGGAGGAACTGCGCATGCAGCTGGCAGCTGACAGTGGAGCCCAGAGAGTCTCCAAGAAGCAGAAAAGGAAAAGTCGAAACAGAAGATGACCCATCTGAACCATTATTACCTCTACCAGATCACACACGTGGTCCCTCCGAACGGAGCCAATTCAGTTCGGAAGTTCAAACTGTTAAATCCATGGAAGGACTATTGAATGAGTCACTCCAGCAACGTGAACTGTTTTCCGCAGAGACTGAATCTGTGATCTGTTTTGACATGAAGTTATCTATGTATCTATGTTATTCTGTTATGTAAACCTGAAGTTATATATGTATATATGTTATTACGTTATGTTAAATGGGGAGATGACTGTAAAGCTAGGAAGGGAGGAATGTTGTGTATGTAATATGTGTGCTACTTGAACCTATGGACAGGACTGCACTACTTGTTGGGCGTAGTGATACGCAGTACCACTCCTGGCCATAGGGGTATAAATAGTACTGTGGGTACTGATCTCCCCTCAGTTCCCGCCTGTAGGCATGAAGTAAAGACCTATGTATAGTCCCTACCTCCAACCAGTAAAGACCTGTTTTAAGTTATACGTTTAAGTCTTTGTGTTAATTGTTCAATACAATACACATACTTAACACAACCCTGGTAGTTTTGTCAATTATTTTAAATCTTTGTCCTCTGGTTATCGCCCCTCCTGGCAATGGAACAGTTTCTCTGTAACTAGTCTAACAAAACACATCATAATTTTGAACACCGCTATTAAATCTCCCCTTAATCTTCTCTGCTCAAAGGTGAACTATCCCAGCTTCTCTTGTCTCTCCACTTAACTGAAGTCCCTCATCCCAATATAAAATCCTTGTAATGCAGAAAAAATCCCTTTGTTGAAGTGAGTATTTTCCATTTACTGAGAGCAGCCATTAATTACTTTGCAAAAATCACTAGCAGCAATTTATCAGTAAATAGCAATGCATATTTTTTCTGTTGGCTGAAGCTACTTGAAAAATGTGGGACCTCCATGTGTTTTATGCTCATGCACTCAGGTTGTGATTCTGAGTGGTCAGAAGCTCTGTCTCTTGTTGATGGAATTGGCCTTTCAATAGTGTGGGGTGGGGTTTCACCAAAATGAGGAAAATAAATGAGGAGCTGAAATACCTGCCTGTCTCCTGCCTGTCTCTTGTCCTTCTTTAATGGTTTAAATGGAACTTGCCTTCACTTGGGCTCCTTACTTTGCAATTGTACCAGCATTGAGATCAAAGCAGACCGTCCTTGTAAAAAAAATACTTGTGTCAACGTAGTGCAAGGCTACGTATGTGGACACTGAGGGGGATTTTCTCTATATTATTATGCTATATGTAATGAAACTGTAGCCTTGTTTGTAAATCTTCCTCTAGTGTCTTGCTGTGTGCTCACTGTTTAATCCTAATTTGAATTCCAGTTTACTATGCTAAGAAGAGGCATTTGTAATTTAGTAGAATCTTACAATTGTGTAAGTCTTTCATTATGATTGTGTCAACAATTATCTTGGTAAAGGTATTAGTGCCGTGCATTGTGTATACTTGACTTGTATTCCCTTGGATATATGAGATTGAGGAGAGATCTGATCGAGCTGTTTAAAATGTTAAAAGGATTCGATTGGGTAGATACAGAGAAACCATTTCCTCTGGTGGGGGAATCAAGGATGAGGGGACATAATCTTAAAATTCGAGCCAGGCCATTCAGGAGGGAAATCAGGAAGCACTTTTTCACATCAAAGGTAATAGAAATCTCCCCAAAAGGCTGTGGATGCTGGGACAATTGAAACTTTCAAGACTGAGATTGATAGATTTTTGTTGGGTAAGGGTATCGAGGGATATTGAACAAAGCTAGTTAAATGGAGTTGCGGTACAGATCAGCCATGATCTAATTGAATGGTGGAGCAGGCTCAAGGGGCTGACTGACCTACTCCTGTTCCTACGTTCCTATGCTGTAATTTATAGATATCTTCTCTGCACGTGTTGTAACAGCCTAATTATGTTAAAATACAGACGAGTAACTTGCATTTTTCATCCACAGTCTACCCCTCTGCTTGCTAAACATTTTTGGCAGCTCAAGCATTGTTTCTGCTTTTCCTATAGGATTGTATGAGGGTAGGAGAGGAGTCTCTATCAATTAGGTTTATCTGGGAAAGCCTATTGTAACTCACATCCATTAGGAATCGTGTTTGTCTAGAACTAACTGCTCCTAAGTGAGCAGGGCTTTATTGCCTTTAAGCTGGTGAAATGGCAGTCAATATTTTGCGTCATTAAGAGGCTTCTTTCAGTAGAATGGAGAGGCAATTTTAAATTGTTCATTATGTGGGAGAGTGAGTTTTATCACATCACGAGTTGTTGCTGGTACAGATTGGAACTTTGGATATGCTGTCATAACTGCTCCAAAATAATTTTGTATGGTTGATAATTAATCCCTTATGTCAGAAGCAGAGGAAGCAGTGAAATAAATATCAGTGGTAAGTTCTTCCATAGTACTTTCATAATGTCCCTACATAGGGTAAGCCAGAATTACTTCAGTTTCTCTTCAGTACTTTCACAATGCAAAGAATAACAGTGCATTAGCCACTAGGGTTACCCACAATCTGTCCAGCTAACCGAACAGTATCACAGTTCTGCATCTTTAGATAAAAGGACAAAATAATATCAGTTGTAAATGGGACAGCCACATGAAAATATTTACAATTTTTTTGCATATGTTTTGCAATTGGGATTTAGGGAAGGGGATTATGGCCAGAGACTGTGAAACCCAGGCAAATGCACAATAGCAGAGGAAACCAATATCTACCTCTATGTTACTGAGCAGTCCAACCTACGAATATGAGAGTCCAACTCAATATGTAAGAGGGGCTACACTGACTACTTAAATGTCAGGATCATGAGGTCCTCAAACAAGAGGCAAATCAAGTAATGTAAATACTGGGCAGTTTTTTTCACAATGTGCAAAAATCCTTATTCAGCCGCAGAGATCTTTGAAATGGCTTGCTGAGATGAATGAAAAAGAAGAGAGTTTACATAATCTTGCTATACAATAATACATATTGAAGCATATTTGGTTTAAAATTTGTTTGTATACCTCTGGAATCCAGGTTTGAATTCAGCCTAGACTACAGAACAAAATCTTCCATTCTCACAGCGGTAAGGGTCCAAATTGAAATGAGTTTGATCAACACCCAGCCCGCTCTGACTGAGCGCAGTTTTAGATACACAAAACTGGCCAAGATTTGAGAGCCTCACTCTTAGCAATCATAAGGTTGGTTGGAAAGAAAGTGGAAATGGTATATGGAATGTCAGCTGAGAATCAAATACGGGTCAATTAGTAGCTTCCCAAACGTACTTAAAACCTCTTAACCTGTTCCAAACAAGTTGAAAATATATTCGGAGCTGGAGATGCTTGCTGAGAAAAGAGATATGGCTGTGAAAGCGAGTTTTAGCGAGCACATGATTGAACACAAGAAGGGAAACAGATAGCAATGAAGCTGAACAGGTTAAAAGAGCCAAACGAAAATCACATCGAAGAACGCCAAATCTGATGAAAGATCTTCGGCCTGAAACGTTAACTCCGTTTCTCTCTCCACAGATGCTGTCTGACCTGCTGAGTATTTCCAGCATTTTCAGTTTTTATTTCATGCAGTACTTTGTTTTTTGAAATATATTTCCCAGGTATCACTTTTTTTAAATTCAATTTTGAACACTTATATGAAATAAACCTATCCTTTTCTATATAAAACGGTGTTCTGTTTTAACCAGAACCATATCAGAATGCTCAGGGATATTAGTTGCATTGCTTTAATTTTTCTAGTTTCATAAGCCAGCTCTGAATCTGTAACAGATATGAATGTTAGCTATACCTTATGCATGGTTTAGTCTCAATATTATTATAGGAGTGTCAGTAAATGATGTGACTAATAAGGCATTTAAATGTTGGCAGTGGTACAAGACCTTTTGAGGATGAATAGCTTTGGTATTTTACCCATGCTGGAAATATCAATTACATATTTATTTGAGTAAAAGTTCCTAAATAATAGTCTATACACCATACTGTTGCATTCTAGGGAATTGTTAATGATATTTTGAAAGCACTGCGATAACATTATCAAATTAATGGGTTAGGTTGTTGATTCTTCCTCCTTTTGAAAAATATCTAAATACCATTAGGAAGTATTATTACCATGATAGAATGGATCCTAATTTTCTTATTTGTTTAAATATGTTTTTTGTTCTTGTAGGGGAAACCCCCCCCAAAATGTATCCTTTTCTATATAAAAAGATGTTCTGTCATAACAAGAACCATATCAGAATGCTCAGTTGCATTGATTTCATTTTTTTTTTAGTTTCATAAGTTATCTCTGATCCAGGAACAAAAGTGAATGTGAGCCATACCTTATCCATGTCTCAATATTTTCACAGGAATATTAGTAAATGAAGTTGCGTAACAATCAACTGAATAATTAATGAAGTACAAATGGTACAAAATCAAGGGAAAAATGGAAGAAAGTTGTTATGTCTGACATTGGTGATAGGTACTCGATTACCTTGGCCTGAGCACATGGAGTTTGATAGTGCTGTTATCATTGTATTGTGTATAGGTATTCGATTGCTTGTGCCTGAAAGTGTGTGTGTGTGGCAGCCATTATAAAAGCACCATGAACTGAACTCTGCTGACGGTCTCTGGATTATCTTTGAAAACACAACATTTGGCAACAAGGATGGCTGAAGTCTCTTTTCCACCACCTCCTCCCTTCCTTGCACTACCAGGTGAGCCCCCGATCCCATGGGTTCACTGGTTACAGTCCTTTGAAACCTACCTCATTGCTCTTGGACTAGAAACTGTGAGTACGGCTCAGAAAAAGGCACTGTTATCCCATTGCTTGGGAGCGGAGGGCCAGCGTGTTCTTGGGACATTATGCACAGCAGACTCAATCCAAACATATGATGAGGCTGTGGCTCTGTTAAGCACACACTTCTCTGCCCCACAAAGTGCCCTCCTGCGCGATTCATTTTTAGACAGCGTCACCAACTCTTCGGCGAGTCGGCTAATTTGAGGGGTTAGCTAGCTCGTGCAAGTTCGGTGCACTACAAGATGAGATGGTGCGTGATCAACAAATAGAGCAAACAAACAACGTGAGAGTGCGTGAAAGACTGTTACTCGAGTCCGACGATCTGTCGTTGTCACAGGCAGTCAACATTGCCTTTCAAGTGGAGTCTGCAGCCGAATGTGCAGCAAAACTAGCACACACACCCAGTGACAGCGCCCTCGGCCCTGACAGCTCTGACACGGTAATGCTCGCGCGACGGCAGTAACGCGCGCTACCGCGGCAACAGTGTGGAAACTGCGGATCTCGTTCACATGCTACCAGAGCGCAGAATTGCCCCGCGCGCGGCCAAGCCTGTTGCAATTGTGGAAAACAAAATCACTTTGCCAATGTCTGCTGCTCTGCCCCGGTTGCTACAAACGAACACTCTCAGTCCTCAAGCACTATAATTCACAATGTGAGCTCTGGCCCAGTAGTGGCTTTCAAGTCATGCACAATTAACCTGAATGATGTGTGCATCCCGCTGTTGTTGGATACCAGTGCCAGCGTCTCACTGCTGAATGTGGACACATTCAAACGCTTTTTCAGCTCCCTGCCACTCTCTGCGCCCTCCACTACCCTTTGCGGGTATGATAATTCGAAAATTGGACTAGTGGGCTCAGTCAACCTCACTGTACGCTATGGAACAAAAGTTTTGCCAGATTTTTGTTTTCATGTGGCACGCCAAGGAGCTAACCTGATGGGACTGGATCTTTTCACTGACCTGGGTTTTTCTCTCTTGAACACCGGCGGGTCTGCGATTCTGCACGTCGCCTCACCGTGGCGCCAAACATGGCCAGCACTCTTTGAGGGTCTGGGCTGCCTGACAGCCTTCACCCACCAGCCCATGGTTGACTCCACCGTTACCCCTGTCATTCAGCCACTGCGCCGCATCCCGCTTGCTCTCCGTGAACTAAAGCAGCTACTAGAAGTCAGCATCATCGAACCAGTTGATGCCTCCCCATGGGTCTCCAACCTGGTGGTTGCAATGAAAAAGTCAGGTGGTCTACGCGTCTGTGTCGATCTTCGAGCAGTGAATAAGGCCATAATCCCTGACAAGTATCCACTGCCCACGTCAGAGGAACTCACAGCGCAGTTCTATGGTTCCATCCTGTTCTCGAAACTGGACCTTCAACAGGGCTATCTACAGGTTCCCCTCCACCCCAGCAGCAGGGACCTCACTGCTTTTGTGACACATGCTGGCATCTTTCGGTACACCAGGATGCCTTTTGGACTTAGCTCTGCACCCAGCTGCTTCCAAAAGGTGATGTCCTCTGTGCTCGCGGGCATTCCTGGGGTGGCCATCTACCTGGATGACATCGTCGTGCATGGGCCCTCAACCTCCACTCATGACGAACGCCTTCACAGAGTTTTCACGGCTCTAGCAAAACACAAGCTCACAATGAATGGCGAAAAATGTGTCTTTGCTGTTTCAGAGATCGAATTTGTGGGGTTTCGGTTGTCGGCTGATGGTATATCCCCACTCCAGTCAAACATGGATGCCATTCACAGCATCCCAGAACCCAGCTCTGCAACACAGGTTGCCTCCTTCCTTGGCGTGACTGGGTACTACCTGAAGTTTTTGCCCCAGTACTCAGCCACCACAGCCCCACTGCACCAGCTCCTGTGAAAGGATGAGCCCTGGGTGTGGTCACAAACCTGTACGGAAGCTGTTCGCCTCCTCAAATCGCAACTCACGTCGCCTCCAGTGTTGGCTCACTTTGACGTCGCCAGCCCCACCCTCGTCACCTGCGACGCATCCGCTGCAGCTGTGGGGGCGGCGTTATCGCAGATACAGAATGGAGTGGAGAAACCAATTGCCTTTGCCTCCCGAGCCCTTAGCCCCACCGAACAGAAGTACTCAGTAGGCGAGCATGAGGCGCTGGTGTGCGTCTGGGCATGTGAGCGGTGGCACCTGTACACGTATGGCCGTGCCTTCACCCTGCGAACCGATCACTAGGCTCTCACTGCCCTGCTGTCGACATCCGGCACGGGCCATAGACCACTGCGTCTACACTGCTGGTCTGACCGTCTCCGCCAATACAATTTCAGTCTCCAGTTCACACCAGGACGTGACAATGTTGTTGCAGATCTGCTCTCCCGCACTGTCTCTGCCCCAGCCCCACTTGTCCCGTCTGAACATGTGTAACAGGATATCGTCCAGATGCTGCACACGCCTCTCCAAACCACAGTCTCTCTCCAGGAGCTCAAAGAGGCCTCTGAACAGGATCCGTCCCTCTCCCAGCTGTGCACCTTCATCAGAAATGGCTGGCCTCGCAAGGTGCCTGAGGAACTGTCTGCCTACTCCAGAGTTAAAGAGGAGCTCTCCTGCTGGAATGACTCCTGTGTTGCACGTGGGCTCTGCACTGTGGTCCCAAGTGCCCTTTGTGCGCATGTTTTATCCATGGGCCATGAGGGCCACTTGGGCATAGTGAAGCTCAAACAACGATGCCGAGACCTAGTGTGGTGGCCGGGTATCGACAGGGAAATCGAGGCCCTGGTCAAGGACTGTGCAGCCTGTCTTGTAAGTGGCAAGACTGGCCACCAAGCTCCCCCACCCCTGCAACCCCTTGCCTGGCCCTCTCAACCCTGGGAGCATCTGCAGCTGGACGTCTGCGGGGAGATCCATGGTGTCCCCCACCATCAACGGTTCCTAGTGGTGACCTATGACCTGCACTCAAAATGGCCAGAGGTCACTGCCGTGGGCTCCGTCACCTCTTGGGTCATCATTGATATCCTTGAGTCCCTCTTCTCCCGCTGGGGGCATCCAGAGGCCATCACCACAGACAATGGTCCCCAAATGGTCTCTTCGGAATTCTCCTCTTACCTTGAGAGCAAGGGCATCCGTCACATACTACCACCCTGAGTCAAATGGGGGGTGGAGCGTTTTAACCAGACACTGAAAAATGGCCTCAGAGCACACCTATCCCAGGGGTGTGCGTTTGACAAGGCCCTCCTCCACACACTGCTGCAATACAGAGCCTCCCAGCATTCCACTACAGGGGTCTCACCCGCATCCCTCATGCTAGGCCGTGAGTTCATGCTGCCCCTTGGCAGGCTCCGCCCCTCGCTAACTCAGAGCCCTGCTCCACCGGCTCAAGCCACAGTCGCTAGACAGCAGGAGAAGATGAAACTCCGCTTCGACCAGTCGAAGAGGGCCAAGGCGCCCAACATCTCAGCCTCCGATTGGGTCAGAGTCCGCAGGCCTCACCGCAATAATAAGATGGCGTCATTCTGGTCCTCCCCTCTCCAAATCAGCCGCCAACTTGGACCAGCCACTTTCTGCCTCACTGACGGCTCTCGGTGGCATGCCAGCCGCCTTCGGAAGGTGCCAGCACCCCCTGATTCGGGATTATACGGACTTAACCCCCAAGCCTTACCCCCAGAGTGGCGGGATGCACATGTGACTCAGCCAGCCAACCCCCAAGCAGATGTTGTGCCTCAGCCTGCTCCTCAGCAGTCCCCACTTCGGCCTGCTCTTCGCCAGTCCACACCTCGGCCTGTTCGTACACGTTCTCGCCCTGGCCACCTACAGGACTTTGTCACTACATTTCATGTTTGAAATTCTGTGAGGGGGGAGGAAATGTTATGTCTGACATTGGTGATAGGTACTCGATTTCCTTGGCCTGAGCACATGGAGTTTGATAGTGCTGTGATCATTGTATTGTGTATAGGTATTCGATTGCTTGTGCCTGAAAGTGTGTGTGTGTGGCAGCCATTATAAAAGCACCATGAACTGAACTCTGCTGACGGTCTCTGGATTATCTTTGAAAACGCAACAAAAATGCTGGGTCACAGACCTGCCACGACTTTGCTTACTTCTAAAATATTAGCCCCCCCCACCACATTTTCTATTGCAGTGCTGCCACCGACAGTAGCCACAGCTTCATATTTGGTTCTTTCCCCTTCAGGATTAGGTTGTAATATGAGGAGGCACTGTTGCCAACGAAGGAGCCAAGAAACATCCCTCTATAGGAGGCAGCAGGGCTGCTGTCAGCGAGTGTAAACTGTCAAGGCTGTATGTCATTTCCCCCCCCGCCCCCTGGCCACAACCAGCATTCGTAGAGGTGAGGTTTCCACATTTCAACCTTTACATGCGATTCCTCGGCCACTGGGGCAAGTTTTCAATTAGACATTGAAAGCAACAATTGTATGCACTTCCATGCCGCTATCACTGCCTGTGTGGGCCTGTGGTTAGAATTCTGGTCTGACTATTACACAAAACTAAAGCTATAGTTAATCAAAAGGAATTTCAAAGAGAAACGATAGAATAGTGATGGAGATGAAAGAGATTATTGGAATATCTGGATAATATAATCAAGCTCTATTTTTACCTGATTGAGAGCTGGAGAAGGATAGAGTTGCAATGTTATTTTATTTTAGGAGACTGAATCTACAACTGAGAGATAAGGAAAAATATGTAACCTTGGAAGACTTGATAACAGAGGTGGAGGATATAGGATTGTAATCTCATTGAGTATTCTAAAAAGCAGGGGTGTTGTTTGCCTTGTGGGCCTTCCTGCAAAGGTTTAGTTTGGGGCCCCCTACATTTTACTAGACAAACTTATCACTGGATCTGCTTGGCTCCCTGACTGGCTCAGGGCCCCATGCAATAGCACGGTCCCACCAACTCCCTTGCCAAAAATGTGCAGAGTGAAATGGAAAAGTTTGGGTTTGCTCCCAAAATTCACTGGAAGAGTAAGAACCAAATGCAAAGTCGCATAAGCTGCGAAGGAATAAGCCATATTTAGAAAAGTACACCATTCTATGAAATAATTCTGGCCTTTGTAACATGACAAACTGGGTTTGGAAATCTGGAAGCCTCAACAATCTAAAGCTGTAAACAACATACAGGCTATTGAGATAAGATAAGTTGTTGACACTGAATCAATAACCTTATTGAAACAGGAGGTTGGAGGTTCCTGATAGTCTGAAGCCTTGGAAAGAACACAATGGTACACCCTGTTAAGGTGTCCTAAATTACACTTTGGAAAGAAACACAGAAAATTAAGAAACATATGCCTTCGTAAAAATGACATCAAATGAAACACAGGAGACATGATTCTCTGTTGCAACCAGCTGAGGTAACTAAGAAGACAATGGTGCACCCGGTTGAGGTGTTTTTCATTTACACATTGTAAAAAGACACGAACAGAAGACCTTAGTAAGAATGACATCAAATAGATGCATCTGCTGTCACACTGTTTTTATGATAAGCTTCGAACACTTAAAGGTAGGGACATGATTCCTAATGCTACCAGCTGAACTGACTGTAAGAATAGCAGGGGTCAGCAAAAAATGACTAGAGATAATGAGCTTACATCAGCAAAAAACTTCAAAGGACATAAATATTGAACTTTCAAATGGGATGATAGTCTCGCTGTAAAGGGGCAAAGCGATTCTCGGCTTCAGAGGCAAGCTCTGTAAGTCTACAACTCTTTGTACCTCGGGGATCAAGGTACTATACTGTATTTGATTTTGGTGGATATCCTCGAATAAGACTAAGAAATGTAAAAATGTAACGAAGTTAAGATTTGAGAATAAGGAGCTCTGATAATAGAATTGTAAGATTTCTGTTTTTGGAACTGTTAATGTTGTGATTGAATCACCAACTGTAAATTACATGTCGGTTCTTTAATAAATCTATATATTTTTAGAATTGTCTCACATAATACTTCCGTATCAAGCTCGCGAACTCAATCTCTGTACACTCTTTGGTGAGGAGTTGCAGAATTCTGGGGGAGTTTTCCAGACCCTCATAATATCCGGAATGTTACAGTCTAGCTAAACTTATTAAAAGTGCTATCTGGAGGACGGTAAAATCTTCAGGTTGTTCCTTTCCTTTAGGGAGAGATAGTTTGGACTTTAGACCCAATTAAGCATCTTTAGGATTCAGCTACCTCAAACTTTAGTTGAAGGTGAACGTCTGGGGAATACGTCTGATCTGGGGTAGCCCTAAAGGGGCTAGGACTAGTAATTATCCCTTCAAAGCAACCATCGTGATCCATGGTTGCTATTAACTCCTTTCCCACTCATACTGGGGATGAGGTAGGGATGCCCACTTTCCCTTTTCTGATGGCATTGGGGTTGTTAGGTAAGGTGACCTGACAGGTCTGGAAAAATTAAAGACTCAATTGTGCTGGTACTCAAAGACTTTACATGTATATTGCTAATATACTGGTATTAAAGGACCTCCAAAATGCACCATAAAGAATTCTACAGCTAATTAAATATTACAGATAAAGAGTTAACTGGTTTTCCCTTCACAAGAAAGTCATAAAAGTTTTACTATTTTCTTGTAAGCCAGATGTATTTAGGTATTTAATTATGTTTTTGGCACCTTATTTGTTGCGGATGGCCCAAGCTAATTATGTTGGAGTGCTAATGAAAATCCAGAAGCCTATGGTAATCTCCAATAATACTGCGGTGTAAGAGCGTGATTGTGACTTAGATGCACATCGGTCCTAAGGCAAGTTATGTCTTGAGTTTGGTTCTCCACCTCCAAATCAGTCTTTCAAAAATATAGAATAAGAAATTGTAGAGCTCCTGTGAGAAAACAAATAACATTTATTAGCAGCACTTAGGGGGAGAAATTTCCCTCAAGGGTCATTTGGGGCACTAAGTCAAAAATGTTTGAAAAGTTAGCGCCAGGCGCAAACCTTTTCAAACATTTGAGAAATTCCCATTTTTTGCTCCAAGAGGGAAGTAGAGTGCTAAATGAAGCGCTCCACTTGTCTCTTGGTGTGCAGAGGCAGGGAATGTCTCCACCCAGGGTGATGTGCTCAGCAGCGCCACATGTGGCCACACCACATAATTAAAGGGAAGGGGTCCCCGCTGTGAGCTCTGCATTTTTTTTGGCATCTATGGTGTGGGATTGCCGTGCGATCAGTTGAGTGCCGGGCTGACCGATTGCAGCGCTCAGCCCGTGTCTGGTGCTCAGAATTTTTTTTAAAAATCAGCAATTTTTTTCATGTCAGCTGGCCACCGCTCCTCTAAGTGGCGCCCCACGAGCGGCCGGCCTCACTGTTCGTGACCCCTGCAGCAGTCGGCAACTTCACAGCGGGAGCAATAGCAGTGCGGGGTGATGTTACCGACTGCTGCAGAAAGAGCTGGAGCGCTAAATCAAGCGATAATCAGCTAACTTAGGGCACTACCCGCAGAGTGATAACCAATTTCAGGTACAGTCCAATCAAGACTCATCATTCACACTGGCTCCTTCCAGTTCTTAAAGGGGAGGTTTAATCATTCTGCACAACCTCGTTCTCAACATTGCTGGCTCTGAAGATGCCCTCCAAGCAACTCAACAGCTACACCTCTTATCCTCATGGCTGATCCCAGTCCCAGGGAGAGAGCTCGCCATTTCAGCGCCCAGGCATTGGAAGCATTGGTTGCGGCAATCGAAAGAAGGAGGGCAGTGCTGTTCCCGGCCACTGGCAGGAGGCCATTACCCCAGGCCTTCAGGACAATGTGGAGGGAAGTAGCCCAGGACGTCTCGGCCCGCAGTGTGGTCCTCAGGACCCTCACACAGTGCCGTAAAAAATTCAACGACCTCACTCGGGTGGTCAGGGTGAGTACATGCTTCAACAAGTCCTACATACCAGCATCTGAACCTCAGTCTGTGCACACTGCACAAACCACCACACCCCCACCACTCAGCCACCAAGCATCTCCACCTACTCAAACTCACATCCACATTTCACGCCCTGCCTACAATCACAGCTATTCAACTATGGCAGGCGCATCTCCCAAACACATAGTTGCACACTCACTTACACACTTTCCTTTCTCTTGCAGGCCAAGCTGGCCCACAATAGGAAGGAGCAGGAACGAACATGCGGGGTGAAGTGGATATCCAACAGCTTACAGACCTGGAAGAGCAAGTGTTGAGAATCATTGGGCGCCAGGTGGTGGGTGCTGTGGCCATCAGCGACATCAACCCCCTTGGGGACAACAATGGTATGTTCATCCTCTCTCTTTCTCTCATCCCACTTCCCCCTCACAGCACAAGCCTTTCCCACTTTCCAGCTCATTATACTGTCTGTATTCCTTGCTCCCTTCCTGCCCCCCCTGCCCTCACCTTAACGTGAGTCTTGTGCCTTTATGCTTTCAGGTAATCAGAAACCAGCTGACCAGCCTGTCCCTAAGCCTCCCAGTCAGAGCGAGGCAGGAGAAGAGGAGGAGGAAGAAAGCACGGCGTCTCTGCATGTCTCACTCACGAGCTCAGATACTGGGACTATGCGAGCTTTAGTGGCAAGTTTAGTAGAGGGGTCTGCACTGGGTGAGGCACCGGGGACGAGCAGGCTGCAGCAAGGCCAGGGGGAAAGGGTAGCTCGGGAGCCAGCTTCCCGGACGGCGGGTTCTGCTGCACAGGGCTCAGATGAGGACCTCGATGGGGAGGCGTTTAGAAGAAGGGTGATGGGCATGCACATGGAGATGATAGGTGCAATGGCAATGGTGCCTGAGAGCTTGTCAGAAATGGTAAGGAGTGTGGAGGAGTCCGTCTCCAACATTGCACAGAGCTCTGCCAACACCAGAGAGCCTATCCTTGGCAGTCTGCAAAGGATGGTGAACTCCCTGAGAGACCGTGGGGGCCCAGACCTCATGCTGTGTGTGATGGGCAATGTGGCAGCATCCATTGCAGCACAGGTGGAAGCCACGCAATGTCTTAGTGCTGTATGCAGTCAATGGTTGCTGTCATCGAGTCTCAGACTGCTCTCATACAGTTTCAGCTTGATGCCATGAAAGCTCTGACTGCTGCCATCGTCACTGGGTTCACCACAGTCCACTGGGGATCTCACGGTGTCACAGCAGGCCAGCAATCTGTGCTCCAGCAGATTGCTAGGAATGCTGAGGTGCTGCCCTGGGGGAGTGGCAGTGTGTCAGTCGAGCAGGAACCTGCTGTCCTCTCTCAGGATGACAGCATTCCTGCTCCCACCACTGCCACTCCGCCATTGCCCTTGTCACTACCTGTCATCCAGCCAGGCCAGACTGCCGCCACCCAGCCTGAGGTGGTGCAGTTTACAGCCGGGCCTTCCAGGCTCAGAGCTGGTTGAGGGCATCCTGCAAGGCCATCTGTAGTCTCTGGCACCGAAACTCAGCAGCCTTCCACCAGCCACTGGGCACAGACTACGTAGGAGCAGTAGGTTAGGAAAAGAGATTGCAAAGAAGGGGGGAAAGGGTTTGCAGAAGGGTGAGTAGTTAATATTGTTTTTGTATATATGTGTTTTCTGAATGTTGATAAATTTATTCATGGAATTTTGCAGATTTTGTGCTGTCTCTCATTTCAGCTTTGCGCTGTGATATGGCATGTGAAATCGATGGAATAATGGGGATGTGGTGAGCAACCGGGATGTGTGGTAGAAGTTATTGGAAACGGAGTCTGATGAGGCGGTCACAGATCACCCTTTCAGCAGGCTGACTGAGTGGCTGTCCCCTCCCTCGCTGCTGTTCCTCCTCCTGGGATGCCTTCATCCTGCTGCCAGGATAGCGGGTATTGACGGTGAGGATTCTCTGTCTGTGGTCGCACACCAACTGGACATTAAGTGAGTGGTAGCCTTTGCAGTTACAGAAGACCTCAGGATTGTTACGGGGTGCCTGCAAAGCCATGTGGGTGCAATCAATGGCGCCCTGCACCATGGGGAAGCCTACTATCCTGGCAAAGCCACATGCACGCTCGTCCTGCTTCTCTCTGGTCGTGGGGAAGGAAATGTAGTCCCTTCTCCTATTTTAGAGAGCCTTTGTGACCTCCCGGATGCAGCGATGGACGGCGAACTTCGAGATTTTAGCTATATCTCCTGCTGCGGACTGGAAGGATCCGCTGGTATAGAAATTGAGGGCGACAGTGACCTTGACGGCCACTGAGAGAGCCATGGTGGTCCTGATCTGAAGCTCGAGGTCTGGCTGGAGGAGATGGCAGAGCTCTGTGACCACCTCCTTTGTGAGGCAGAGCCTTCTAAGACACTGCTCCTCAGTTACATTTATGTAGGAGAAGTGCTCCCGGAATACCCTGGGAGGGTAAGGCCTCCTGTTGACAGCTCTGTTGGCCCTCCTCCCTCTGGCCACATTTTCCAATCTTTGTCTCTGCCTCCGCTGCCTCCGACGTTGATGCTGGAGGGTGAGGTCCAGTGCCAGTACAGCTCCCCATTAATGTAATCAAGTGTAGGACTTCCAAATGTTAGCAGAATGAAAGTGACTAATTTTTAGCAGGCAGAACACTCCTGAAAGTTACAAATGTTTATCTGACTGAAAGCAACTGTTTCGCTATGTGAAACTGAGAAGGCAGCATTGATTGATGACAAAAATGAAAGTGGATGTTGATCCCTTTAAATAATGCTCCTACAGCGGCCATCCGAATGCATCACGCCCCCTCTTCCTGCTGTTGTTCAGGCCAGGCGCTAAGGCAAGGGCGACGGTGAATTTTCCACCTGGGCCATTAATGGGGCAGTCCAAGCGCAATGACATCACGATCTGGCATCCGCTAAAGGCCTAGGCGCTGAATCCCGGTTGAATTTCTCGTGCGGCATTGCATTCTCTGTGCCCCACGGCAAACCCATTAGTGCCCCCTTAGCGCCCCCCCCCCAGGCGCTAATGAGGTGCCAACATGCCAAATATCTCCCCCTTGGCAAATTGAGCTCCCTGTAGACTTACAAGCATGGACTGTAGCAATAGGAAAATGCTGGACTTGCAATTAGAGAATGCAAATACTGTTTATATTATGATGGGGCTGTATACTACTATGTATATTGCATATCTGGTGCTTTCATTACCTTCGCTTCAAAAGCTCAACAATTCCTGCTCTGTTCACAGTTGAAACCCTTTTTCAGTGTGGTTATTTTCTGAATTTGTTACTGCAGCGGGGAAAGAGTTAAACTGACATTGCTGGCAGTTTCACTGAATGGTGTAATAAAGACAATAATCTAATCGGCCTTTTGCAGTAGTAAGCTTTTTCTAAGTTGCTGAAGTGGCAGTTGAAATAACCTAGCTGGACGTGGAACCATAAGAGGCCTAAGAGGATGTAAGTTCTGTTCTGGCAGGAAAGTAAAACAATGAAAGAGGCTTAGAGAGGCAGGAAAGGAGGACAATGAGTCAGAAGTACAATATTGATGAGACCTCAACTGGCATAAACAAAGGTCATAGGTGCAACAACAGCTTGTGGGATAACGGACATATACTTTTCCGATAATAAAGGCGGTACTTTAATGTAACGCGGCATAGGCAACCAATCAGTGAAGATGCATGCGGGCCAAGGTCCAATCAGGTGGCAGGAATGAATTTTGAATGAGCTGGACATATGTGCTGTAATGTATAAAAATGTAGTGTTTGCTATACCAATTTGGAAAAGTCTGGCTAAGACAGAGCAGACTGTTTCCCCACCGGTGCAATAAAGACAACTTGACTATCGATCTAAAACCTTGCGTCGAGTGTTGGTTTAAAATACTCCACAACATTACCAATTTGTGAGCTGGCTCCATTTTTTTTGTAAGTTTGACAGTTTTGTGAGTTTGTGTTTAGTGCTAAGGGTAACTTTTGAGGTGAGATTGGCTTTATATAGGTCATGAGATTTTTTTAAAAATATGCACGGTCTCTTTAAAACTGACAGTGCAATTTCTGGAAAGAACAGTGAATGATACTTTCACATATGCAATATCTATTATCATTGTTGCAAAATGCCACTGGTACAAACTATGATAGGTGTAGCATTGACATAATTAATCAATACATATGTACATCTTTTTAATTACTTAAGTTAGTGTTATTGAAATGATCCCCTTTTACGTGTGGCTTTGGTATTTTGGGTTAACTGTTTTGGGGACAAATGTTTTGGGGACTGCCAGTGCCAATAAGAGGTAAGAGTGCAGGGAATGTGAACGGTATCCCCTCTGAGCACTTGGTGAGTGGATAGTGCATTTCCAGTACAGGTAGGAAATGAGTTAAGTGTACTGAAGGATATGACAACAACATCACCTGAATCTTACATTTGTGTTTGTGATATTTTCCCTTTTTGCAAAATGTATTTTTACCCTAATGAAGATTAATACATTTGTAGAAGTTAGTGTTGAGTTATGGGCAGTTATGAGACTCACATCCACTGAGAAGTGGATTAAGATGGCCTAGCTCATTAAATGCATGAACCTTAATAGTTATAAGAGGCTTTCAACTCACTTGTGCTTGATTTAAATCTAGGTCACATTAAAACAATTGAATTGTCCGTATTCTCTGCACCAGGCAGTCCATACTAAGAATTTGTACTATTTTAAATACAAAATGTAATTCTAGTGTGCAATGATATGAAATGGATCTGACATTCAATAACTGCTCCTCATCAAAAGGAAAGCAAGTAAAAATTGCTGTAAGGCAACTTGAATATTTGCTATGATTTCTGACACTTTTTTCCTTTCTAGGTTTTAGTTAACAACAATTTGCATTTATATAGCATTACTCAAATAAAATAAAGGTCTTGAGCACTTTGCATGGAGAAAGAGAAACTTGGGAGAAAATATAGGTGCAGAAATTTGTTTTAGCCAGCAAAGTTGCCGGTGTGGAGTTAAAGGCTGCAGAAAATGGCCGCAATGCTGACGGAGCAAAATTGATCTGGGGGGATGGAGAATGTAGGCACAACACTTACCTGTCATGCAATGCTGTCCTGGTGGTGCTGCTGGAGGTATCCAAGTCGAAGTTCCTGTCCAGGAGCGACGTTGCAGCTTCCCACAGCCTCTGGAAGCAAAGCTATGGAACTCACAAGGAATTGTGGGCAATGAAGAGTTCTGAAAATTAAAGGGACCATGCACACAGAAGCAATACAAAGTAAAATGAAAAGCGGACCTGGGAGGAGTGGCGACGGTGATAAAAGGTGAGCCCGAGACGCAGGTAAGCCCCACAGCAGCAGCAGCGGCAGTGCAGACCTGGGAGGAGCGGCGGCAGCGATAAAAGGCGAGCCCGAGGCACAGGTAGGCGCCACAGCAGCAGCAGCGGCAGTGTGGACCTGGGAGGAGTGGCGGCGGCGATAAAAGGCGAGCCCGAGACGCAGGTAGGCCCCACAGCAGCAGCAGCGGCAGTGCAGACCTGGGAGGTGTGGCGGCAGCGATAAAAGGCGAGCCCGAGGCGCAGGTAGGCTTACCAATCTCAGAGCTCCGAGAGCGGGAGAGAGAAGTAAAAAGTAATTGAAGTGTGACGTCACCAGAAAGTAGGTAAGTGATTGCTTGGTCAGTATTTCTCGCTTTCTCATTTTTTCCAAACTTAAATTTTGTGGTTTATAGATTCTAGGGTCTCTGTTGTGTAGCGGGGACTACTGTTAAACAAAGGCCCTTGAGTGTATCATTTAATTGGAGTGTAATTGGTGGGATTGATTTGATTTAATTTAATTTTGAATTAATTAAAGGGTAAGTCATGGCAGGAGAGCTCGGCCCCGTGGTATGCTCCTCCTGCACTATGTTGGAAATCAGGGACACTTCCTGTGTCCCTGACGACCATGTGTGCGGGAAGTGTATCCAGCTGTAGCTACTGACAGACAGCATTGCGGCGCTAGAGCTGCGAGTGGATACATACTGGAGCATTCGCGATGCTGAGGACGTCATGGATAGCATGTTTAGGGAGCTGGTCATACCGCAGGTAAAGGCTGCACAGGCAGGAAGAGAATGGGTGACCACCAGGCAGAGTAGTAGGCGCAGGCAGGTAGCGCAGGGGTCACCTGCGAACATCCCCCTCTCAAACAGATATACCGCTTTGGATATTGGTGAGGGGGATGGCTTATTAGGGGAAGGCAGCAGCAGCCAACTTCCTGGTACCATGGGCGGTTCTGCTACACAGGACGGGAGGAAAAAGAGTGGGAGAGCTATCGTGATAGGGGATTCTATTGTAAGGGGAATAGATAGGCGTTTCTGCGGCTGCAAACAAGACTCCAGGATGGTATGTTGCCTCCCTGGTGCAAGGGTCAAGGATGTCTCAGAGTGGCTACAGAGCATTTTGGAAGGGGAAGGTGAACAGCCAGTTGTCGTGGTGCATATAGGTACCAACAATATAGGTAAAAACCAGGATGAGGTCCTAAAAACTGAATATAGGGAGTTAGGAGGTAAATTAAAAAATAGGACCTCAAAGATAGTAATCTCAGGATTGCTACCAGTGCCACGTGCTAGTCAGAGTAGAAATAGAAGGATATTTCAGATGAATACGTGGCTAGAGGAATGGTGCAAGGGGGAGGAATTCAAATTCCTGGGACATTGGAACCGGTTCTGGGGAAGGTGGGACCAGTACAAAATGGACAGTTTGCACCTGGCAGGACTGGGACTGATGTCCTAGGGGGAGTGTTTGCTAGTGCTGTGGGGGAGGGTTTAAACTAAAATGGCAGGGGGTTGGGAACCTGTGCAGGGAGACAGAGGAAAGGGAAACAAGGATAGAAGCAAAAGACAGGAAGGAGAAAAGCAAAAGTGGCAGTCAGAGTAATCAAGGCCTAAAAATTGGGTATAGCCCCGCTTGAGGCGTTAGAACTGGCGCTGCGCAAAGTTTCTAGCCAGACGAAACTTATCGCCGCCTGGCGCGATATTGGGTCGCATCGCCCCCAAAGGGGATTGAGGCGCGAATTCAGACGTTGCATGGGCCTCCTAAGGCGCAAAACTTCCGGCGCTACCCAATATCGGCGCGGACGGGCGCAGCGCAGGTGATCTCAATTACCGATAACCACGAGACTTCCAGGCGCCGGCCGGCTCTTAAAGGGGTGGGTCAGTCAGCCTCAGCTTCCACACTCAACGCCCTGTAGGCCTCAGAATCGGCGCTCTTCCTTCTCTGGTGCAAAAAACTTGGTCAGGATGGAGAAGGTGAGACAGAGAGCAGAGCGCTTCAGCACTGAGGCTCTGGAGGAGTTGGTGTCCGCAGTGGAGCACCGTCGAGATGTTCTGTATCCTGACAATGGCAGGAGGCCGAATCAAAAGGATCACCGCCGAGCTTGGAGGGATGTTTCTCAGAGGGTCAACTCCAGCAGCATGGTGACCAGGAGCCCTGTTCAGTGCAGGAAGAAATTCAACGACATCACTCGGGTCGTTAGGGTGAGTGTTGTTTATGCAAACTTCTGATTCCCTCCATCTGCACCTGACTTCGCGCACCCTCTTGCCATGATGCCCCAATGGCCATCTGTCAGCAAGCACCCATGGCCCTTTCTGGGCACACACATGCACATTTGACTCAAGGCATCATGTAAGGGCTCTTGCACCATGGGGGGCATGAGATGCTCTCTCAAGGCATCATGTAAGGGCTCTTGCACCATGGGGGGCATGAGATGATCTCTCAAGGCATCATGTAAGGGCTCTTGCACCATGGGGGGCATGAGATGCTCTCTCAAGGCATCATGTAAGGGCTCTTGCACCATGGGGGGCATGAGATGATCTCTCAAGGCATCATGTAACAGAGCTTCCCCTTCTTTCCCCTGCAGTCCAAGCTGGCGATGATCCGAAAGGACCAGCGTCGAACCGGTGGCAGACCTCCAGAAGTGGTCACTCTCACGGATCTCCAGGAGAGAGTGCACCAGATTCTTGGAGAACGCCTGAGTGGTCCTGTTACCACTGCAGCTGCCGACCCCCTTCTCGACAGCGAGGGTAAGGCTCTCACCTTTTTCAGCTGTCTCCTTCCACTTGGTCCCCCCGCCAGCATGCTTTCTCAATGTGCAGCCATGTCAGAGCCTTGCCGCAATCTGGCATGCCTTGCCGCCAACCTGACCTTTTGCTAAAGCCACTCTTCCACCTCCCTGCTTTCAGATGCTGCATCACCAACTCAGGATCTGTGCCCTGAAGCTGCCAGTGCCAGTGCCTCCGGAGGCGAGGATCAGGAGGAAGCCGGAGCATCCGTTCCAACTTCAGGGGAGCGTACATATCTGCAGACTGGGGATAGTAGTTCCCTGGAGGGGAGGGGGGGGCGGCTCTGCTGATGAGCCAGTTGCCGGAACAAGCGGCATGCAGCAGCGCGGGGGGGGTAGGCAAGTTCGGCCACCGGCTCCCCGGAGGGCAAGGCAGGGAATGATGACTGCTGCACAGAGTGCAGAGGAGGTGCATAGCCTTGCTGAAATGAGCACCCAGGCCCGGCTCAGGCACACTGAGCTGATGGCTGCAGTGGGGAGGATGCCTCAGTCGATAGAAACACTGGCAAAGAGTGTGTTGGACTTTGGAGCAGCAATGGAGAGGACTGTCCAGGGCTTCGGGCAGCAATGGAGAGGACTGTCCAGGGCTTCGAGGCTGCTATGGAGAGGACTGTCCAGGGCTTCGAGGCTGCAATGGAAAGGACTGTTCAGAGCCTCGGACAATCCCTGGAAAGGTCTGTCCAGGGCTTGTCCGAGGCAGTGGAACGGACTGCTCCGGCCTTGTCCGAAGCAATGGAAAGAACTGTCCAGGGCTTCTCCGAAGCACTGGCACCTGCCACACAGGTCCTCACTGCTGCCACGCAGTCACTTGCTGGCCTCGTCCACACCCAGATTGAGGCAACGCGAACTCTCACTGCAGCCACCCTACCTGCATCAGCTAGGATCACCCCGGGCCCTTCCAGTACCATACAAGGCCAGGAATCAGTAGAGCAGGCGATTGTGGCAGTTGAGCCGAACCGGTCCCCTCAGAGAGCCAGTGTGTCGTCCGACCATGGTGCAGGTGTCCTCTCTCGGCAGGTGACCATTGCTCATGCCACCGCTGGTACGTCTGCAGTGCAGCTGCCACCACCTGCAGGGCACACTGCTTCCAGCCATGCTCAGATCAAGCAACCTGTGTCCGCACCCTCCAAGACCAGAGGTCGGCCAGGCCGTCCCTCAGGGGCTTCTGCGCTTCCACACAGTCAGCAGGCTTCCCCCAGCCTTGACCCCGCCACTGGGGTTCAATTACATAGGAGCAGCAGGGAGGGAAGGGGCCGACCGCGAAAGAGAAGTTGTTCTTCATCAAGGGGTCAGCAGTAGAGGGAGGTGCAGAGACATTTCTTTGGCCAAATTGAAGGACTCCCTCACCTGTTGTGATAGTTGGAAATGGTTTGTTTAGTTTTGCGGCTTTGCCGAAGAGTTAACTGTTATTTTGTTAGTTATGGTTTCTGTTGACATGACGTTGTTATGCTGGAAGGAAGGACTTTTGTGACAATAAAGAAAAGTTTTAATTTGCAATGGTACACGTAACTATTTACAGTCATGCTGGCCTTCAGAGCCTTTCAAAGATCCGCAGTGCGCAGGATGAATGACACCCATCATTCCGCCAGAGGGGCCTGGAACCGAGTCCTGATGAGCCTCTGACAGATGGCCCTTCCACTTGCAGGAGCCCTCCCATCTTCCTCCTCCTCCTCATCCTCCTCCTCCTCCTCGTCCGCATGCTCCTCCTCCTCCTCCTCGTCCGCCTGCTCATCCTCCTCCTCCTCCTCCTCGTCCGCCTGCTCTGCTGGACCTTGAGGGACAGCGGGCATTGGCTGGGTCCTTCGAATTGCCAAGTTGTGGAGCATGCAACAGACGATGACGATGTGACCCACTTGCTCCGGCGAGTGCTGCAGGGCTCCCCCCGAATGGTCCAGACAGCGGAAACGCTGTTTGAGCACACCAATCGTGTGCTCTACAATATTACTGGTCACCTGATGGCTGCTGTTCTACAGCTCTTCTGCTGGGGTGGCGGCCAAACGGAGTGGTGTCATGAGCCATGGGCAGAGAGGATAGCCCTTGTCCCCAAGAAGCCAGCCTCGTGGGCGAGCCGGCCCCTCAAAAAGGTCACAAACTGAGGTCTGCCGCAGGATGAAGGCATCGTGGCTGCTCCCTGGGAATTGGGCGTTGACTGCCATGATCATTTGGCGGTGGTCACAGACCAGCTGCACATTGAGGGAGTGGAACCCCTTGCGGTTGCGGAAGTCCTCAGGATTGAGCAATGGCACCCGCAAAGCCACGCGTGTGCAATCAATCGCCCCCTGCACCATGGGGAAGTCCGCAACAGCAGCGAAGCCCTGCGCGCGCTCTGCCTGCTTCTCCAGGCTCAGATGGAAGTTGATGAATTGACGCCTTCGTCTATAAAGGGCAGCTGTAACTTGCCGGATGCAACAATGGACTGCAAACTGAGAGATATTTGCAATGTCCCCAGTGGCTGCCTGAAAGGATCCGGTGGCATAGAAATTGAGGGCAACAGTCACTTTAATGGACACCGACAGAGAGGTCCTGCACCGTAGACGCGGCTGCAGATCCTGAGCAAGCAGGTGGCACAGCTCAGTTACAACCTCCTTCCCGAATCAGAGCCTTCGCACACACTGCTCCTCTGACATTGCAAGGTATGAGACCTGCTGCCTGAATACCCTCGCAGCGTACCCTCGGATTGGCCGACCTCCATTGCCCCTCCTCCTTCTGGCCAATCCCGGCCCTCTCTCCCGCCGTCTCTCTGCCCCTTCACAGTGTCCGGCCATGAGGACGTTGCCATCCAAAGCAGCTCCCATACCGATGCCAGTCGGTCCAAACGCTGTTAGGTGTAGCGCTCCAGCTGCTCCGGACAGGTTTGAAGGTCCCAAGTATTCTAAGACTAAATTCCAAAAAATCTGCTCCACAGTAGCTCACCAACTCTCTCCAGCAACGATCACAATGAACAGGCCAAGTGGCTGCAGCTTTTATACCAGAGCTGTCCCCTTTAAATAGCACCCCCCGACTACGAGAAGGGCCCGGTAGCATTCCATTGAACTGTCACTAACAGCGCTAGGCGCAAAGGTTCCGGGCGCCACCCAATATCCGGTCCGGGGTGCCAAAAAGGCACTGCACACTGAAATGACGTCATGATCTGCCTGCGCCCATGGGCGCGCGCAAAGAGTTAGCGCCGGTGCTAAAACAATACTCAATATGGGAGGTGGCGCAATATTCACTGTGCCCGCCCGAACATTGGGTAACGCCCCAATTCTCGGGCTCTTTAGGCGCTAATCGCTGGCACTACCAACCGAATTTCTAGGCCCAAGTGTTTAAATCTAACATGGACACAGTAACTAATAATTCTAAAAGATCTAAGAGTGTCAAAAAACAAGCCTGAAAGCTTTGTGTCTTAAGGCGAGGAGCATTCGTAATAAGGTGGATGAATTAGCTGCGCAAATAGATGTACACGGATATGATATGATTGGGATTATGGAAACATGGCTCCAGGGTGACCAGGGCTGGGAACTCAACATCCAGGGGTATTCAATATTCAGGAACGACAGGCAAAAAGGAAAAGGAGGCGGGGTAGCATTGCTGGTTAAAGAGGAGATTAACAGAATTGTAAGGCAGGATATTAGCTCTGATGAAGTAGAATCTGTATGGGTAGAGCTGAGAAATACCAAGGGGCAGAAAACGTTAGTGGGAGTTGTATACAGACCCCCAAACAGTAATGCGGAGGTTGGGGATGGCATTAAGTGGGAAATTAGAGATGCGTGCAATAAGGGCACAGCAGTTATCATGGGTGACATTAATCTACATATAGATTGGGCTAACCAAATTAGTAACAATACTGTGGAGGAGGAATTCCTGGAGTGTATACGGGATGGTTTTCTGGACCAATATGTCGAGGAACTGTAAGGTTCGCAAAATTTTACAAATTCCCTCAAACCAAGAAGATTACTGTTTTTGAAGAATATTGAGCCAAAAGGGGCTTAAAGTCAAAGCCCCAGGATTTTGGTTATTTTAAAAAGGACATGTCCAGGCCTGTGGAAGGCTGCGACAAAGGGGTTGGGATGAGCCTCTGTAAAACAAACAGTTTGAGTATTGGCATAGGCCAAACTGTCTGGGAATGTTCTGGACTGTCTCAGACATTCCACATAAATGACAATAGGCCTACAGAAGGACAGTTCCCGTCAAAATTACAGAGCCATCAAGAATATGCATAATGCAGTACATGCCACTGACCAACAAAAGGGACCCTGACCCCAGCAAGAAAAGACAAAACTCACTAATCGGACCAAAGTTAAAACAGCCATTAAACACTAATTTAGGTTTCGACGAACCATCCCGAAACTAGTTTACACCAACATAAGTCAATTAAAAATAGATGGGACCAGCCTGGAACCCATTAAAGAATTAAAAACTATTAAAGTTAACGAGCCCGCCAAAATTAACAATGGGCCAGAGAAGATTTGGCAGGCAGATAAGCAAGGCCTCAAATGGTATAATTGAGGCCTGTTTTCAGTTCACAGCAGCACAGAGCAGAGCAGTACAGTTCATTCGGTTCAGTCCATACAGACAGAGACGACTGTTCTCTGACTCCTCATCATCACCATCATCACACATCAGCTTTGGGACAATCAACCGACGGAAGGACAACAGCAGTAGAACGGAAAGGAATCGCGGCAACCAAGGGCCCCCAAGAAACAAACAACCAACAATATTACCAACAACTAGGTAATATTTGGCCACCGCGACCAACAAGAATCCAACCTGGAAGAAACCGAAGATTCGCAAGTTTGTTTCCACTCTACAAGCTATCCTGACTTACCCCTGGGTAAAATTTGATGAAAAGACTCTAAACCCTATACCTAACCAAAGGAAATTGGGTACTTACCCGATAGATCCAATACGCAGCCGACCGCATCAGCGGACACGTGAAGACTGAGAACCCAACGCAGGTGAAGTCTTCTACCACATCCGGGGTATGGCAGGCCCCAACCGCCAGACCTAGGAGAACCCCGAAATCGCGAACCTCTACAACTCTCAAGAAAGTCGTTTGGTGAGCATTTCCCTGGTCCTCTGGAATCCAACCTAGTTAGTGTAGTGGGATTGGGAGGGGTGAAGTATTTTGTCTATTGTCATTCTCCCTCCTATATTCCGAAGTGTTCCCCCTTTTAGAGTAATAAGATTATTGTGTTGTGTATATTTTCCTGTCTCAAATAAAAATCCAAGTTCTTTTCACAAACTCAGTTGTCTGTTGCAATTTCATTACAATCCCCAAATAAGTCCAAAGTCTAGAACCAAGGGAGTGGGAGCGATTCGAACTGCTCAGGAATCAGAGGCAAAGCTGACCACACACACCACCCCTTACAGAAAATGGCGACCGCGGCAAGACTTTGGCAAAAGGGATGTAATGCAACAGACCCTGTGTTTGATTAAAGAACGAAGATGGAAGAGAGGACTTCCTCTTATGTGTTTGAGAAGGTGAATATCACCAAGAAATGGGTGACCAGTCTGTTGCGCGCTGAGCGTCCTATGGACACTGTAGCCAAATGGGCTGAGAGCAAGGATCATAAAAAATCGGTGGAAAAGACCATCTGGTTGGTCTGCGTCCTGCGACAGATCCAGCGTTTAGATCAGCATATTAAAGTGTTAACAGAAGAGCTGCAGGAGGCAGCCAAACTGTTTCAAGCAAGAGCTATAGCAGGGGAGGGATTACTGCAGGAATTACAGGCCCAAAGTCAGGAGAAGTTAGAGATAGCGGAGAAACACAGGAACAGACATGAGTATTTTCGGTGTCAAGTCACCGAGACTAAAAGCAATGAGTTAGTGTTAAGAGAAGAGAATGCTCGCCTAAACAGGCAGTTAAAAGAACAGGAGGAAAGGTTAAGAGATATGCAGGCAGCTTATAAGGTAGCAAGCACAAGGGATTTTGAAGCGGGAGATCACGGCCCCTGCCAAAAGCAGATCGACAGTTTAAAACATGCTCTGTCCAGGGCAAAAGGCATGGTATGCCTAGTAAGCCCGGGTGCGGCCCGGGTGGACCTGGAAGTACAAGGAGAAACTGTTCAGACATCTGTGGCACCGGGGAACAACCCGGTTGGGCAGCAGGAGGGACAAGCACTCTGTAGGGAGGGCAGGGAGGAGTGCACACCACCACCACCTGTGGCACCGGGTTTTGACTTGGTTGGCAGCAGGCAGCAGGGGGCAAGCCAATGCAGGAAAGGTCGGAGCCGGGGCCGATGTGCCCGGCTCGGCAGCAAAAGTTTGGCCCGCCCGGCAGTGGTGGGGGGCAGGGACCCCTTGAAAGCCAATTCGTGAATCCCCATGGTACCCAACAGCTTAGGGCTATGGTAAGCCACCTGAACAAACTCACCCACAAGGAAGACCCCTCAGTCCACTTCATGGAAGTGGAACAAGCAGCAGGCATCAACGAGTGCGATGACTCTGAGATGGCCAAAATGCTTCTGTTCACTTTGGATGGCAAGCTGTACCAGTCCCTCTCTGCTGAGAGCAAGGAGGGACAGGGCGGGTACGCTGCCATCCGGGAGCAAGTTCTGGAGGTGATGGGGATGAACGATGGTAGTCCTTTCTCCCGGATGGAGAAGACTACACAGTTAGCAGGGGAGACCTCACAGGCTTTCGCAGACAGGCTGTGGCCTGTGTATAAGAGTGCCTGTAATGGGGATCTCGACCGGACTAATTTGAACCTGGACGAGCTGGCCCACTGGCTCCGGAGTCTGGTGGCAAACAGCTTGCCATGGATCAGGGTCAAGGCCACGATGTGGTTTGACCCAAAGGGCCCCCAAGTCACCGAGGAGACAGTGGTCAGACAACTGACCCTGGCTTACCACAACGGTAGAGGGGTAGAAGAACCACACATGAGAGGAAAGGTTCACGAGTTAAAACCAAGTCAAAGTAAGAAGGAATGGCACCAGGAAGGGGGTAACCCTTCTGATATGAGGCGTAACTGCTTTGGGTGCGGGAAAAGTGGGCATTGGAGAAGGGACTGTAGAAATCCTTGGAAGGATAGTGTAGGGAAAAATTCTCCAGCTCCTGCCCCAAAGACAGAAACACCGACCTCTCCACCAACAGTTGATTCATTAGTAGCTGCACTTCGAGTTTTGTTGGCTGGCCCAGGGAGGGTAGCCACAGCCACGGGTGCTTTAACCCCATCTGCCCCACCTAACACAGACTTATGACTCGAGCCAGCACAGCCTGTCTATCTGTGTCCCCTTGAGTACGATGTATGGAAGAGACCGCTTGTTAAGATGGAGGTGGAAAAGGTGAAAGGGACCTATCTGTTGGACACGGGAGCTTCGAGCACCATAGTCTATTCAGATAACCCCACTACCTCACCTCTGTCTAACGGGGTTCTGTACAGCTTAGTGGGGTTCACAGGTAACGAGCAGGTTGGCTCATTTTCTATCCCGCTGTCCATTCATTTAGGAGCACTCCATACCAAGTGGACTTGTGTTTTAATGAAGTGGGAGCAGGAAGGGAAAGGGATCCTGGGGGCTGATTTTATCATAGGCCACAGGTTTCTAGTGGAACTTAGGAACCACTGTCTGTGGGGAGCATGCACCGGCAAAGAAAGTGAAGTGGCAGTCATCCCAGAGAAACAGGGCAAGGGGACCTTGTGTACCCTAAAACCCAAGGAGGGTTACAACCTCGAAGAAATGGTCAGTAACACTCCAGTGGAGTACCAGGCATTTGTGCGAGCACACCTCGGCGCATTTGCCACTCACAAGCCTGATTGTGGGAAGGTGAACGGGGTCGAAGTAAGTGTAGACGGGGAACCCATGACCCGACCACAAAAGCAGTATAATTTCCCCAAAGAGGCGGAGGCAGACATGGAAACGGCCATGACCTCTCTGGTCAAACAGTGGGTATTGAGATCGATAGCCACCCACGTAAACTCTCCACTGTGGCCGGTTAGAAAACCGGACAACTCCTGGAGAGGCACGGTGGACTATCGGGTACTCAATCGAAACATCCCCGCCTGTGCACCCACGGTCGCAGCTGTCGCCGACCTCATTAGAAGTATTCCAGCCTCCGCGACCACCTTCATGGTGCTGGATATTTCCAATGGGTTTTGGTCCATCCCGCTATGGAGAGAGGACCAGTACAAGTTCACCTTCACGTTTAAAGGCCAACAGTACACCTGGAACTGCCTGCCACAGGGTTTCCACACTAGCCCCAGTATTTTCCACCAGTGTATGGCAGATTGTTTAAAGAGCTTCACCGGCCCCGACAGTTAGTTCAGTATGTGGATGACCTGCTCCTATTCACTGATGAAGGAGAGGAACACGGTCCACTACTGGCTGAACTGCTGGAGTTGCTCAGGCAGGAAGGTTTTAAAGTAAACCCTAAGAAGGTACAAATCGGCCGACAGGAAGTAAAATTCCTAGGGCTGGCTGTGCGAGCAAGGGAAAGGGCCATCGATAAAGCTAGAAGGGAAGCAGTGCAGGAGTTATCAGCCCCCAATACAGTGACAGGAGTGAGATTTTTCTAGGGTTAACCGGGTACTGCTGAGATTTAATTGAGGATTACACCGCCACAGCAGCCCCTCTGCTCCGACTCCTACATAAGGGAGTGGATGGGTTTGGGATGAGGGTTGCGAGGCTGCATTTGTAAAACTCAAGCAAAATCTGCAGACCGCGCCGACTCTAGGGGCCATTGATGGGGAGAAAGAGTTCTTCTTGGAGGTAGCAGCCAGCGGGGACAGTCTGAGTGCAGTGCTGCTCCAGAAGCGGCACAGTCAGCTGAGACCGGTGGTTTACTCCTCCAGGATACTCACGGGTGTGGAAAGGGGCTATTCCAACTGTGAGAGGCACCTCCTCGCCACTCACTTGGCTGTGAAAAGATCATTGATCTTCACAGGCACCTCGCCCATCACCCTCCTCACCCATCACACGCCCACCCAAATGCTACTAGATGGGAGAATTAAAGATGGGACAGTGAGCAGTGCCCGCATTGCTCGCTGGACCCTGCTTCTCTCTCAGATGGACCTAAGGGTGAAAGGTCTCTGCGAGCCGAAGCTCGTAGCCAACATGATTTGTCCAGGGACGGCCCACCGGTGTTCCATTGAAGGAGTATGGGAAGTCAACATAGGTTTTCGGGCCGGGATACACCCCACAGGCTGCAAAATCTATGTAGACGGTTCGAGTACAGTATCTGCTGGAGAACGACTCACAGGGTGTGGAGTTTATGACCCAGGAGCAGACATTGCCCTGGCAATTAAACTCCCCAGCACCATGAGCGCCCAGCAGGCTGAACTGTCCGCGGTAGTGTACGTGGTTACACACCCAGAAAAATTCCCTACCCTGTACACAATTTGCTTGGACAGCATGTTCACATACAATTCGTGTACGGAATACCTGGCCATCTGGTCCCGTCGCGGATACACCTCCGCTGACGGGAGACCCCTGGCAATCAAGCTGGAGAAAATCATGACAGCCATAGGGAAGGAAAGGAAGGTCTATATCCATAAGGTTAAGGCCCATTCGAAGACAGAACCCACGTGGGAGGGCAACCAGAAGGCAGATGAATTGGCCAAGCAGGGAGCTAGGGAAGGAGAGTTTTGGGACCCCTACCGGTAGCCACAACCCGGGACAAGGGAGGTACACAAGGGGTAGCCTTGGTCCCAGACCTAAAGCAGGCCCAGGTACGGGATCCCATCCTCAGAGCCGTCTTGAACGCGCTCACAAAAGGGGAGAAAGTAGAGGGCCCATACAGTACAGCAGCCATCACCGTCAAGGAAGGCATGCTGTTCAGGGGGGAGCAATGGGTAGTGCCGCAGCAGCATCAAAGTGAATTCCTCCAACTGGCCCATGAGGGTCCAGGAGCAGGGCATCCCGGGCCTGAGGCCACCTGGCAGCAGGTGGAACAGGCAGGATGGTGGCCAGGACTGAGGGAACAGGTCCGCGAGTTCTGCGCCGGCTGCCTGGTGTGTGCTGCCAAAATCCCTGACCCCCAGAAAAGGAAGGTATCTTTGGGACACACCAGAAGGGTAGAGGGACCATGGCAGTCGATCTAGATCGATTACATCGGGCCCCTACCCACCGCCCAGGGAGGCTACAAGTACTGCCTAGTCCTGGTGGATGTGTTTTCAAAGTGGGTAGAAGCTTTTCCCTGCCGTACAGCTAAGATCCTGGTCAGGGAAGTGTTCTAACGATGGGGACTGCCACAGTATGTGGAGTCCGACCAAGGGAGTCACTTTACCGGACAGGTCATGCAAGAGGCCCTCATGGTACTTGGCATTGAGGGGAAATGGCACGTCACCTACAACCCACAGTCATCGGGTTCTGTAGAGCATTTAAACCACATTATAAAAGAAAGGCTGTGCAAGGAGACGGGAGACTCACCCAAAAAGTGGGTAGAAGTCCTCCCATTGGTCCTAATGAGGATCCGAGTCAGCCAGTCAAAAAGCACGGGGTATTCCCCACACGAGCTGATGACTGGTAGTGTTAGGCAGACCCCCACCCATGTGCTAGCCACGGTACCCACGGAAGGTCAGCTCAGAGAAGTGAACTGGGACAGCTTCGTCAGGAATCTGTTTGAACACCTTAAACAGATTCACTGGCAGGCTGTTAGCAACATGGGAAAACAGCACCGGAGTAACCGATTGCTGCTAGAACCCAACAGGCACCGCAAGTGGGAGATAGGGATCAGGTCATGGTGAGGAACTTTGCCCGGTTGGGAAGTTTCGAACCATTGTATATGGGGCCGTACAGCATTGTGGATAAGGCAAGCCCCATGGTCTATGCCATAAAGATGCCCCGCCGCACAAAGTGGTTCCACATTAATCAGTGCAAGCTGTTCAAAACTGAGAGTGGAGAACGGCCAGCAAGGGTGAACCGTGTTAAAGCTAGAGAGCAGCAGCCTGCAGCTGTGGCAGACTCACAGACCGCAAAGTTGGGGGCATTGACGTGTCTGACTGGAGAGGCCCTCCCACCAATTAAGTGGGACTCAGGTACACCCCCAGTAGCCAGAGCCTTAAGAAGGTCTCCTCGCCTAAACTACCATGGTCACCCGAGTATCAATTTAAATGGTCCAGCCCCAGGAGAGCCCTTAACAGAGAGGGAAAAACCAAGGTCAGGGACCAGTCTAAGGACGCAGATCCCCAGCCTGCCGCCTCCAAAGGTGAGGGACTCACAGGAGAGGTAGCGTTGGGCAGAGAGAGAGAGAAGGGTCCCCAGCCTGCGGCATCAGGCTGCGGGGAACCCACAGGACAGGATAGGGACTCGGCAGCCACACAGAAAGGGGTAGTGTGCTGCAGCACAGGAGGGCACACTTCCCCGATTAACTGGGAAACGGGGAAACCCCCAGTTCTTTTAAGAAGGACTCTCCGGGTCCGGTGGCGCAGGTCACCTAATGCCCAGGTGTACAAGCTGCCCAGATTCCACAAAAGGCAGAGGGAGATTAGCCTGGCCATCCGGAGATGGGCGGTGGATGTATATAGCTTTAAGTTCAAGAGTGTTTTTACAGTTTGGTAGTTTTGGAATTATTGTTTAATTTTGGTTTATGATAAGTTTAAGTTTTTGAAAATTTTGGTAACTGTGTCAGGCCAGAGAACCTTCTCGGGACACGGCTATCTGTTTTGTGTGTCCCTACAGAAAGGAAATCGGCATGAGGAAGGTTCTGCTCCTGCTCGCCCTGGTAGGGGTGAGCATCGGTGACCGAGGAGACGTGGAGAACTCCCACATCTATGGGTGCTCGGGAGAGAGAGCACCGATCGTTACCACTGGGGGTGGCGAACGGGGTGTGGAGGAGCTCCCCATCTACTTCCACGAGGGAAGGTGGCCAGGGTGGCTGGGGTCTAACTCGACTCAGTACTCTAGCCAGACCGGGTTCACATATGGGGAGGCCTCCATCCTGTGCCCCAGGGTACAGATCGTTGCCACAAGGGTCAGTGTCACCGAGGGGAAACGTGTGTGTTTGACATGCAAGGAACTGATTCCCTTGGATAGGTGGTGGTGGCTCAGAAAGCTGAGCAAGGACATAGTAAACCCCGCAGTCGATTGGGAACGATTGGGGAACAATACCCATCGGACGATTACAGGGACCCGAAGGGGAGTGAGTGTGTGCTGGGACAAGTGGTGGGAACCGGATTAGGGAGCTTATGTTTGTATGTGGGGGTCAGAGAAAGTCTGCCCGGCAGGCATATCCATCATTTTCCGCAGGCATATGGCAAGATGCCAGGGAGGGGATGGGGTGGGATTCTAGCCTGCATGCGTGCGCAACCTCACACTCCCCGATCCCAGTCAATGCCACCGAACTCGTAAGACGCCCCGAAAGCCCCTGCCCACGACCACGACATCACGGACTATAGTGCAGAGGTGTCCTACCACCACCAAGGGACCAGGGAATGGGTTAGTCCTAGTGCCGACTGATAAGTTACTATACCAGGGGGTACACAATGCAATGACCTCAGTGGTCCTGAACTTGACCAAGGTACACTTACCTGAGTGGTGCCCTAAGGAGTCAGAACAGTTGTACCAAGCCCTGCTGAAGGAAATGTTTAGAAAATTTTATGAATTCGACTTTGCCAGTGTAGACAAAGCAAAACTGTACAGTTTACATCCTGAGCATAATATGGGCACGGGGAGACAAAGAAGGGGGACTTGGAATTATATTTTCACTGCCTATAGCACAGGATCCTCAGTAGTAAACAGCCTAGATAAAACCCAATTAAGATAAATCCTAACAGAGGAGAACACAGTGGTCGGCTCAGAGCTACATGAGGACCAAGCTATGATGGTCCATTTAAAAGAGATAGCAAAATACTGGAAATCCGAAATAACAACAGAAAATGCTGGAAAAACTCAGCAGGTCAGGCAACATCCGTGGAGAGAAATTTGAGTTGACGTTTCGGGTCGAACCCTTCTTCAAAACTGGAAAGAAAAGAAAATAGATCGAAGGCAGGGCTGCGATCGGACAAAAGAAGTGAAAGAAACAAAAGAAGTAAAAGAGCTAGACGAGATGGTAATAGGCTGAGATTAGGTGTAAAGTGTACTGGCAGGGCAAGAGATAGCTGCCAGGTGTGAGAGAGAAACAAAAGGAAAGGGGGGGAAAGGAGTGGAAAAATTACAAGAAAAAATGTGTAATAGGGGCCGAGGCTATGATCTGAAATTGTTGAACTCGATATTGAGTCCGGAAGGCTGCAGAGTGCCTAATCGGAAGATGAGGTGCTCTTCCTCGAGTTTACGTTGAGCTTCCGTGGAACAATACAAGAGGCCAAGGACGGTGAGGTCCGAGTGGGAATGGAGCGGTGAATTAAAATGACAGGCGACCGGAAGCTCGGCGTCACCCTTACAGACTGAACGGAGGTGTTCCGCAAAGCAGTCACCCAATCTATGTTTGGTCTCCCCAATGTAGAGGAGACCGCATCGTGAGCAGCGAATACAGTATACTAGATTGCGAGAAGTACAAGTAAATCGCTGTTTCACCTGGAAGGGGTGTTTGGGGCCCTGGACAGTGGGAAGGGGGGAGGTATAGGGGCAGGCATTACATCTTCTCCGCTTGCACAGGAAGGTGCCAGGCGAAGGGGAAGGGCTGTTTGGGGTAATAGAGGAGTGGACTAGGGTGTCTCGGAGGGAGCAGTCCCTATGGAATGCTGAAAGGGGAGGGGAGGGGAAGATACGTTTGGTCGTGGGATCACTTTGGAGGTAGCGGAAATGCCGGAGGATGATCCGTTGAATGTGGAGGCTGGTGTGGTGAAAGGTGAGGACAAGGGGAACCCTATCGTGGTTCCGGGAGGGAGGGGCAGGGGTGAGGGCAGAAGTGCGGCAGATAGAACTGACATGGTCGAGGGCAGTGTCAACCACGGTAGAAGGGAATCCTCGGTTGCGGAAAAAGGAAGACATGTCTGAAGCACTGGTGCGGAAGGTGGCATTGTCAGAGCAGATACGGCGGAGACGGAGAAACTGGGAGAATGGAATAGAGTCCTTACAGGAAGCGGGGTGGGAGGAAGTGTAGTCCAGGTAGCTGTGGGAGTCAGTGGGCTTGTAGTGAATATTGGTCGATAACCTATCCCCAGAGATGGAGACGAAGAAGTCGAGGAAGGGAAGGGAAGAGTCAGAGGTGGACCATGTGAAGGTGAGGGAAGGGTGGAAATTGGAGGCAAAGTGAATGAAATTGTCAAGTTCGGGGCGAGAGCAGGAAACGGCACCGATACAGTCATCAATGTATCAGAAAAAGAGGTGAGGGAGGGGACTCGAGTAGGACTGGAACAAAGATTGTTCCACATAGCCCACGAAAAGGCAGGCATAGCTAGGACCCATGTGGGTACCCATGGCAACACCTTTGATTTGGAGGAAATGAGTGGAGTTAAAGGAGAAGTTGTTCAATGTGAGAACAAGTTCAGCCAGGCGGAGGAGGGTGGTGGTGGATGGGGACTGGTTGGGCCTCTGTTCAAGGAAGAAGTGGAGCGCCCTCAGGCCATCCGGGTGGGGGATGGAGGTGTAGAGTGATTGTACGTCCATGGTGAAAAGGAAGCGGTTGGGGCCAGGAAACTGGAAACTGTTAAAGTGGCGGAGGGCGTCCGAAGAGTCGCGGATGTAGGTGGGAAGAGACTGGACAAGAGGAGAAAAGATAGAGTCAAGATAGGAAGAGATAAGTTCCATGGGGCAAGAACAGGCTGAAACGATGGGTCTACCAGGGCAGTCCTGTTTGTGGACCTTGGGAAGGTGGTAGAAGCGGGCTGTGCGGGGTTGGGGAACTATGAGGTTGGTGGCAGTGGGGGGAAGATCTCCAGAGGAGATGAGGTCAGTGACAGTCTTGGTAATGGTGGTTTGATGTTCGGTAGTGTGGTCATGGTCCAGGTGGAGGTAGGAGGACGTGTCGGAGAGTTGGCGTTCAGCTTCCGCTAGGTAGAGGTCAGTACGCCAAACAACAACAGCACCACCCTTGTCAGCGGGTTTAATGACAATGTCAGTGTTGGATCTAAGAGAATGGAGTGCTGCAAGTTCAAAGGGAGGTAGGTTGGAGTGAGTGAGGGGAGCAGAGAAATGGAGACGGCCGATGTCACGGCGGCAGTTAGCGATGAAAATATCTAGAGCGGGTAAGAGGCCAGGGGGAGGGGTCCAGGTAGAACGGGAATTCTGCAAGCGGGAGAAAGGGTCAGTTGTGCGGGGGGAAGAGTCCTGGCCAGAGAAGTGGGCACGGAGACGAAGGCGGTGGAAAAAGAGCTCAACATCGTGCCGAGCTCGAAATTCATTGAGGTGGGGGCGTAAGGGGATGAAGCTCAGGCCTTTGCTGAGGACTGATCGTTCAGGGTCAGAGAGTGGAAGGTCAGAGGGGATAGTGAAAACGCGGCAGGGGGTGAGATTGGGAGAAGGGGGGTCAGAGGACAGTGAAGGGGAAGAAGGCTCCGGAGGGGCGTTGGTGTCCAAGACTTGATGAAGCTTGCGATCCTTGACATCGGAAAGGAAGAAAAAACGTTTTTTGTTGAAGCGTCGGATGAGTCGAAGGATGAAATGGAACTGTGGACCCGGACAGCTTTGAGATAGAGTGCGCCGGTGTTGCTGAAGAGAGAGGTCGAGAGTGTTCATGTGGTGCCGCATGGCGTTGAGCGTGGATCTCAGGATGCGGCGAGAGCAGTAGTTCGAGGAACGATGAATATCTTCGAGATATCGAGTTCAACAATTTCAGATCATAACCTCGGCCCCTATTACACATTTTTTCTTGTAATTTTTCCACTCCTTTCCCCCCCCCCCTTTCCTTTAGTTTCTCTCTCACACCTGGCAGCTATCTCTTGCCCTACCAGTACACTTTACACCTAATCTCAGCCTATTACCATCTCGTCTAGCTCTTTTACTTCTTTTGTTTCTTTCACTTCTTTTGTCCGATCGCAGCCCTGCCTTTGATCTATTTTCTTTTCTTTCCAGTTTTGAAGAAGGGTTCGACCCGAAACGTCAACTCAAATTTCTCTCCACGGATATTGCCTGACCTGCTGAGTTTTTCCAGCATTTTCTGTTGTTATTTCATTTAAAAGAGATAATTGCTGAGCTAGAGATACACACCAAAACAGTAAATGCACTTATACGGGAGGACAGGAATGCTTCGGACCAAGCTGCACAGAATGAGGTGTGCGTGCTATACGGTGCATGGTTGCTGGGCGAGAGCCGCAGCAACCTGGAGGATTTAAAACACGGTTTAGTCCCCTCCTGGATTAGCAACAAGCACCTTGCAGCCCTTCACCTGTTTAGTAATTCGCTGAGCCCGTGTCAGCTCCGTCTAGCCTCTGAAGCCTACCCTGTCCCAATAGATTGTGGACGTTCCAACCATACTATCATGGAGATAGTAGTGAGGATGCCGGTCATGGGTGGGACAGCCCGACCCGCACGGTATACAGGGTGGAGAATATTGCGATCATTCAAGAGGGTGCACACATCCGTTTCGCAGAGGTCCAACCTTATGTCATAATGTGTGAGCACGCTATGACAGGTACTGACCTCTCCGGGTGGCGGAGCTGGGGAGCACACATAATACTGTGTCCCCAGCACTTGAATGCCTAGTTGAGACAACGGTGCGGGTTTAAAGCTGCTGGCGTACAACCTGTGAACTGTACCATGGAGGTAATGGCACAAGGCCATGTTTCCCGACAGGTAGCATTCATAGGGGGTGGGACATATTGTGTCACCACAAGTGCACCCCACTACCGGCATGGACAGCACATCTGGTGTCCGGCGAGTGACAGCAATTTCTGTTTTAAACCCGAGAGTTCAAGTGGCCCTGGAACGGATTGTACCCATCCCTGGACCCTCAACTTTTCACCTCACTGTCAGGGAAAATATCACCAACCTGCAAAATTATGTAACACATTTCGGCTATGAAATTCCCCCTCTACCAGAACATCTTACCGCCCTATTAAAAGCAGTGGTCATCTCACAGAAACATTTCTATACATTAGAGCAGAAGTCAGTCAAGATAGGGGCCAAGATCTTGGATATTATATTTTCACCTTGGTGGGACCTTTTTGAAAATATAGAGGTCCCTTCTTGGATTCAAATGGCTTCACACTTTTCTACTTGTTGTACACAAAGTGCAAAGGAAGGGACAGGATGCTCCACTCCCAACATGAAGGAGCATGGGACAAAAATAAAATAAAGTCTATGACCAGGTATAAAACAAAACTTGACCGTTACTAAAAATAAATTTTGATGAGTGTGTGTGTCATTACTTTTCCTATGTGTGTGTGATATTTTTCCAAGTGGTGCAGGGGTGTTGGACCCCCTCCGTGCTTGGATGTGGATGTAAGCAAATTTTCGTACCTTGTATATCTGTCTGAACAGTACACCTAAAGGGGAACGGGAGAGTGTTTTGTTTTTGGGTTTTTAGTTTAGATAATATAGGGGAAGGTTGGTTCCCAGGGATCAGAAATTTTGCTCACCCAGGATGAAAGTATAATGGATAATAAAGTATCACAGGGGGGATTGTAAAGTTCGCAAAATTCTACAGATTCCCTCAAACCAAAAAGATTACGTTTTTGAAGAATATTGAGCCAAAAGGGGCTTAAAGTCAAAACCCCAGGATTTTGGTTATTTTAAAAAGGACATGTCCAGGCCTGTGGAAGGCTGCGACAAAGGGGTTGGGATGAGCCTCTGTAAAACAAACAGTTTGAGTATTGGCATAGGCCAAACTGTCTGGGAATGTTCTGGACTGTCTCAGACATTCCACATAAATGACAATAGGCCTACGGAAGGACAGTTCCCGCCAAAATTACAGAGCCATCAAGAATATGCATAATACAGTACATGCCACTGACCAACAAAAGGGACCCTGACCCCAGCAGGAAAAGACAAAACTCACTAATCGGACCAAAGTTTAAACAGCCATTAAACGCTAATTTAGGTTTCGACGAACCATTCCGAAACTAGTTTACACCAACTTAAGTCAACTAAAAATAGATGGACCAGCCCGGAACCCATTAAAGAATTTAAAACTATTAAAGTTAACGAGCCCTATTAAAGTTAACAATGGGCCAGAGAAGATTTGGCGGGCAGATAAGCAAGGCCTCAAACAGTATAATTGAGGCCTGCCTTTCAGTTCACAGCAGCACAGAGCAGAGCAGTACAGTTCATTCGGTTCAGTTCATACAGACAGAGATGACTGCTCTCTGACTCCTCATCATCATCATCATCACACATCAGCTTCGGGACAATCAACCAACAGAAGGACAACAGGAGGAGAATGGAAAGGAATCGTGGCAACCAAGGGCCCCAAGAAACAAACAACCAACAATATTACCAACAACTAGATAATATTTGGCCACCGCGACCAACAAGAAACCAACCTGGAAGAAACCGAAGATTCGCAAGTTTGTTTCCACTCTACAAGCTATCCTGACTTACCCCTGGGTAAGATTTGATGAAAAGACTCTAAACCCTATACCTAACCAAAGGAAATTGGGTACTTATCCGATAGAGCCAATACGCAGCCGACCGCATCAGCGGACATGCGAAGACTGAAAACCCAACACAGGTGAAGTCTTCTACCATGTTCAGGGTACGGCAGGCCCCAACCGCTCGACCTAGGAGAACCCCGAAATTGCGAACCCCTACAACTGTCAAGAAAGTCGTTTGATGAGCATTTCCCTGGTCCTCTGGAATCCTACCTAGTTAGTGTAGTGGGATTGGGAGGGGTGAAGTATTTTGTCTATTGTCATTCTCCCTCGTATATTCCGAAGTGTTCCCCCTTTTAGAGTAATACGATTATTGTGTTGTGTATATTTTCTTGTCTCAAATAAAAATCCAAGTTCTTTTCACCAACTCAGTTGTCTGTTGCAATTACATTACAACCCCCAAGTAAGTCCAATGTCTAGAACCAAGGGAGTGGGAGCGATTTGAATCGCTCAGGAGTCAGAGGCAAAGCTGACCACACACACCACCCCTTACAGAACCAACTAGAGATCAGGGCATCTTAGACTGGGTAGTATGTAATGAGAAAGGATTAATTAGCAATCTTGTTGTGTGAGGCCCCTTGGGGCGGAGCAATCATAATATGATAGAATTCTTCATTAAGTTGGAGAGTGAAGTATTTGACTCAGAGACTAGGGTCCTGAATTTAAATAAAGGAAACTACGATGGTATGAGGCGCGAGTTGGGTAGGATTGATTGGGGAATGTTACTAGTGGCGTACCGCAGGGATCGGTCCTAGAACCCCAGCTGTTCACAATATATATTAATGATCTAGACAAGGGAACTAGATGTAATATCTCCAAGTTTGAAGATGACACAAAGCTAGGTGGGCGTGTGTGCAGTGAGGAGGATGCTGAGAAACTCCAGTATGATTTGGACAGGTTGGGTGATTGGGCAGATGCATGGCAGATGCAGTATAATGTGGATAAATGCGAGGTTATCCACTTTGGTGGCAAAAACAGGAAGGCAGATTATTATCTGAACGGCAATAGATTGGGAGAAGGAGAAGTGCAATGAGACCTGGGTGTCCTTGTGCACCAGTCACTGAAGGTAAGCATGCAGGTGCAGCAGGCGGTTAAGAAGGCAAATGGTATGTTGGCCTTCGTAGTGAGAGGGTTCAAGTACAGGAACAAGGATGTCTTGCTGCAGTTGTACAGGGCCTTGGTGAGACCACATCTTGAGTATTGTGTGCAGTTTTGGTCACCTTATCTGAGGAATGATGTTCTTACCATGGAGGGAGTGCAGCGAAGATTCACCAGACTGATACCTGGGATGGCAGGAATGACGTATGAGGAGAGATTGGGTTGTTTGGGCTTATACTCGCTGGAGTTTAGAAGAATGAGAGGGGATCTCATTGAAACTTATAAAATTCTAACAGGACTAGAAAGACTAAATGCAGGAAGGATGTTCCCGATGGCGGGGTAGTCCAGAACCAGGGGTCACAGTCTAAGGATAAGGGGTAAGCCATTTAGGACAGAGATGAGGAGGAATTTCTTCACCCAGAGAGTGGTGAACCTGTGGAATTCTCTACCACAGAAGGCAGTTGAGGCCAATTCATTAAATATATTCAAGAAGGAGTTAGATATATTTCTTAAGGCTAAAGGGATCAAGGGATATGGGGAGAAGGCAGGGACAGGGTACTGAATTTGGATGATCAGCCATGATCTCATTGAATGGCGGAGCAGGCTCGAGGGGCCGAATGGCCCACTCCTGCTCCTATCTTCTATGTTTCTATGCAGCAATGCAGCTTTCAGCCCTTTCTGCCTTTTAAAAAATATTTATCATTATAAAGAACTCCCAAATGTAAATATTCAGCTCTTAAATCTGAATTCCTTTCATAACCTCAAAAAATGGGGAAAATACCTCAGCACTAACACAAGTGCCTCAGTGAGTCAGGGAAAGGGCACCCAAGGTCTCACACGCAGCACTCCAGCTTCGTGCAGGGGGTCAACAGACCCTGTATCCACAGGGGCCAGGAGGCCTGCTAGCAAGAACGATGTAGGACCACATCACCGAAGTCATCACTGCCAGCAGTGTCACCCCACCACCTGGCTTCAGTGCCCAAAGAAGCTTCATGACCAGTGGTCAAGGTCAGTGAATGCATCTTCAAATGTCATCTCCTACCAACTGTACCACTAGCCTCACACACTGCTCAATGCAAGGCCCCCACCCCCAATCACTCACCTACCAACAATCTGCACTAATTACGAGGCACATCTCCCATTCCTAGCCTCACCTCACCCCCTTGGAGGAGATGGTGCTGGCCATTCTTGGCAGGGGCATGGCTGAGCCCTTGGCCAGCGGCCGGACTGAAAGGATAAAAGGTGCCGGTATCCTCCATTAGCGTTCTGGCCATTTTCTGGCATGCATCTCATGATTTCCCACCCTCCCTTCACCACAACTCCACCATTGTGCCTTCCTCATTTCACACACCCAAGAAATGCAACCTGCCCAGCCAGTGGGTGTCAAGAAGAGGGAGAGGAAAATGAAGAAGAAGAACAAGAAGAAGATTGATTTTACAATCCCAGCCACCAGCTCCTCAAGGTCAACCAGCAAGGTCATTTGCAGTGCCCCCCACTAGAAGTCAGCAGCCTTCCACCAGCCATGCTGCAGCTACTGGGGTAGAACTGCGTGACATCAGTAGGATAGGCAAAGGTACAGACAAGACAGTCACTAAGAGAATGCATACTGGCGATGAGTTGATTTCTTTATGTCACATTGGGTGGATTGGAAAGTTTGTTTTGTGGTGGCTTTTATTTCAGCATTGTGGCCAAGAGGACGTTGTGATGGTCAATAACAGATGGTAAGGCGTGGGACTAATGTTGAAAGGGGAATAGGGGTTGTGGTCACTGGGATCGCAGGCAGATGATTCCATTCCGGATATCCCGGTCAAAAAGGGACTGTCTGGGATGCAGCCTTCTGTCTGATTCCTCCTCTTCTGTTTCCTCCTCTTTGGCTTCCTCCTCTTCGGCTTCCACTTCTGTGTCTTCCTCTTCTCTCTGCAAGCGGATGCTGTAATTGTGAAATGACAGTATAAAATCCTGGAAATATTCAGCTGGTCAGGCAGCATCTCGACCTGAGACGTGAAATCTGTTTTTCTCTCCATGGATGTTGCGTGATCTGTTGAGTATTTGCAGCATGTTCTGTCTTCTCAAAGGCCTTCATTTACCAGTTAAGCCCTTGTAAGTGTCCAGCACCACTCCCTACATACTATTGCAGCAAGCCACCACTTCAATCAAATAAAAAAAGTCTAAAACCTTAAATCCAAACTAACCTGAACGATGTGTCTGTCCATTTAAGAGGTGCAGTCATCGCCACTGTCAGCCTGCTTGCATGCCAGGTTAACGTAGCGTGCTTAGGACCCAGAGCTGAATTCAGCGCCAGGGTCGAAGTCTGCGCTTGTGACGTAAAGTCGGCATTGCATGCCGATTTGCGTCACAATGCCGCCATTTTCTCCAGCAAGGTGCTACCAGTTACCGGTAGCGCAAAGGTAAGCAAGAAAATGGCAGCTGCTGCGGGAACCGCCAGCAACTGGCAAAAGAGTATTAGCGCCATTTAATGGCGCTACGGAGTGAGGCTAAGGCCACAAATTTCGAGCACAAAGTTTTTTAGAAGACTATTGAAGGAGGTAGTAAGGCACAGAGATGGCAGAAGAGAAGTTCAGAGATATGTGTATAATAACTAAACAATTTACCTTCAAGGAGCAGGTAGTAATCGGGAGTCAGAGTGCAGGCAGTGATGTGACTGGAAAAGATAGGTCAGGCAAAGCCACCGACGAATTTGTAGACAAGGTCACGAATCCTCAAGCCTATTCACTGGGGCCCAGGGAGCAAGTTGAGTTTGACAAGGACAGAAAGAATAGGTATGCAGGATTTTCTGCAAGAGAGGATACAGGCACCGAGTTCTGGATTAACTGAAGAATGGAGGCAGAGAGGAGAATGTTACAGAATTCAATCCTGGACTTGATGAAGGTATGGAAGTATTCAGAAAGTGGTAGAGGTACAATTGTGCAATGTTTCAGGTAAGGACTAATGCAGGCTTTGTGATTGATTGGATGTGGGGTAAAATAATCAACTACCCTGTATAAAGAGACTTTCCCTTTGGCGCTGCAGAGTTGTGCAGCGTATTACATCACGAAGGCCAGGAGTGCAGCATACAGCCTATGCATAAGGGAACACACGCCCACAAAAGCTGTCAAAACTAAGCCACGCCCACAGGAACTTCTTTCAGTCTCTTCCATTGAAACTCCATTTTAAAAACTTCTAAAAACTTTAATAAACCATGGGCTAGATTTTCAGTATAGACAGTTTTGGGGCGCTAACCTTAGCGCCCGCCCGAAGTTAGCGCCCGCCCCAAAGTAGCACCCCGTTGCCGGAAATTCAGTGGCTTCGCCCTAAGAGGTTGGTGGAGCGCTAAAAAAGGCGTTCCACTACTATCTTTAGGCGCTAAGCCGGCGGTGCAGAGCGCAGCGCCCGAGCTCGGGCGCAGCGCACGGCAGACACTCTGGTGCCAGTGAGCTCTTAAAGGGGAAGGGTGCATGTGTTTTTTTCGGAGGAGGAGGAGGAGGAGGAGGAGGAGGAGGAGGAGGAGGAGGAGGTGGTGGTGGTGGTGGTGGTGGTGGTGGTGGTGGTGGTGGTGGTGGGAAACATCAATACACCGTTCACAACAACACACTGGATCCTTCCACACAACACATGCAGACTGCCGTTTATAGTGCAGGAGGAGTGCCCTTTAATTTGCGCTCCCCAGGGTGTGTTGCGTTCCATTTTACAAACGCTCTGGACGCCAGCCGCAGAATGGGGCGGTCCGACTGAAGTTTGGATTCGGGGCGGCCAAAGGGCGTTGCACGAGGATGTGACGTCATTTTCTGCGCGCGCATCCGGGCGGCCGCTAAACTTTGCGCCGGCGCTAACGGGCAACTTAATTTGGGGCGGGGCGCAAACTGCGCTGCGCCCGGGCGCTACACGAATAGCGCCCGAAAATCACTTCTCTTAAGGCGCTAACTGCTGGCGCAAGCAACTGAAAATCTAGCCCCATGTATTTTATTGTGAAGTGATACCAGAACGGTTGTTTTCCTGCAAGGGTGACTAACACATTCGACCGTTTAATAAGTAGGTTCCAAGCGGACACTGAATGATCTTAAAGAGGTTTACCTGTTACACCAAAGTCAATGTGAATTGAAGTTTGTGGCTATGTCAAAAGTGCAGTGATTTGTCAGCAGGTCATTTTCACAATCATCCTCACTGTACAACTTCTATTAGATTTTGGAAATAACCCGCATACATAATTTTGCTTTTTTTCCATCCAAACTCATAATTTAGTAGTCCTTATGTATACAACTTTCTGTTTTGATACTCAGTAAAGGTCTAACAATGTTTTATATCTCCTACAATTAATGTTGTTAAACTTCAGAAAGAGATTCCCTATCATATATTCAATAATTTTCAGGATTAAATTATATTATTCAGACCTCATTTAGACTGGTACTGGATAAATCTATTTTCCTTGTTATAGATGCATTATATTGGCCCCTATTTTCCGATCGGAGGCTTCCTGCGTGCGGAGGCCTCCGATCTGGAAAAACCTACGCCCTTACCTGAGGGCTCCAGAGGTCCAGACATTTCAGCCCCTGGGCCTCTCCACTACAAAATGCGCAGGGCCCAGGTATCCCAGGAGCGCATGTGGTTTGCAAGCGTCCCTGGGATCACGTGGGCCATGGGGAACCAATGAAAGAAGGGAATCCCCCTTCATACTTTTGACAGGTCTCTCAGCTTAGACCCGTCAAACGTATGAATGGGGATCACTCAAAAAACACATCAAAACATTAAATACATTTTTTTTTAATCACGTTTTTAAAATGAGTTAAAATTACATTAAATCAAATATTTTAAACAAAAATTTAATTTTTTGAAAAAAATAATTAAAGTTTTTTATGGGGATAAAAATAATCTTACCTTTTTTAAAAGTATTTTAAAATTATAAATGAGTGAAAATTTTGTTTAAATTTTTTAAACTCTTATGCTGGTAAAAGCAGACCTTATGCCTGCTTTTACCAGGCGTAAGATTTTTAAAGGATTTCAGCGGGCGGAGGTTCTGTAGAAAGCGGAACTCTCCACCTGCAGAGGCCCTTCTCCCGGGCAGGCGGATGATCTGTCAAGAGGATTCTTGACAGATCGGCAGTGCCGGTTTTCAGCGCATGCACTTCGCGTGCCTGAAACCGGCACTTGCGAGGTCCCTACGGGTGTATACACAGCTCGTATACACCCGTAGGGATCGGAAAATACGGGCCATTGTTTGTTATGTTCATTTTTGAGTTGCACGGACAGAATTGGCCACTGAAATCTGATAGATGTTCACTTTATTTAACTTTCTTATTCAACTTCCCAACTAATTAAAATGAAACTCGACCAACAAAAAAAGGTTTCCTGCACCAAAACTTACACAATATACATACATAGATGTTTTAAGAGGTGAAACAGGCTCCTGCACCTGCTTTCACTAACTGTAAAATTTTCTGACATAATTGCTGGGCAGTTGGTGGGCAATTAGCCCAAATCTGTGCCAGCAATGAGTATTTCCCCGTCAGTGTGGATCATGCAATGCGGAGCAAGTGCATGTGGAAATCCCAAACTTGCGGTATATTTCAAAGGCGGTATGACAGCGTACTCTCAGAATATGCCGTCATACACACCGCAAACTCTGCCCCATTAATTAATCCATGACTTACTGTTTAATAGGCAACTGGATGAGATGGGAGCAATGTTCCCTCTAATTTTTTGGGGGCCGTGTGGCCCATTCAAAAACCCGTGCATGTGCGGTTTTTGCATTTAAAATTCAGCTCACCGGCTGCGTGGGACATCTAGAGCACTGCGTGACCGCACAGCAACACAGCTTAAAGGGAACATTGGATGGGAGTCTTCAGCATACATTTGGAAGCTGACCCAATGCTTGCTGAGGATGTGGCTGATTTAAATTTTTGGCGGTAAGGAAAAACTGGCGGCATTAGATCGGCTGCTCATTAAACATCCTACCCAATTTTCCTTTCCAGTCAAGAGAAAGGAAAAGCAGGTGGGGAGAATAACAGGTGGTGAATCCGTTTCCAACCACTTTCGGCCATTATCGAAAGTTAAAATCAGCCCGGCGGGTAATTATGTAGATGATGTACCTGCTACGTCGCAGCAATGTCCAAGGGGAGAAAGAGCTCTGGTTGCCATGTGTAGCAACCAGAATGCATTTTGAATGTATTCATGATGTTGCTACACATGACGATGAAAGCAACTTTTCTCTTTAGTGTATAAGTTGTATTTTTGCAGCTCTTTGTGTATCCTGTAAATTAATGGGAAAGCTTTATACATTTATGTAATGTCTTCTTCAGTGGAGTTTTTGCAGGACACAGTCATGTCACCCTACGCCCTGATGTATGGACAGTTGTCAAAAAGCACTTTTGCTCTGCCCTATTAATCGGCAACAATATTTATCACCCTTCTGAATCAGCTAGTATGCTGCTTCTCCCTTCCAGACTAACCAAAAATGTGCCATTCCCTTCACAAAAAGGAGAAAACTGTTATTATAAGGAAGTAAAGGAACATTTGAAAAGGTACAAAACAGAGAGACAATTGGAGCAATTTGCAGCCAAACAGATCCTGACATCTTTATAATTAATTTATATACTGTAATAAGTAATGTACGCCAAAATTCCATGGCTACAAATAATGGTTCAAACTATTTTGTCCCAACTCATCCAATTACTTTAGAGGAAGGGAAAACTTCATGTAATCCGGACTTTATGTAACCTCAAAATATCAGGAAAACATAGAAACATAAACATAGAAGATAGGAGCAGGACATTCGGCCCCTCGAGCCTGCGCCGCCATTTAATGAGATCATGGATGATCATCCAAATTCAGTACCCTGTCCCTACTTTCTCCCCATATCCCTTGATCCCTTTAGCCTTAAGAAATATATCTAACTCCTTCTTGAATATATTTAATGAATTGGCCTCAACTGCCTTCTGTGGTAGAGAATTCCACAGGTTCACCACTCTCTGGGTGAAGAAATTCCTCCTCATCTCTGTCCTAAATGGCTTACCCCTTATCTTTAGCCTGTGACCCCTGGTTCTGGACTCCCCTGCCATCGGAAACATCCTTCCTGCATCTAGTCTGTCTAGTCCTGTTAGAATTTTATAAGTTTCAATGAGATCCCCTCTCATTCTTCTAAACTCCGGTGAATATAAGCCCAATCGACCAATCTCTCCTCATACGTCATTCCTGCCATCCCAGGTATCAGTCTGGTGAATCTTCGCTTCACTCCCTCCATGGCAAGAACATCCTTCCTCAGATAAAACAACCAAAACTGCACACAATACTCAAGGTGTGGTCTCACCAAGGCCCTGTACAACTGCAGCAAGACATCCTGCTCCTGTACTCGAATCCTCTCGCTATGAAGGCCAACATACCATTTGCCTTCTTAACCGCCTGCTGCACCTGCATGCTTACCTTCAGCGACTGGTGCACAAGGACACCCAGGTCTCGTTGCACTTCCCCTTCTCCCAATTTATTGCATTTCAGATAATAATCTGCCTTCCTGTTTTTGCCACCAAAGTGGACAACCTCGCATTTATCCACATTATACTGCACCTGCCATGCAACTGCCCAAACACCCAACCTGTTCAAATCATACTGGAGTTTCTCAGCATCCTCCTCACAGCACACACGCCCACTCAGCTTTGTGTCATCTGCAAACTTGGAGATATTACATCTAGTTCCCTCATCTAGATCATTAATATATATTGTGAATAGCTGGGGCACTAGCACCGATCCCTGTGGTACCCCACTAGTCACTGCCTGCTGCTCGGAAAAAGACCCATTTATTCCAACTCTTTGCTTCCTGTCTGCCAACCAGTTCTCTATCCAAGTCAGTACCTTACCCCCAATCCCATGTGCTTTAACTTTACACGCTAATCTCTTATGCGGGACCTTATCGAAAGCCTTCTGAAAGTCTAAATACACCACATCCACTGGTTCTCCCTTATCTATTCTACCAGTTACATACTCAAAAAATTCCAGTAGATTAGTCAAGCACGATTTACCTTTTGTAAATCCATGTTGACTTTGTCCGATCCTGTTACTGTTTTCCAAGTGCTCTGCTATTACATCTTTTATAATGGACTCTAGCATTTTCCCCACTACCAATGTGTAGGGGGTTTGCACAGGCGTGTTTGGTCAGTCAGCTTTGCCTTTGACTACCATCTTTGAGCGGTTTGAATCGCTCGCCCCCTGGGTTCTGGACACCGGACTTAGATACAGGCAGCAATACAGAAAATCGAGTAGACAAGTGGTTTGGTGTAAAAGAACCAAAATTTTATTGAACGATCTTACACGAGAAAATTACTGGTGCAGCACACTACAAACATATAATGCTTATACTTAAAGGGAATGGAGAACCCACGGCACAATCGAGGGAAAACAACTTCATTAGCAATCCCCTTAATTCCCACCCCCTATACCTAACTAGATTAGACTATGAGGGGCCAGAACTTCATGCACACCAATCCAATAAATTGTTACATTTAAAATACAGTTGAACGTTTTGGGTTCACTCCTTGTGCACTCTGTGGCCTGCCGACGTCACGTGGTTCCAGCGCGCTGCAAGGGTGCCATCCAGGTAAAATACCCCAATATTTAAGTCTCTGCCTGGGCATTTTACCTCGCAGGATGGGCTCTTCTTCAATTGATGTTCTTCCTTGGTTGATCCTGTTGGGTTGAATGAGCTGGACTGAGGGCCCATTTATTCGAAGCCCCATGTAGTGTTCTTCATACAACCCGTCCTGGTTGTAATCTGGCAGCGAGTTGAGAGGCAGGAGGCAGGAGGGAAGAGGCAAGAGAGAGAGTGGCTTCCCGATGGGCCCATAGTTATACCCCCATCGGGAGCCCTTATCTGCGCGGCAAATCAGTTCAGTCCTTTGTCCGATTTGGGTGAGCTCGTTTAAATGTTTAAAAACATTTATAAAAATGACCTGTAGAGTGATAGTCGTTATGTCTAAAGTGGCCTCAAAACCCTAGCCATTGTTAAAGAGAAGTTGTGAATTGCTCCCATTCAGGCTTAATGTCTCTGGTGAGCGGTTTCCGATTTAAAATGCAGAAAGCCTAATGGCTTGATGGAGCCCATTCCAACTTAATGACTGGAATGTACCGTTTTTTGTTCATTTTATCAGTCCTTACAAAGTCTTTGATTAGTTTAAAACTTGAACTCCTTGACCTGCTTGTTTTGCAGAACCTTTGTTTTAAAATCCCACTTGGCCTGGTCACGAGGTTTACCGCAGCCATTTTGGGTACCCTGGTTTTAAAATCAAGTCCATCCAGGGTCCCTTTTGATTAATAACTTTGGGGAATGTTGGAATTTTGAGAACCTTACAGTCCCCCCTGTGAAACTATCATACTTACTAGGTGAGCAAAATTTCAGACCCTCCATAATCAACCTTCCCCTGTATTTACCTATCTACGATCCCACGACACATGCATTTCCCATTCTAGAAAAAAACGTAGTGTACATTAAGCATCCATTGATAGAATACAGTCAGTTACACACATCCAAGTGTGAAGGGGTCCAACACCCCTGCACCACTTGGTACACACATATCTTTATTTAAAACACCATACTTCAAACATCTTTATTAAAATTAATAAAAGGAACATGCAAAAACAACATTTAAGCATTACAACACGGCAAAACAACAATGATGCTTTAATGATACAAAACAGAACTTAAACGGGTGTATCTCCTTCCACCCGAACGTAATGTTCCTTCCAAGTCTTTTGGTTTCTAAACTCCTGTATGGGACCCTTTCTCTTACACTGGATACATACTAGGTACAGCACTATCCCTAACTGACAAACCACAAGAATGTGGGAGGCCAGTCTGATCCAAGACAGGACCTCTATATTATTGAATTAAATTAAACACCCTAAACTTAACACTATATAAACTTAAAACTTAAACTACCTAAACTATATACATCCGCCGCCCATCTCCGGGCGGCTAGCCTAATCCCTGTTTGGGCTGCTGCATGCTGCTTCCTGCAGCGTGGTCGCACTGACCTGCACTTCCGGTCCCTCGCAGCCTGTGGCTGCTGGCTGGGGGCCTCTATCCTTTGACTTATCCCTAACTCGGGAGGCTGCCCTTTTAAACTGGGGAGCCGGTGACCATGGTTTCTTAGGCTGGGGTGTCTGAGGGGAGCTTCTAGGAGGTGCTACGGGTGGGGTTTTCTTGGCGGGTGGACCTTTTGCTCAGACCGCAGCCTTCGCTAGTGCGGTCTGTGGGTTTTCCACAACCGCTGGCTGGGTGTCCTCTCCCTCAGGTTTCACCTCTCCCAAACTTGGGCTGAGGGCAGGTAACCTTTCGCCGCCTGTTGCAGCAGGCTGTGAGTCTCCGCCCCCCAGGATCCAAACCTGGATCGGGGGTGGGATTCTCACGCTCGGGCTCCTCCCCATCTGAATCCCAGAGGATTGGGGGAGTGTCCTGAATGGTGGGCAGAATGGCTCCTCCCCTAACACAAGCCACAGCGCCTGCCTGTGCAGCCTGTGAGCTTGTTCCCGCTACAGGCTGAGGATCTCTATCCTCAGACCTTGTCCCAACTGGCTGCTCTTTCTCTTCAGATTTAAACAACTTACATTGTTTAATATAACTGGCAGCCTGCCAGTAACCCTGTTCTAAGTTCTTTCTCCTTACCAGGGCGGCCTTAAAGGTGGGATCTTGGGCTTGGACCTGCTTTTAGTCCAGGGCCAAAGCTACCCCCTGTGTGCCTCCCTTGTCCAGAATTGCGGCTGCCGGGCCTGCTCTACAGGGATCCCAGAACTCTCTTTTCCTGCCCCCCTGCTTGGCCACCTCATCGGTCTTTTGGTTACCCTCCCACGTGGTATGGAGGGATCCTAAACCTATGACCAAAGGTTTTTACCTTTCCCCAGCCTGCTCGTTCCCTGTGGGTCCCATTAAGCTAAATGGGACCTTGTTAGACCGGGGTGAATTGGTCGGGTCTTCCGAATGGACCACCATGCTGGAAGCTCCAGTGTCCACTGAATATCTCCCCTGCACCGTCTTCACCCGCATCTTAACATAGGGCCTGCTCCCCTCAGCGTTTTCGCAGGGACACAGGTCGACAGGCTGCACTGGCTCTAGTCATTGCTGGGAGTGGAATGGGGCAGACGAGGTCAATGCACCGGTGGTGGCTGCTACTCTCCCCTGGCCAGTCAGAAGAGACCGCATTGCCTCCAATAGTGACTCGACCAAGGCGGGAGGAATTCCTGTCTCTACCTTTTGGACTGGGGCTGTGGGATTCTTTCCCTTGTTGTCTTTCCGGGGATTCTTACAGTCTTTTCTCCAGTGACCATCTTTCCCACACCCATAGCAATTCAGCTTGGCATGGGGAGGGCGATTCTCTTCCTGGTGCCATTCCTTTCTACTCTGCACTCCGGGCTTTACCTCATGCACCTTCCCTTTAAGTGGGTGTGCATCGGTTCCCCTGCTGTTTTTGTAAGCTAGGGTTAGCTGCTTGATCACCGTAAGTTCGGTGGTCTGGGGATTTCTGGGGTCGAACCAGACCTCTGCCTTGGCCCGGACCTATGGCAAGCTGTTCGCCACCAGGCAACGGAGCCAGTGGGTCAGCTGATCCTGGTTCAGGAATGCCCGGTCAGGCATTCCAGGACAGGCGCTCCTATAAACTGGCCACAGCCTGTCCGCAAAAGCCTGCGGGGCTTCCCCTGCGAGCTGCACAGTCCTCTCCACACGGGAGAAAGGATTGCCCTCATTCATCCCCATGGCCTCCAGAACTTCATCTCTGAGCTCCTCATACCCACTCTGCCCCCTCTTACACTCATCAGAGAGGGATTGGAGGAGCCTGCCGTCCAGGTAAAATAGCAACATTTTGGCCTGCTCAGCATCATCGCACTCGTTGATGCCGGCCGCCTGTTCTATTTCCCTGAAGTGGACCGAGGGGTCCCCTGTCTCGGTGAGCTTTGGAATATGGCTCACCATGGCCCTAAGCTGTTGGGTGCTATGTGGTAACACAAACTGGTTTTGGAGGGGTCCGTCACTGTCACCATCAACGGGCGGGCCGAACCTCCGATGCCAGGCGGGGCACATTGGACCCGGCTCCGACCTTTCTAACGGGGGTTGCTCTACCTCCGCTTCTACTTTTGTTTCCACCCCCCTTTGCTGCCAGGCCTCACTAAAGCTCGGCGCTATGGGTGGTGGCCGTGAAACCTCCGTTCTCCCCTGGTTCCCCATGAAATCTGCCTGAACTGCCTTTGGGCTTATGAGGCACACCATGCCTTTTGCCCTTACTAGGGCTATACTTAGACTTTCAATTTCCTCTCTGCAGGGGCCATGATTGGCTTCCTCAAAACCCTGATCACATGTTAACTTGTAAGCTGCTTTAACTTCCCTAAATTTCTCTTGCTGTGCGAGGCGGGCATTTTTCTCCCACAACCTCACTTCATTACTCTTGGCCTCGGTGACCTGGCACTCCAGGTACTCTAACTTGGCCTGGTGCTTCCCCATTAATTACACCCTTTCCTGATTTAAAGCCTGGAGCGCTACCAATAATTTTTCCCCTGCTAGGGCCTTATCCTGAATCTCCAGGGCTGACTCTTTGACCTTGGTTGCCTGTGCTGCAACAACTCTGTCCAAAAGCTGGACCTGCTTTTTGTAGCACATCAGCCAGACTGCCTTTTCTATGGATTTCTTATGCTCTTTCCCCTCTGTCCACTTGGCTGCGGCATCTACCGGATGCCCAGCCCTTAACAGAGTGGTGATCCACCTTTTAGTGATATTCACCTTCTTAAACACATAATCTGAAATCCTTTCCTCCATCATGGTTCGCTCATCCAAACCATTGTCTACTGTATCGCAACCCTGTTGCCACTGTCCTGCAGCGGTTGCCATTTCTGTAGGGGGTATGCACAGGTGTGTTTGGGTCAGTCAGCTTTGCCTCTGACTACCTTCTTTGAGTGGTTCGAATCGCTCGCCCCCTGGGTTCTGGACACCGGACTTAGATACAGGCAGCGATACAGAAAATCGAGTAGACAAGTGGTTTGGTGTAAAAGAACCAAGATTTTATTGAACGATCTTACACGAGAAAATTACTGGTACAGCACACTACAGACATAAAATGCTTATACTTAAAGGGAATGGGGAACCCACGGCACAATCGAGGGAAAACAACTATATTAGCAATCCCCTTAATTCCCACCCCCTATACCTAACTAGATTAGACTATGAGGGGCCAGAACTTCATGCTCACCAATCCAAGAACTTGTTACATTTAAAAAGAAAAGTTGAAGGTGTACTGGCCATGCTAGACGTGCTCCTATCTAGTTATCCAGCAAGTTAAACACTTATTCAAAATAATTCCTCGTGAAGCCGTTTGCTGTTTGAAGCTTTACTTGAACAAATTTGTGAAACTGTAAACAAAGACAAAGTATGTTTTGTACATAAACTGAGTACTATACATTCGATATTACATAAGATATAACATATTTACAACAGTAGAATAGACTAATTGTATAACTAACTAACATTTGGACTCACTTCTGTAACTATCAAATATTAACCTTTTATAAACATGGTTTTATCAAAATACTACTCAGACAATGTTGCTATTATGCTAACAAACAAAGATACTCACAGATATTGTGCTTGGCCTAAAATATGAAATCAGATTACATTGGATTGTGAAACCCTCATGGAATCCTCCATTCCTGCCAGGTTCTTCCTGGAATTCTACTTCCTGGGATTCTACTTCCTGGGTCACACAGGAAGAAAGGTACGAAGATCAAATGACCTCTCACACAGGAAGAAAGGTAGAAAGGTCAAATGACCTCTGCTTCATACAAACACTGCTAACGCATAACCACCACCAGAAGGTGCTATCTGCACATAAAATAGTCCATCGGTCCAGAACACTCCCCATCTGGGGTCGTTAATGACTCCACATAGTCCGAACTCTACTTGTCACTGGAGTCCTCTGGCGACAAAAGAAGAACCACCTCAGAGACAGTCCGTCGGTGTCGATGATAGGATGCAGCTTCCGTAGACTGCTGTGAGGGGGTAGGTTGCGTTCTGCTACGCACAGTTCCAATCTGGGTATGGTGAGGTCTGGCTGGGGTGCCAACTTGCCTCTATCAAAGACGAAGCCGATTTTGCTTTGTCCTTCTTGAGTGGTGACCTTCAGATAAGCCACACTTGCAATGGCCTTAGCGGATGCGTCTGCAAAGACGCAAAGCTCTTTGAATTGGGCATTTAAGGGAGAGAAAGACGAATAGCAGCGAGGTATTCGGATCTCCTGTAAGTCTTGGAGTGAGTCTCTCCATCTGTCCCACTCTGCTTCCATCTCTTCAGGGAGAGGTGAATCCCACTCTTCAGTGCGTGTGGAGAGTTCCCTGAGGAGCAGCCTGCCTTGTATGGTGACAGGGGCTAAGAAGCCGAGAGGGTCGTATAGGCTGTTGACTGTAGAGAGCACTCCTCTACGTGTGAAGGGTTTCTTGACGTCTAAGACTTGGAACGTGAACGTGTCTGTTGCGATGTTCCACGACACTCCTGGGCTACGCTGCAGGGGGAGGTCATCAGTGAAGAGGTCTAGATCCTTGACGTTCTTAGCACGATTTTCAGGGGGGAATGCCTCCATCACTGCTGGTCTGTTAGAGGCTATCTTGTGCAGCCTGAGGTTGGATAGTGCAAGTAGTTCCTGAGCTCATCCGAGGGTACTGATGGCCTCTGCTTCGGTCGGGAATGACTTCAGTGCGTCGTCGACATAGAACTCTCGTTCGATGAACCCTCTCACATCACTGCCAAAGTCGTCGTCTTCTTCCTTGGCAGCCCTCCTTAGTCCGTATATGGCGACAGCAGGGGACGGGCTATTCCTGAAGACATGGACACGCATTCTGTAGTCCACAATGTCTCCATTGGGGTCATTGTCCCGATACCACAGGAAGCGGAGGAAGTCTCTGTGGTCTTCTCTCACCACAAAGCAATGAAACATGTGCTGGATATCGGCAGTGATGGCAACGGGCTCTTTCCTGAATCTCATGAGCACTCCCAAGAGGCTGTTGTTAAGATCGGGCCCTGTGAGGAGTAAGTTATTGAGAGAGACTCCCTGATATGGTGCACTGGAGTCAAACACCATGCGGATCTGTTCCGGCTTTTTGGGGTGATAGACTCCGAAGGAAGGGAGGTGCCAACACTCTTGGCCTTCCTGGAGTGGAGGAGCTATCTCTGCATGATCGTTGACAAGCATTTTCTTGACAAATACTAGGAAGTGTGCTTTCATCTTTTCAGATTCCTGGCGACGTCCTACAGGGTACACATTAACGAGGCATATCTTGGAACATGCTCTTGCGCTCACTCCTTCTCCACACACCTCAGTGCACCTGGATGTAATGTCCAGACCGGCAGCTCCCTCTCTCTCCCTGCCGTGCTCTGAAACGGGAGGAGGCGATTCTGACTCCCAAGGAGCTGGGCCTGGGTGTAGTGCTGAAACGTGCCGATCACTTTCACATTCAGTGCTTTTTGCCTCTACCTTGCAGTTCTTGGCGAGATGGCTCGTGGACGATCAGCACTTGAAACATATAGAGTTCTCTTTAAGATATTGTTTCCGATCTTCCAGGGACATCTCCCTGAAGCCTCTGCACTTCTTTAAAGGATGGGGCTTGTTGTGGATAGGGCATTGTTTGCTCATATCCTCAGGTTTCTTCTGAATCTTTGTGTGCTCAGTTGAGGACACTTGCATTTTGTGGACAGATATTGGTGTCTTTCCATGTCTGTCGAACTTGTCTCTTCTGGCAAGTGCTGGGTGGGCGGAGAAGGAGTTGAAGCTGGGGTCGTTCCTGGCTTTGGCTTCTTTACGGATGAATTTAACAAACGCAGATAATGGTGGGAACGCCACGTTGTGCTTTAGCTTGAACTTTGATCCAAACGTTATCCGCTTCTCCTGCAGGTTAAATGGAAGCTTCTCAATGATGGGACTTACCCCTCTGGAAGTGTCTAAGTACGATAGACTGGGTAGGTAGCCGTCCTGCTTTGCAGCTTCGAGTTCCAACAGCAGATCTCCAAGGTCGCGAAGCTTCTGGGGTTCCTTACTCGTCAACCTCGGAAAGTTCTCCAACCTGTCAAAGAGAGCCCTTTCAATGGCTTCGGGTGAGCCGTAGCTTTCTTCCAGCCTCACCCAAGCCTTCTTCAACCCCTTTGGCAGCTGTCCCACATTGGCCGCTTTTATCCTGCAGGCCTGTCCGGCGGACTCTGGGCCGAGCCATTTGATAAGGAGGCCGAGCTCTTCTCCTGCCGACAGGTCTAAGCTCGATATGGCATCGTGGAAGCAGGAATTCCAAGCCCGATAATTCTCTGGCCTGTCATCAAACTTAATTAACCCCGAAGTCACCAGCTGGGTGCGTGCAAGGTATTTGGCGAGGTCGTAGGTGCTGGAACCTGTGCCAGGGTTGCCTTGGCTAGGGGCTCTGTTGGGGGTCTCAAGGAACCGAGAGGGGATTTGCCTCTGACTTTCTCTATTCAGCGTCCTATTCCTCTGCACCGTGTCTTCCGTTCTGCTGGGGGAGACTCTGCGGCTTGAGGCACGCCGTCTGCTTTGACCTTGATTGGCAACTTGTGGCATGTTATATGAAGTGCTTGCGTCTGTAGAGATGTGCGGGCCTTCATCCCTTTCTCCTGTAAACTGTATGTCAGCATGGTCGCTCACGTAATCTATGGTGCGCTGTCGTGGACTCTGCCATGAAACGGGAATTATAGGTTTGTAAGCTGTCTCGGGATCAGCTCCCTCCAAAATTGCCTCGAATACTTGTGTCTCGGCTAATGCAGCATCTATCTCTTTTTGTTGCTGCAGAGCGTCTAATGTGGCTTGGAGACGGGCCTGTTCAGCCTGGCGATCAACTTGGTGACGGGTCTGTTCGGCTTGGAATTCAGCTTGGAGACGGGGCTGTTCGGCTTGGAGTTGGGCCTGTTCAGCTTGGGGTTCAGCTTGGAGACGGGCCTGTCTTACTTTTATTTCTATTTCACTGTTCGTATGCGCAGCTCTGGCTTGAGCTGCCACTAGCTTAGCCCGTGCTCTGGCGATAGTCACGCTTATTCTAGAACCACCTGATGACCGTGAACCAGCTTGCGATCTGACGTAACCGGAGCTTATAGACCGATTGTCACCTTCTACAGTTTCGTCTGCCCGTTTAAGGTCTTCTACTCGCTGCAAAGCACTTTCGTTATTATCTTCTGACATGTTGATGTGAGGTAGATGTGCTCTATGAGGTTAAGGCTTACACTGGGTTCCTCTTGCTCCGCTCTTCACAGCTAGCCGTATTGCTATCTTTTCACTATATCTTTTCACTGTACTGGCTGCGCTAGACGTGCTCCTATCTAGTTATCCAGCAAGTTAAACACTTATTCAAAATAATTCCTCATGAAGCCGTTTGCTGTTTGAAGCTTTACTTGAACAAATTTGTGAAACTGTAAACAAAGACAAAGTATGTTTTGTACATAAACTGAGTACTATACATTCGATATTACATAAGATATAACATATTTACAACAGTAGAATAGACGAATTGTATAACTAACTAACATTTGGACTCACTTCTGTAACTATCAAATATTAGCCTTTTATAAACATAGTGTTATCAAAATACTACTCTGACAACGTTGCTATTATGCTAACAAACAAAGATACTCACAGATATTGCACTTGGCCTAACATATGAAATCAGATTACATTGGATTGTGAAACCCTCATGGAATCCTCCATTACTGCCAGGTTCTTCCTGGAATTCTACTTCCTGAGATTCTACTTCCTGGGTTACACAGGAAGAAAGGTACAAAGGTCAAATGACCTCTCACACAGGAAGAAAGGTAGAAAGGTCAAATGACCTCTGTTTCATACAAACACTGCTAACACATAACCACCACCAGAGGGTGCTATCTGCACATAAAATAGTCCATTGGTCCAGAACAGAAGGTTTTGGGTTAACTCCTTGTGCACTCTATGGCCTGCCGACGTCACGTGGTTCCAGCGCGCTGCAAGGGTGCCATCCAGGTAAAATACCCCAATATTAAAGTCTCTGCCTGGGTATTTTACCTCGCAGGACGGGCTCTTCTTCAGTTGATGTTCTTCCTTGGTTGATCCTGTTGGGTTGAATGAGCTGGACTGAGAGCCCGTTTATTCGAAGCCCCATGCAGTCTTCTTCATACAACCCATCCTGGTTGTAATCTGGCAGCGAGTTTAGAGGCAGAAGGGAAGAGGCAAGAGAGAGAGTGGCTTCCCAATGGGCCCAAAGTTATACCCCCATCGGGAGCCCTTATCTGCGCGGCAAATCAGTTCAGTCCTTTGTCCGATTTGGGTGAGCTCATTTAAATGTTTAAAAACGTTTATAAAAATGACCTGTAGAGTGATAGTCGTTATGTCTAAAGTGGCCTCGAAACCCTAGCCGTTGTTAAAGACAAGTTATAAATTGCTCCCATTCAGGCTTAATGTCTCTTGTGAGCGGTTCTCGATTTAAAATGCAGAAAGCCTAATGGCTTGATGGAGCCCATCCCAACTTAATGACTGGAATGTACAATCTTTTGTTCATTTTATCAGTCCTTACAAAGTCTTTGATTAGCTTAAAACTTGAACTCCTTGACCTGCTTGTTTTGCAGAACCTTTGTTTTAAAATCCCACTTGGCCTGGTCACGAGGTTTACCGCAGCCATTTTGGGTGCCCTGGTTTTAAAATCAAGTCCATCCAGGGTCCCTTTTGATTAATAACTTTGGGGAATGTTGGAATTTTGAGAACCTTACAGTTGTCAGGCTTACCGGTCTATAATTCCCCGTTTTTTCTCTACCACCTTTTTTAAATAGTGGGGTTACATTAGCTACCCTCCAATCCATGGGAACTGTGTAATGTAAAAAGACTCAGGTTAATGAAAAATTAATATTTAAGGTCATAAAATTACATATAGGTAGTGCATTTTCCTGGAACTCATTGTTAAAAATAACTAGGGTCTTAAATTCAGTATGCCATTACATTGTACTTGATAAAGTTAACATTCAGGTTATTGGGTGTGTAGTATATAAAAACGTTGTCCTTTCACCTCTGGGACATAGGCTCAAATATGGCTAAGAAAGCCGCCTCTTTCTGCTGACAGTAAGGGTCCTAAATGAAGTGAGATTGGGTAACACCAGCCTATAGTCTAGTGGAGGCAGGTGGACACGACAGCAGCGTTCCTAATTTAGTACTAATTAGCACTAAGTTGGGCTTTTGACTCAGAGATGTGACATGAAGTGCGAGTGAGGAAAATAGAAATGTCACACTTTTGGTGGCACTTTTCTGAGTTTGGGATTGTGACCTATTGTTGGGGCAGAGTAATCTGCACCTAGGCTACAGCATACCTAACCCGAGAGTGATTGATATGATGCTGAAAGTGGAAAATGGTACTATTCCCTTTAATAATGGATCTCAACAACCAAGGTCAGGGCTTGGACAAGTAGCATAACACACTTGAGATTGGATTGCAGCCTTGTTATTCACCATGTGGCATCTATCACCCCAATCATATAGATAGTCTGGTAATTGTGAAGTTCATTTTCATATTTGCATACGATACTGTTCAGATAAAATAATCTTTAAAAACTTTAATTTACCCTATGGTGTAAATATGATGATTTGCAATACAAAATATTAGTCCAATTGTGAAGCGGAGCATAATCTTTTGCAACTTCATTACTCGTGAATGATCCTGTTTACTGGCAATAACCAATCCTTAACCAGTATTTACCGACCTTTGATAATCTTTGCATTACTATGAAGTAGAATTTCTGCAGGGTTTCACAATAGTTATCTGAGGAGATTGGGAGAACCCCTGCTAAAGTTACTGATTAATGTCACTTAATATATTTAAGGTGGAGAGAGACAGATTTTTGAACGATAAGGGAGTCGAGGGTTATGGGGAGCGGGCAGGGAAGTGGAGTTGAGGCCAAGATCAGATCAGCCATGATCTTATTGAATGACGGAGCAGGCTCGAGGGGCCAAATGACCTACTCCTGCTCCTACGTCTTATGTTCTTATGTTCTAATATGAGTTACACTGTTGCTGCTGACTGCAGATCTAGAGAACTGTTTAAAATGGAACAACAATTGTATTTGTGACCCTCACAGCGCTGAATTATTTGTGTTGTATCTGCCTATATTTTTATCAATTTTTTTGGAGAAAAGTTGGGAAGGAAGGAATATTTTATTTTCCCCAGGACACTAAGAGGCAGAGCTCCCTTGTGCTGTGACCTGCTTGAATTCAGGGTCCAGGAACAAACAAATTGCTTCAGTCCTTAATCCACAATGTTTCCAGTGCAAGTACAGCCATGATAAACCCTGAAGGGAGAGAAATTCCCCTGCTTTGCACCTTCCGTTAGTGCCTGCAGGGTGGGGGGGGGGCAGTAACGAGGCACTAAGGGGTTATTGACCAGGCGCGGCGAATTCACCGCGCCCGCGAACTTCCCTGGCGGATTTGTGCTGGCGCTAAGACTTACCGCCTCGCTCTCTTGCGCCCCAAAGGTCGTGACGTCATCCAGTGCGCAGCGCCCCATTAGCGCCCCGTTAGCACCCCGGAAGTGATATTCACTCCCGCTCCCTGCAGCACCGCCGGGCGCCAACAACGGCAGCTGCAGCAGGCATTGTCACCTCGGCTGGCCGCTTGGGGAGCGCTGTTTAAAGACAGTGGTGATCAGGTAGGACAACATTTATTTATGTTCCCATTCTGGCGCCTCCTGCTTTCTTTTGCCCTCACGATTGCTCAGCCCTGCACTCTCTTAGAGTCCTTGGGGTTGCTATGAGTGTTGTGCAGGTGCTGTCGCCAACAGACACAGCCTGAAGATTCATTCAACGCAGCATTGGCCCTTCCCTTTAAGGGAGGGAAGGAGATTGTAAAGACGGCATGCTGCGCCGAACATTGCTCAGTGCTCTGCCGATTATGCCCCTCTCACTCCCTTTAGCACCCTAAGGGAAGTGGTAGCGCTTGATTTAGTGCTCCACTTCCCTCTTGCAGCGCTAAAGCAGAAGTTCCCGGCAGCAGCAAATCTTTTTCGAAGGCAATACTTTTGTGTGCCCTGAAAAGTTATCGCCCCAAACGGGGCGCTTCACAATTTCTAGCCCTTAAACTATCAATGTACTCCTCTCACATGTAATCAAATGGCTTTACGAAGTATATACAGTCCACTCTTAATTTAAAATTGCTTAATTCCAATCATCTGATAATTCCATTTTGTTAGCCATAATTTCCCACTTCTCTGTGTTATTAATGCCACTTAATTTAAATTATTGGATAATTCAATTTTGAATTATCTGGAGTAGACAAAATAAATGAATAAGCAACCTTTAAGAAAGCAAGGAAATGAAAGCTGGTAGAGAAAATGCTGCATTACTGTCATGAAATGTCAACATAACATGCTACATTATTAAGTAAAAGTGTAGCCTAATCACCCCTCTCTTTTGACATCTTAGGCTGGATTTTACCTTTCGATGCGGCTTGGGAGCAGGACAGCTGCCTTCCGGGTTCCGATCCCACCCCCAATGACGTCGGACGCAGAGACGCTATTCTGCGTCAATTGGCCTTGTTAAGCCCGCCCTACGGGCCTGCTGGCCAATTAAGAGAAGGCTGGTGTCAGATGATGTCAGTTGATGACGCGTCATCTGTGGGTTTTCTTAAAGGGGCCACGCACAATTTTTTTTTGACAGGCAATTTTTCAGCATTGAGGTGCTGCAAACACTGACAATCACTGTACAAACATGAGCCCTTGAACCCAGGCTCTCCAGTAACTCCCTCCTTAGGCTAGAACAGATGGCAGCTGCAGGTGAGGTTATAGAAGCGATCTGTCACCGGAGAGAGAGGTTCTCCCAATGAGGTGGGACTACACAAACATTTCAAACTTGTTACCTACAGAAAAGTCTAAATACATTAAAAATGATTTTCACAGCATTTTCTTACCTCTGAAACTCACCAGTGTACCATTGGATCCTTCACACCACTTCTACAGCTGACATTAATGAAGAAACATTACAGTAGACCCACAGCACGCCACACTTACCCTGGCATGGTGTCCGGACTTCGGGAAGCCCACAGTCGACCTGGCAAAACTGGAAAAAGCCTCTTAACTGCCTGCTAACAACCTGCTAACAAGCAGTTAAGTGCCTATAATCCTCTTCCCGCCACTAGGTGTCGGGTCGATGGGCAAATCGGGGACCCGACACCCGGGAAGATTTTTTGGAGGCAGGTTGACAGCGGAATCAGGACCCTCTGTCAATCTTTGCAATTTTGCCACTGGTTCTGCCTCCAAATCCGGCCCCTGAGTGCCGGCAAAATTCTCCCCAATGCCTCTGGTTGATGGTATAAAATGGGCAATGTCGGATCAGCCAACTGTTATACATCTCTCTCGATTTTCATTTCCAGTCAATGAAACAGAAATCAGGGGTACATATAAGGGGCGGCTGAACCGATTTCACCTGTCTTACACTGTCACCCAAAGTCAAAATTAGCTCCCTTGTGTCATAACTCATTGGAAGGTTAGTCACTGTTATACAGCAGAATAACACACAATGTTGTGCAGTACTAATGTAAAATATTTTCAATTTCAGCAGTGTTAAATAAATATTTATTACTACAATGTTTCCTATATTACAACAGTGACTACACTTCAAAAGTACTTAATTGGCTACAAAGTGCTTTGGGACATCCTGAGGTCGTGAAAGGCGCCATATAAACACAAGTCTTTCTTTCTATTATTCATGAATGTGGAACAAAAAGAATACTGAACGCTAGGGATACAAGCATACATGTCAGTGAAATACTTGCAGAGAAATTCTAAGCATAATGAGATAATAAAATTAGATAACCCACAGTCCTCAAGCAAAGAGAAACTCCTTGGTAAAGAAGAAAAATGTAGCCAATAACTCTCACTAGGTTTCTGGTAATTTCTGGCAATGTTGTCTTTTGAACATGATACCAGCCTGTTATACTGTAAGCTCACTAAAATTTCATAGTTAAGATCATGGGCTAGAAATTCATTAAAGCCCAGGAATGGGCAGTAAAATTAGAAAAGCTGGAGAATTAGCGCCAGGAGCTAATGCTTTAGACTGCATGCAAAATTAAGTCTCATTGCTCAAAGAAATGATTGGGGCGCTAAATCAAGCATTAAAGCCCAAGCTCATTGGTGTTACACTCAAAGGGTGAAGCAATAGCAGGTGCAGTCTAATCGCAAGTCATCATTGCCACAGGCTTTTTCCAGTTCTTAAAGGGGAGGGTCATTGATGCTGCAGAACCTCATTCTCAGCATTGCTGGCTGTGCAGCTGCCTCAGTAAGCAGAAGCAGGACAAGAAGAAGGAGCCGGATGACTCAAGCAGCTGTACTGATGGCAGATCCATGCCACAGGGAGAGAGCCACAGATTCTGTGATCAAGCATTGGAGACATTGGTGTTCCCTGTGGAGAGATGGAGGGCGGTCCTCTGCCCAACAAGTGGCAGGAGGTCCTCGCCACAAATCTTCTGCACCATGTGGAGGGGGGTAGCCCAGCATGTCTCGGGCAACACTGTGGTCCCCAGAACACACACACACAGTGCAGGAAGAAATTTAACGACCTCACTTGGGTGGTCAGGGTGAGTCAATGCTTCAACAAATGCTACATACCACCATCTGAACCACAGTCTTCACACACTGCCACACCACCAGCACTCACACACCAACAATCTCTACCGACCAACACTCACACCCACATCTCACACCTTGCACACAATGACAGCTATTCAACTATGGCAGGCACATCACCCAAACACGTTGCTCCACACTCACTCACACACTTCTCTTTCTCTTGCAGGCCAAGGTAGCTCACAACAGCAGGGAGAAGGAGTGGGGGACAAGCCGACACCCAACCACTGTCTGCACTGGAGGAAAGAGTGCTGCAGATTATTGGGCGCCAGGTGGTGGGCGCCGTGGCTACCAGCGACGTTGACCTCCTTGGGGACAACAACAGTGTGTTCATCCCTACTCCTTCTTCTCACATCCCACTTCCCCCTTACCCCACAAACGTGTCACACTTTCTAGCTAATCATGCTGTATGCATGCATTTCTCCCTTTCTGCCCCTCCTCCCCTCATCTTAACCCGACTCTTGTGCCTTTATGCTTTCAGATAATGAGCAAGCACCTGAGCAGCCTGTTCCTGAGGACACCGTTGAGAGCAATGCGGTAGAAGAGGAGGAGGAAGAACACATCATGTCACCGCATGTCTCATCCGCAGGCACCAGCTCAGATACTGGCACTACGGGTTCTTTAGAGTCTAGTACAGTAACAGATTCTGCACAGGGTGAGGCACCGGGGACGAGCGGGCTGCAGCAAGGCCAGGGGGAAAGGGTAGCTCGGGGGCCAGCTCCCTGGAGGGAGAGTTCACATGTGAGTTCTGCTGTACATGACTCAGAGGAGGACCTCAATGAGGAGGCCTTTAGAAGAAGGGTGATGGGCATGCACACGGAGATCATAGGTGCAATGGCAAGGGTGCCCGAGAGCCTCTTGGCAATGGTAAGGAGCGTGGAGGAGTCCATCTCCAACATTGCACAGAGCTCTGCGCACACCATGGAGCCCATCATTTCCAGTCTGCAAAGGATGGTTGACTCCCAGAGAGACCCAGACCTGATGCCACGTGTGATGGGTGATCTGGCAGCTTCCATTCTAGCACAGGCAGAAGTGACGCAATGTCTTAGTGCTGTAATGCAGTCTATGCTTGGTTGCATCCAGTCTCAGACTGCTCTCATGCAGTCTCAGCTTGATGCCACGCAAGCTCTGACTGCTGCCATTGTGGCTGAGTCTACCACCGTCGACCGGGGCTTTCACGGTGCCGCAGCGGGCCAGCAATCTGTGCTCCAAGGAAGTGGCAGTGGGTCAGTGGAGCAGGAACCTGCTGTCCTTTCTCAGGATGACAGAATTCCTGCTCCCACCACTGGCACTCTGCCACTGCCCTTGTTGCTGGCTGTCATCCAGCCAGCTCAGACTGCTGCCGCCCATGCTGAAGTGGTACAGTCGGGCCTTCCAGGCCCAGAGCTGGTTGAGGACGTCCTGCAAGGACATCTGAACTCTCCCGCATGTACACTCAGCAGCCTTCCACCAGCCCTGCTGCAGCCACTGGGTCAATACTTTGTAGGAGCACTAGAGTAGGCAAAGGCACAGTAATAAAAGGCACGAAGGGATTGCACAAGGGTGAATAGTTCATATTGTTGTTGTAAATATGTGTTCACTGATTATTGATAAATGTATTAATTCATTTTGGAATGTTTTGTTGTGTCTCTCATTTCAGCTTTGCACTGTGAAATGGCCTGCGACAGGAATGGAATGATGGGGATGTGGTGACGAATGGGGAACTGGGGTTTAATTTACTGGAACCGCAGTCTGATGAGGCGGTCACGGACTGTCCTTCCGGAAGGCCAATTGAGTGGTTGCCTCCTCCCTCGCTACTGTTCCTCCTCCTCCTCTCCTTTTTCCTCCTCCTGAGGTGGTTCTGCAAAAGCCTGGTAGCAAAGGCTGGGCCCTCATGATGGCCAAGTTGTGGAGCATGCAGCAGACCACCACGAAATGGGACACCCGCTCAGCCGAGTACTGGAGGGCTCCTCCTGAGCGATCAAGGCAGTGGAACCATTGCATGAGCACCCCGATGGTCTGCTCAATGATGTTCCTGGTGGCGGCATGGCTGTCATTATATGCGTGCTGGGCAGGTGTGTTGGGGTTTCGGAGGGGAGTCATGAGCCAAGTGGAGAGCAGATAGCCCTCTGAGCAGCCAGCTGCGAGCTTGACGTGGTGGCTGGAAGAGTGCTGGCACACCGGCCTAGCGCAGGATGAAGGCATCATGGCTGCTGCCAGGATAGCGGGCATTGACATTGAGGATTAGCTGTCTGTGGTCGCACACCAACTGCACATTAAGTGAGTGGTAGCCTTTGCGGTTACGGAAGATCTCAGGGTTGTTATGCGGTGCCCGCAAAGCCACGTAGGTACAGTCAATGGTGCCCTGCACCATGGGGAAACCCGTTCTCCTGGCAAAGCCACATGCACAATCGTCCTGCTTCTCTCTGATGATGGGGAAGGAAATGTAGTCCCTTCTCCTACTGTAGAGAGCCTCTGTGACCTCCCGGATGCAGCGATGGACACTGAACTGCGAAATGTTAGCTATGTCTCCTCTTGCAGATTGGAAGGATCTGCTGGCAAAGAATTTGAGGGCGACAGTGATCTTGACTGCCACAGAGAGAGCCGTGGTCACTTTGATCTGAAGCTGGAGGTCTGGTTGCAGGAGGCGGCAGAGTTCTGTGACCACCTCCTTGGTGAAGCAGAGCCGTCTAATACACTGCTCCTCACTTAACTGAAGGTAAGAGAAGTGCTCTTGAAATACCCTCAGAGGGTAAGGCCTCCTGCTGAGAGCCCTGATGGTGCCCCTCCTCCCTCTGGTCTCATGTTCCAGTCTTTCTTGCTGCCTCCGCTCCCTCCACCGTAGATTCTGGAGGGCGAGGTTGACTGCCAGTACAGCCCCCATTAATGTAATCCAAGTGTAGCACTTTGATATTTTTTAAGAATAAATGTAACTACTTTTTTAGTTACCTCAACACTCCTGATACAAAAGAACCTTTAAATCCCTGAATTAAACTGTTGCACAATGTCAAACGGACAAGAAAGCACTGAAACTCCACTAACCTGACAGCTGGGGCTCATTTCTCATGATCCCTTTAAATAATGCTTGACGCCTCCTCTCCCTGTCGCTGTCTGGTCGAGGCGTTAAGGTGGGTGGTGAAAATGAATTTTGCAGTTCGGGCGCCCATGCTCACTGACGTCATGATCTGCCTGATGAAGTCCTCGGCAGTAACTCATACCGGCGGCGCCACAGGGGGTCCTGATTTGCCATGCATTGTTGGATTCACCTCGCCCCGGCGCTACTGCACCAGCTGCTGCCGCTAACGGGAGGCGCTAACCAACTGAAATTTTCCCCGTCTTTTCATTATTTTTATTGTATGGACTCAAAAAGGGACATGTGCATTTCTCTGTAAGCATTCAAAGTCTATACAGGTATGAGTGGAAATAGATTTTTTTAAAATTTACTGCAGTATTATTGAAATTACTTGCATTGAATGTGTGCTATGACAATATTAGATTCATTAGCTTTCCTAGGTGATTGTCATTTTATTTACACAAAGAAGAAATATAAATTCATTTGTCCAAAGCAATAAGTCACAGGAGATGGGGCTGCCAGAAGGTATCAAAATTCAGCGTGCTATACTAGCCAGGAATTTTGTTCATCACCATGGCATTACTTCTAGCAACTGCCAGGGGATTCTTAGTTATCTCCCGGTTGTGTTTCTTCTTTTTTTTTGTATTAGCTAGAATTATTGGACTGACAAACATTCCTGCTGTCCACTAGTATTCAATTGTGTCCTTGAGCAATATTGTACTACTGTACTGAAAATTAAAATGATACTTCACGTGCATGCTGCATAAAGTGCTTGCTCATCTGCTGTTTAAATAGTTAAATTATCTATCTTCTGTCATATTTTATTTTACGTTGAATAATGTTCAGGAAAATAGAATCAAAAGAGTATTATAGAAGTAGCAGCACCAGTAATAATATTATCACTCAGTGAGTTATTGACTTCTCACAGTTATGTGATAAACCCAGAAGTGAACTGCTACTGATATGATACCTTACACCTATGTTTAAATTTCATGGGTATAATGTTGGCAATTTTCCTGTAACTTCATATGGGGGGAGAAAAGCCTGGTAATATTGCAGCATGCACCTCATAAATCTAACGTACCTTTAGGTCCAACATCAGAATTCCAATATATCTTCAGGTACTATGCCATAAAATCAATACCACTCTTTGTCCTATGTCACCTACTTTCATCTGCAAAGGGAAGAGAAATATAGAACTAAAATTGTCAAAAAAAACACAGCCATCTATAATCAATAGATATTTCTCAGTGAATTGAAGACACCTATCCAATTTCAGGGTTTCAAAATGAAATAATATTGAAGACTCATAATTTAAATAAGAGTTATCCATTTTCCTCCATAGAATCGGTTCTGGGGCAAAGTCAAATGTTGAGTGAAAACTGCAATGTCAAAAATACTGGGAGAAGTTTTATTCAATTCTGTGATGCCATGCATGTCATTAGTTTATGTCTGGGAGGAGCAGCATTGAAAATTGGATGTTTAAGTTGAACCAAATTTAGATTTTAATAAACTACATTCTGAATAGTACTGACCTGCATCTGCACTGCCAGCTTCATTTTTATACTTAAATATTTCATAAGTGTGACATTTTGTGATTCACATAAGAATAGAAGCAGCATTTGAAGGATTCACCAATAACTAACAAGACAAAAGAAATAAGCAGAAATAGGCTCACAATACGGATGTCTAAATGCAAGTATTATTATTTAATTTATGTAACTCCTTATCATATCATGTTCCAAAGCTCATCATACAATGAATAACTTTTGAAGGGCAGTGGCTGTTATGTAACTGTTATGCCATTCTAAGCCTGTAACATCTCACAAACAGCAATGAGATGAGTGACCAGTTAATCTCTTTTTTGATGGTTTTAGCTAAGGGAGGGATGTTGGCCAGGACTTCCTGCTCTTTGAATAGTGCCATGCAATCTCTTATGTCAACTTAAAGCACTGGATGAAACAGATCCAATTTAACACTTTATCTAACAATTCAGTACTCCCTTAGCACTACAGTCTGTGATCACTCCATGTAACCTGATCTGCCGGAAGAGGTGAGGGAATGATCTGAAATGCATGATGAAAAACACTTTGAAATGTATGCATTCAAGAACCTGTATTTGTAATGTTTGATCTCAATCCACTTTTGTTGGTGTGAAAAGGGAAAAATGAGCATCCCTGTTATTGATGGGTGTTTCTTACTATTGTTTTGTTTATTCTTCAGTTAACTGTTTTCTGAGAGAATTATAGTGAATCACATTTTAATAATTAAGAAATTAAAAATATACAAGGCAATTATTTTCAGCATTATTAGTAAAGAATATCAAAGTCTGTCAGTATAATAGAAATATGTACACAAGTGAACTGCTCACATGATGGTTAAGTATGTTATGTATGGTTAGTTAAGACCCTTTGTCGCCACACAAGACATGATAACATCTTCTTCTCTTCTATGCCTAGCGGCACACGAGGCGACCCAATCTTCCATTTCTTTATGTCTAGCAGATCATGCTTGGGGTCATTTCTGTGATGAATTCCCTTTGTGTTTATATGTGGACAGGTTCTTAGCCTGTCTCATCACACGCTACCAGGAAAACTGGCCAGATGCAATGAGCGGCCAACACTCCACTCCATCTGACGGGAGTACCTCACTGGATATGAACCCGGTATTCAGAGGCTGAAGATCTGGTCTCCTGCTTGCTGGGGCTACGATGAGGTGGTGGGGGCAAGATATCTACTCCCCTCCCATCGACGTGAGCACCCCGCTGGATGTCAACCCGGTATTCATAACCTTCCGGCTCATAGGCAGGAATGCTACCACCATGCATGATGACGTACTTGTGGTATAACTTTGTTTGTGGCATAAAATAAGAATAATGCTGGAATGGGACATGATTGAAATGCAAGCTTTCACCCAAAGAGCTGTCTATGAGAAGAAATCAGTCACAGTATCATCTCTTTGATATTTCGAAGTTGTAATAGTATACTGATGAAGAAAACTGGTTATTAGTCGAACTTACAATAAGCTTCAATATTGTGAGTGTTACATCTCACATTGAATGAGCTGAGTTCACATGGGTTACTGTATTGTTAAGAGAGATGTCAGATTCTTCAGGGGGCTGGGAAGCATATTCTGGTAGTGTAGCAATTCCATTAGAGAGGATAGCATTGAGATTTTGTGCATGTGGTTACCTTGGAGGAACAAATTGCTTTGGGAAAAACAGAAACTTTGACATGGGTCTGCACTTAGAAACATAGAAACATAGAAGATAGGAGCAGGAGTAGGCCATTCGGCCCCTCGAGCCTGCTGTGCCATTCAATGCGATCATGGCTGATCATCCAAATTCAGTACCCGGTCCCTGCTTTCTCCCCATACCCCTTGATCCCTTTAACCTCAAGAAATATATCCAACTCCTTCTTGAATATATTTAATGTATTGGCCTCTACTGCCTTCTGTGGTAGAGAATTCCACAGGTTCACCACTCTCTGGGTGAAGAAATTCCTCCTCATCTCTGTCCTAAATGGCCTACCCCTTATCCTTAGACTGTGACTCCTGGTTCTGGACTCCCCGACCATCGGGAACATCCTTCCTGCATTTAGTCTTTCTAGTCCTGTTAGAATTTTATAAGTTTCAATGAGATCCCCTCTCATTCTTCTAAACTCCAGCGAGTACAAGCCCAATCGACCCAATCTCTCCTCATACGTCATTCCTGCCATCCCAGGTATCAGCCTGGTGAATCTTCGCTGAACTCCTTCCATGGCAAGAACATCCTTCCTCAGATAAGGCGACCAAAACTGCACACAATATTCAAGATGTGGTCTCACCAAGGCCCTGTACAACTGCAGCAAGACATCCTTGTTCCTGTACTCAAACCCTCTCGCTACGAAGGCCAACATACAATTTGCCTTCTTAACCGCCTGCTGCACCTGCATGCTTACCTTCAGCGACTGGTGCACAAGGACACCCAGGTCTCGTTGCACTTCCCCTTCTCCCAATCTATTGCCATTCAGATAATAATCTGCCTTCCTGTTTTTGCCACCAAAGTGGATAACCTCACATTTATCCACGTTATATTGCATCTGCCATGCTTTTGCCCAATCACCCAACCTGTCCAAATCATACTGGAGTTTCTCGGCATCCTCCTCACAGCACACATGCCCAACCAGCTTTGTGTCGTCTGCAAATTTGGAGATATTAAATCTAGTTCCCTTGTCTAGATCATTAATATATATCTTGTGAATAGCTGGGGTCCAAGGAAAAATCCCTGTGGTTCCCCACTAGTCACTGCCTGCCACTTGGAAAAAGACCCGTTTATTCCAACTCTTTGCTTTCTGTGTGCCAACCAATTCTCTATCCAAGTCAATACCTTGCCCCCAATCCCATGTGCCTTAACTTTACATGCTAATCTCTTATGCGGGACCTTATCGAATGCCTTCTGAAAGTCCAAACATTGCACAACATTGTTGAAAGCAGCAATATTTTTTAGAAATTGCAAAATATTTTCTCTTTCTAAGTGTGGTAAAACTAAAACAATTCGGTGGAGCCCCAAATGGGGCGCCAAGCTCGCCTGGGCACCGGAATTACCGCTGCGAATGGAGCAGTTGCGCCCGCCGGAAATTCAGCTTGTGCGCCCCAAGAGGGACGCGAGGTGCTGATCGAGGCGCCCCGCGTCCCTCTTGGGGCGCTGAAACTGAATATCGCAGTGCAATGTGCCGCAGCGCCACACGCTGCGGCACGGCGTGCTGCGGTACTGCAGGCCTTCCTCCCCTTCTTAAGGGGGAGGGGCCTGCACCAGTGCGATGACCGATCGCGAGTGCCGGCAAAAGAGCCCGGCACCGAGGAGAAGTGCCGGGCTCTCGGGACACAGCCGGCACTGCCCGGGGGGGGGGGATCAGGAGGCCGGGGACGGAGCTGCTGGCAGGCGGCCACCGAAAAAATGGCCGCCCCGCACCTCCACCTTAATTTGCGCCACTACCGCCACAGTTAGGCCCCGTGAACCGGGCGCGATTTGCGATCGGCGTTACAGAGGCGGGCACGACCAAATATCACGATCGGGGCAGTAGTGGGGCGCTGCGCACACCGATGACATTATCGGTGGCGGCGCAGCGCTACAGGCTAATGCCGCCATTAGCATTCCACTAAATATCGCGGGAGGCGTGGCCAGTGGCGCTAAAGCCACTGAGTGCCCTCTTTAGGCGCTAACTGGTGGTGCAGCCCACCAAATTTCCAGGCCAATGAAGGGAGAGCAGATTATCATACTTATAATGGGCTGAATTTTCCATGGTGGTAGCGGGCGCGATCTGTGGTGGGTCGGGTGGGAAAGTCAAGAACCCGCTGTCATCTCACTCCCACGTTCCTTTCCCACAGGCGCATCTGTCAGTGTGGAGCCGACCCGACCTGCAGCGGCTGGGGACCCAATTAAAATTGTTATGAGGTACTTTACAGGCAGTTAAGACCCTTCTCCCCCTACTTTTTAAATTTCCCTGCATGGCCATGGGATTCACACAGCTCGGGAACCACGTCTGTCAACCTGAGGCGTGTGTTCTGTGGCCATTGCTCCAGCTGATTACTTGACAGCATGGAACACAAACCAAAATAAAAACATGTTGATTACATCAGCTAACAGACTGATAGAGAGTCTGTTCTACTTGAAAAGCTATTGGTAAATGTTAAATTTTCACTGGCCATTCTCGGTTGTTGCCTTCCAACTCAACAGTAATTGCAGTGAATTGATCTGCAATATAAAAAATGACATATACCATTTAAATAAATTTTTGTGTTGTTTCTGGTCAGGTTTTTCTCACGGTATACTGTGATTGTCCAGTTACACATTAAATCAGGTCATCAACCGTAACAATTTCATTCTCATCACTCATTCCACTGGTTCAGTTTGCTTTCAGTCCCTGATTACGACTAATTTAATTTTTCAGTCTGAGACTTTAGGGTGAATTTCTGCAGATTCTCTCACTTGTCCATTGTTAACTTCAACGGAAGAGCTGCATAAATCCCAGAAGCACATTGTAAGCACCACTTACACTGTTTGTCAGGGATTCCGCAGCCTTTCTGCTGAACTTGCATAAGATTGTAAATCCATCCCTTTACAATTACATTTAAAATCTGCTTAATTTTATGTATGACCTATACACACACATCTTTCTTTTGTACCAGTTACTGATACAAAGTCTATAGATTTTTAACTAAAGCACCAATAACTTCACAATTAATGTACTTTTTAAATTATGTCCTTGGTCATATTTGTAGATGGAGTCATATTACTTAATGATAAATTTAATTAAATGTTTCTTTGTCACTCATATATAACTTTTATTATATTATTGAACAGTAAAGATTCAACACCCACTATGTTAGATTGAACTTAAAATGTACGGCTGAATTTTACTGGCGCTCAGAGTGTGTGTTTGGAGGTGGGTCCGCTGTCAAAATCACAAAGATTGACAGCGGGTCGTTACCCCGCTGTAAACTCACCTCCTTGTCAGTTTTCCAAGTGTCGGGTCTGTCATCCCTGAACGGGCGCAACACCAAGTGACGGGTCAGCCAATTTAGATAGTTACTAGCTTATTAAAAGGTAGTTAAGAACCATTTTCCCATGTACTTACCATTTTACCAGGCTTTCAATGAGGTTCCCGGAGAGCGGCTATCACGTCAGGTAAGTATGTTGGGTTCTCAATGACTGTGGATTGCTGTGAATAGGTGAAAGCTGCAAAAGTGGTATAAAACCTACTATTTCACAGCTGTACAGTTCCCAATCTTAGAAGCTGGAGCATTAATAATTTGGAACCCGCTTTTGAGCTTTATGCACTATTGAAGTGTTTGGAGTAATCTCTCTATCCACTGTCATCTCCTTGGAACAACCTATCTCAACAATGACAGATTACATCTGTCATCTCAACCTCACCTGTCATCTATTACATCAGCATCGCTGCCCTTGAAAAAATCTCACCTTGATCTTCAGATTCCCAACACGATCAGCCCCAACACCAGTATCACCGGGCACCAACATTCACACCAACCTTCTCCACAACCAACTGATGCTGCACAGGACACAGGGCATCATCACCCGTGCACATTGCTGCCCGGTGAGGGGGGACGTTATGTCTCACCATTCACTGCAACTCACTAAGCCACTTCCGAAGGTACACATAAATCTGTCCAAGAACGCAAAGTGTTCAAAATAAAGATTTCAATGTTTCACAGCACATTAACAGAAACTTCACATGAACATTGGCGAAAACACCCAAGTGCCTACCCTTGTGTGTTGTTAGTTGGTATGCTTGCAGTGGGTTGAGGGTGAGTGTGAGAGGTGGCTAGTGAGATGAGGAAGTGATAATATAGATAGAGAGGGATGGGTGGAGGTGTAAGGTAAGTTGGTGTGAGTAAGGATGTGCAGGAATAGGTTAGGAAGGGCAGACTGGTGGGGATGTGATGAGTGGTACAGCAGGATGAGGTTGAGTGTGGTTTGGCAGTAATGTTTTGTGATCTACTGAGATCATTGAAAGGTTTGTACCACTGCAACCTGGTCCTCCAGATGACATCCCTGCTTGTGTCCTCCTGTGCAATGTGCAACCGGGCTTCATTGGTCTCCTGGGAAGGTGTCTTCTGCCCGTTGGAAGGAAAGAGAATGTCCTTGCGTGCTGTGACTCCCTCCATAAACATATGAAGGGAGTCATGGGCGAGCCTAGGTGCAACCATGCACCTTTGTGGACATGGCCCCTTTAAGGAAACCGGCTGATGACACAACATCAGATGATATCATCAGACCTGCTTCCTTTTAATTGGCCGGGAATCTTGCAGGGCGGGCTTAACAAGCCCAATCAGGGTAAAATCACTTGGAGGATGTGGGATGAAGACAGGTGCGGAGTTTAAGGCCGCTGTCTATTCCAGCTGCACCAGACTCGCCATGGCTGGCGAAAGCGTGGCCATAATGTGGCCAGGGTCCCTTTAAGGGTCCCGGCTTAAAACGCATCATGAATTATGTCACTAGATCCGCTCCATCTAATTGGGCCAAGGTAACGCGCTGGGCAGGCTTAATAGGCCCCATTAAGGTAAGTTCATTTTGTATAGCGGGATGATGCTAGCAGTGGGGTCGCGACTCACCACGGACACCGGCCGCAATGGGCCCGTCAAGGTAAGGAAAACCCGGCCAATGTGTTTAAATCCCTCCCCATCTCTGTAACCCCCTCCAGCTCTACACTGCCACCCCCCTCGGCCCCCCTGCCCCCACAATCCCCCACCCCCAAGTTCTACGTTCCTCTGATTCTGGCATTTTCACTCATCATTGGCGGCCCTGCCTTCAGCCGTCTAGGTCCCAAGCTCTGGAATTCCCTTCATAAATCGCTCCACCTCTCCACCTCCCTCTCCTCCTTTGAGATGCTCCTTAAAACCCACCTCTGTGACAGTCAGTGGCTCAGTTGGTAGTACCCTCACCTCTGAGTTAAAAGGTTGTGGCTTCAAGTCCTACTCCAGAGACTTGAGCACAAAAATCTAGGCTGACCCTCCAGTGCAGTGCTTTCGGAGGTACCGTCTTTCGGACGAGACGTTAAACCGAGGCCCCGTCTACTCTCTCAGGTGGATGTAAAAGATCCCGTGACGCTATTTCGAAGAAGGGCAGGGGAGTTATCCCCAGTGTCTTGTCTATTTATCCCTCAATCAACATCACTAAAACAGGTTATCTGGTCATTATCATAGTGCTGTTTGTGGGAACTTGCTGTGCGCAAATTGGCTGCCGTGTTTCCTACATTACAACAGTGACTTCACTTTTTTTTTAAAAGGACTTAATTGGCTGTAAAGCGCCTTAGGACGTCCGGTGGTCACGAAAGGTGTTATATAAAGTCTTCTTCTTTCTCTTTGATCAAGATTTTGGTGAGCCCCATCTAATACCTTGTGGCGGAGACCACATAGGGACAATAACACAATGTGTAGCCAATGCTGTATATGTACCTAAACATAATTCACCTTGTATAGCAATGTTGTGATATGTACATGCTGGGTTGGGTTATTGGTGCAGGGTCCCTTTACGAGCGTCGGGAACGTGATGACGTCATGATGTCGGTTGCGTGATGACATCATAGCCCCTGCACGGGGCTGAGCCTTCAGACCTCGTGGATATTGATTAAAGTAAGACACGTTTTGTTTTTGCTTAAAGAAAAGTCTCAGCCTGTTGATTTCTGTTGACTCCAACATTGGTGACCCTGCTGCTCTTTTGGACGATTCCAAAGACCTCATCTGAAATGGCGGCGAATGCCGTTTCCGTTAAATTACCCGAGTTTTGGGAACAACAGGCTGCCGCTTGGTTCGCCCAGGCCGAGGCTCAATTTGCAATCCGGGACATCACCGCGGATGACACAAGGTATCACTATGTCGTCTCTACTCTCGGCAGCTCCACCGCAGCCAGAATCGGGAACCTGCTCGAAAACCCCCCGGAGCTCAACAAATACAAAACGCTGAAGGCGCACCTCTTACGAACTTTCGGACTCACCGAAGCCGAACGCACATGCCGGCTTCTCTCTCTACCCGGGCTTGACGACTCCAAGCCCTTAGAGCTGATGGACCACATGCTGGCCCTCCTGGGCACACACACGCCGTGCTTCCTCTTCAAGGAACTGTTCCTCCAATAGCTGCCAGGTCAGGCACGGTCGGCGTTAGCCAACTCTTCCACTACCGATTTCCGCGACCTGGCCAAGGAGGCCGACAATTTTTTCTCCGCCGGGCAACAGTACTGCGCGGCCACGCGGAGCACTGCCCCTGCTGATACAGCCCAACGGTGGCAACCCTCAAGCCTCTGCTTTTTCCATGCGCAGCTCGGCCCCAAAGCCAGGAAGTGTCGGCCCCCGTGCAGTTTTCCCGTGTCGAAGCAAACTAAAGACCACTCGTCGGCTGCTATGGCTGTCGGCCGTTCAGGCAGTTTGTTGTTTATTATAGACACCGACTCCGGACATCGTTTCCTTTGCGACACAGGCGCCCAGGTTAGCGCCTGCCCGCGTCAACCATAGACATTCAAGGGGGGAACCACGGCCCCGTCCTCGAAGCCACCAACGGCAGTTCCATCCGCACCTTCGGGAAACGGAATGTGGTGCTTTGTTTTGGTGGGCAACGGTTCACCTGGGACTTTGTCACAGCAAAAGTGTCCACCCCCCTTCTCGGCGCTGACTTCCTCTGCGCCAATGGCCTTTTGGTGGACGTCACGAACCGACACCTCATCAATGCGGAAACCTTCAGCTCGTTCCCGTGTTCCCTCAGCAGGTCCAGCACGACACAGTTGTCCAGCACACTCTCAGCCTCCGACGAGTTTTCCCGCCTCCTCGCCCAGTTCCCGGACCTTGCGAAACCCACGTTCTCGTCCGCCGCCACTAAACACGGGGTAGAACACCACATTTCGACCACCGGTCCGCCCGTCTACACCCGCGCTCGGCGCCTCAACCCGGGAAAGCTCGCTATCGCCAAAGCCGAGTTCGACACCATGGAGCGCCTCGGCATCATCCACCGGTCGAACAGTCCGTGGGCTTCGCCCCTCCACATCGCCCCGAAACCAGGCGGCGGGTGGCGCCCATGCAGAGACTACCGGCACCTCAACGACGCAACGACCCCCGACCGCTATCCGATTCCACATATCCAGGACTTTTCCGCCCACCTGGCCAGGAAAGTGGTATTCTCGAAAGTTGACCTCATCCAGGGTTATCACCAGGTCCGCATCCGGCTGCAGGACGTCCCGAAAACCACGGTGATCACCCCGTTCGGGCTATTCAAATTTCTCCGCATGCCATTCGGCCTCAAAAACGCCGCACAGGCTTTTCAACGCCTAATGGACACCGTGTTACGGGCCCTGACGTTCCTGTTTGTATATCTGGACAACAGTCGCCAGCGCCTCCAGGACGGAACATGTGTCCCACCTCCGGACTCTCTTCGAACGACTCAGCCAGCACGGCCTAATCATCAACCCGGCCAAGTGCCAGTTCGGGCTGTCCTCAATCGACTTTCTCGGGCACCACATCACGAAGGACGGGGCGGTGCCACTCCCATCGAAAGTGGAGGCCGTGATGGACTTCCCGTGACCCCTCACCGTGAAGGCCCTGCAGGAGTTTTTGGGCATGGTGAACTTTTACCATTGTTTCGTCCCCCGAGCAGCCCAGCTTATGCGGCCCCTTTACGAGGCCCTCAAAGGCAAGCCCGACAAACTCGCCGTCAACTGGTCTGATGAGATGGCCAATTCTTTCACAGACACGAAAAGGGCCCTGGCTAACGCGACCATGCTGGTGCATCCGTTGCCCGATGCGCCGATCGCTCTCACCACCGACGCCTCGGACTATGCGGTCGGCGCCATCCATGAACAGTGGGTCAACGGCGCCTGGCAGCCGCTCGCCTTCTTCAGCCGGCAGCTCCACCCTGATGCACTATCAATTGCTACAAAAGACTGGAGATTGAGAAAGTAATAAACAGGCTTTTATTACCAAAGAACAGAGCATGCCTCTTGTGGTTGCCTGGTATCCAAAAGGGCCGGAGGCTTCTGAGCAGCGACCTTTATACCCAGCCATGAGGGTGGAGCCAGGGGCGGAGTCAGCTGAGGCATGCACAGACAAGTACAACAATATGCAAGAGTGAACAACAGTACTAACAGTGAACAACAATACTAACAACAGTGGTTTACCACATTCACCCCTTGTTTAGAATTGAGTCCGGCGGGGTGAAGTGCACTAAAAATTCGTGTACTGAAGTCTATCAGGAGGCCTTGTAAGCCGTCCTGAGCGTCGCAGCAGCGGCGGTGATGGTGCAGCATCCAACGGTGAACCCGGTGTCTCGTTCAGAGGAGGTGTAGCAGGTGGCGGACCCTGGGGCTGCTGCATGCCGTCTACAGGGGTCAGAGCATGGGTAATGGGAGGTAGCGATGGTGGTCTCTCAGAGGCACCCGAAGGTGCGAGGTCTCGTGCGGGGACTGTGTCCTGGGGGTAGGCAGGAGTAGCGGTGGGTGGCGAAAAGGGTGTTTCAGGAGCACCTGCAGGTGCGAGGTCTCGAATGGAGACTGTGTCCTCCCGCCCGTCCGGGTACACCACGTAAGCATACTGCGGGTTGGCGTGGAGGAGGCTCACCCTCTCGACCAGGGGGTCCGCCTTATGGGTCCTCACATGCTTCCGCAGTAGGACGGGACCTGGAGAAGTCAGCCATGTTGGTAGCGAAATCCCCGACGTGGACTTCCTGGGGAAGGAGAACATTCTCTCGTGAGGAGTGGCATTGGTGGGTGTACAGAGCAGCGACCGAATGGAATGGAGCGCCGCAGGGAGGACCTCCTGCCAGCGGGAGGTCGGAAGGCCCTTAGATTTTAAGTTTAAAAGGACTGCCTTCCAGACTGTCGCATTCTCCCTTTCCACCTGGCCGTTACCCCGGGGGTTGTAGCTGGTGGTCCTGCTTGTAGCAATGCCTCTCGCGAGCAGGTACTGCCGAAGTTCGTCGCTCATAAAAGATGAGCCCCTGTCGCTATGGATATAGCTAGGGAAACCGAACAAGGCGAAGAGGTCATTCAGACATTTAATGACCGTGGTACTGGTCATGTCCGAGCAAGGGATGGCAAACGGGAAACGGGAGTACTCATCAATTATATTGAGGAAGTACACATTGCGGTCAGAGGAGGGGAGGGGCCCTTTAAAATCGATGCTCAGCCGCTCGAAGGGGCGCGTGGCTTTGATCAGGCTCGCTCTGTCTGGCCTATAAAAATGCGGCTTGCACTCGGCACAGATCTGGCAGTTCCTGGTCATGGTCCTGACCTCCTCGATGGAGTAGGGCAGGTTACGGGATTTGATAAAATGGAAGAACCTGGTGACCCCCGGGTGGCAGAGGTCATTGTGGAGGGTCTGTAGCCTATCAACCTGCGCGTTGGCGCACGTACCACGTGATAGGGCATCTGGGGGCTCATTGAGTTTCCCGGGCCGGTACAAGATATCGTAATTGTAGGTGGAGAGTTCGATTCTCCACCTTAAGATCTTGTCATTCTTGATTTTGCCCCGCTGCTTATTATGAAACATAAAAGCCACTGAACGCTGGTCAGTGAGCAGGGTAAATCGTTTTCCGGCCAGGTAATGCCGCCAATGTCGCACGGCTTCCACAATGGCCTGGGCCTCCTTTTCGACAGAGGAGTGTCGAATCTCGGGGCCCTGGAGGGTCCTTGAGAAAAAGGCCACGGGTCTCCCCGCCTGGTTAAGGGTTGCAGCTAGGGCAAAGTCGGATGCGTCGCTCTCCACTTGAAAAGGAAGGGACTCATCCACAGCGTGCATTGTGGCCTTCGCAATGTCTCCTTTTATGAGAGTGAAGGCTGCACAGGCCTCTGCTGTCAGGGGGAAGGAGGCGGAGGCGTCCAAGATGGCGGACAAAATGGCGGCGCCCACGGTCCCGATCCCCACGCGGCTGGGGGAGCCCAAGATGGCGGACAAGATGGCTGCGCCCACGGTTCGCACGCAGCGCTGCTGGCGTTAGCGGTCTTCCCTTTGCAGGCGCTAACGTAGTGACCTTTCTTCCCGCAGCCGGAGCAGGTAGCATTCTTCGCGGGGCAGCGTGCTCTAGGGTGTTTAGCTTGGCCACAAAAATAGCATTTTTGTGCCTTGGACATCGCTGCAGCAGTCGGAGGTGGCGGTCCCATGGCCCAAGATTGCGGCGTCCACGGCGCGGGGCGATGAGGGGAGAAAGCGTCCATATTTCTGTGGGCCGCGTCGAGCGAGAGCGCGAGGGACACTGCCTTTGTCAGGTCTATTTCACCCTTCTCCAGCAGCCTCTGCCGGGAGTAGTCGGACCTTAGACCCGCAACGAAAGCGTCTCGTATCAGTCCCTCCGCATGTGCCGCGGCCGATACTTCCTTGCAGTCGCAGCCGCGTCCGAGTACCCGCAGTGCCCGTAGGAAGGCTTCCACCGATTCCCCGGGCTGCTGTCTGCGAGATCTTAAAAGGTGCCTGGCATAGACCGTGTTAACCGGGCGTGCGTACTGCCCTTTCAGTAGGTCGATAGCCGCCGCGTAGGTCGTCGCATCTTGGATTAAAGTATAGACTTGGTGGCTCACCTTCGAGGCCAGGATTTTCAGTTTATTTTCATCAAGAGTCACGGTCGAGGCTTCCAGATACGCCTCAAAGCAACGCAGCCATTGTGCGAATTTAGTCGACGAACCTGCTTCTTGGGGGTCTAAGTCCAGGCATGTTGGTCTGAGGGCTCGCAGCAGCGCCTGCTGCTCAGCGTTTTGCGCCATCGGTTGATCAGCATCCGCAGCCAACATTTAACTTTGGTAATAAAATTGATGCACTATCAATTGCTACAAAAGACTGGAGATTGAGAAAGTAATAAACAGGCTTTTATTACCAAAGAACAGAGCATGCCTCTTGTGGTTGCCTGGTATCCAAAAGGGCCGGAGGCTTCTGAGCAGCGACCTTTATACCCAGCCATGAGGGTGGAGCCAGGGGCGGAGTCAGCTGAGGCATGCACAGACAAGTACAACAATATGCAAGAGTGAACAACAGTACTAACAGTGAACAACAATACTAACAACAGTGGTTTACCACACACCCCAACAAGCGGAAGTACAGCAACTTTGATCGCGAGCTTCTCGGCCTCTACCTCACCGTCCGACCCTTCCGTTTCCTGCTGGAGGCCCGCCTGTTCACGGCGTTCGTGGACCACAAGCCGTTGACCTTCGCCATGGCCAAAGCCTCCGAGCCGTGGTCGGCCCATCAGCAACGCCAGTTGGCTTTCATTTTGGAGTTTACAACGGACATCCAGCATGTGGCTGGGAAAGACAGCCCCGTCGCCGACTGTCTCTCCCAAGCCGTCGCCAGTGCCGTGCACCTCGGCATCGACTACACCCGCATGGCGGCCGACCAGGCCTCCGACGGCGGTCACGGGTCTTCAACTAGCAGATGTCGTGTTCGACGCCGCCGGCACCACAGTCCTGTGTGACGTCTCCATTGGGCAGCCACGTCCCGTCATGCCCGAAGGGTGGTGACGGCAAGTATTCGACGCCGTCCATAATCTTTCCCACCCGGGCAGGAAGCCGTCACAGAAGCTGGTGGCGGCCAAGTTCGTCTGGCATGGGCTCAAGAAAGACGTTCATGACTGGGCCAGCACCTGCGTGGTATGCCACTGCTCGAAAGTACATCGCCATACTAAGGCCTCGTTGGCGCCTTTCGCGGTGCCCGAGAAGTGGTTCGACCACGTTAACGTCGACCTGGTGGGGCCCCTGCCGCCCTCCCGCAGGTTCACCCACCTCCTCACAATGGTCGACAGAACCACCCGATGACCGGAAGCCGTCCCGCTGTCTTCAACGACGGCCGCTGATGTGGCTCGGGCGTTCATCAGCACTTGGGTCGTCCGGTTCGGCGCCCCATCTGACATTTCCTCTGACCAGGGGCCCCAGTTCACGTCAGAGCTCTGGGACGCTGTCGCCCAAGGCCTCGGGTTGAAACTCCACCGCACCACAGCTTACCACCCTCAGGCTAACGGGCTGTGCAAACGGTTTCATCGCTCCATGAAGGCCGCGCTCCGAGCCAGCCTCCGGGACGATGGCTGGATTGACAGACACCCGTGGGTCATGCTGGGACACAGGACCGCTCCCAAGGAGGACCTCCAATCCTCGTCCGCCGAGCTCGTCTACGGACAGCCGCTGCGGGTTCCCGGGGATTTCGTCCCCAACGCAATGGAGCCTTGGTCCACAGCCCGTCAGTGGTCCGACCTTCTGGACAACACCAAGGTTTTCGCTCCGGTGCCCACGTCGCAGCACGGCTTCCCGCAGTCCCACGTTCCGCTCGACCTTCGTGCGGCGGAGTACGTTTTCGTCCGCCACGACGCCCACCGGGGACCTCTTCAGCCACCCTACGATGGACCATTCTGTGTCCTGGAAACCAGGGACAAGACCTTCGTCGTGGATGTTGGCGGTAAGCCGGACTGCATTTCCGTGGATCGTCTTAAGCCGGCCCACCTAGATCTGGACCGACCCGTTGAGTTGGCACAGCCCCCGAGGCGGGGCCGACCTCCGGTTTCCACACCCTCAATCCACCACTGAGCGCCCGAGGTCCCTCCGACGAACCCCCCGGTCCCCACCCTGGAATTGAGGAGCCGTTCCAACCGTATGATCCGGCCCCCCCAACGACTGACATTGCCAGTACTATTGAATTCTGGGGGGACGTATGTGGCGGAGACCACATAGGGACAATAACACAATGCATAGCCAATGCTGTTATATGTACCTAAACATAATTCACCTTGTATAGCAATGTTGTGATATGTACATGCTGGGTTGGGTTATTGGTGCAGGGTCCCTTTAAGAGCATTGGGAACGTGATGACGTCATGATGTCGGTTGCATGATGACGTCATAGCCCCTGCACAGGGCTGTGCCTTCAGACCTTGTGGAGATTGATTAAAGTAAGACACGTTTTGTTTTTGCTTAAAGAAAAGTCTCAGCCTGTTGATTTCTGTCAACTCCAACAACCTCCTACTTTGCCTCTGTATCCATTATTATCAGATTATGCTTCAGTGAAGCACCTTGGGATGTTACTGTATGTTAAAGGTGCTATATAAATGCAAGTCTTTATTGTTGCTGTTAATCAGGAAAACATGATGTTCTGAAAATAATATGCCAGGACTGAATTTATAAACTTACGAAAAGGAGGGAGGCGTTATTTATGGCTGGCTCAATGTTAAGGATTTACTGCTAGTGGAAAATAGTTGAATTAACCAGCACAAGTATTCCGTAGCTGATGGCAAGTCCCCTTTTGTATATTTAAGTTTTGCAAAATCAATATTCTGACATTATTATTGAAGAAGGAAATACTGCCAACAGATGGGTGAAAGGGTTAGGAGATATTTCCATCAGTGCAATGAAGCTAGATGTGATGTATGCAAGTATTTTGTTTGCCTCATGCAAAAAATCTTTTGTAAAATGTATGCTGACAAAGACCCTACACCTTCCATTTATCCTCCCTTCAGGTATTGACTGACCTGCTGAGTGTTTCTTAGCATTTTCTGTTTTTGACCTGATTCATAAACTGCTGAAGGCCAAGAAACCAGCCATTTCTGAACAAGCTTTTTCTTTAAAGTGCGACCTCTAGTAGGGCTGTTCATGGAGCAATAGAAAACTTGCACAAGATTTATTCCAAGTACCTATTACTTTCAGCGTGGCTGCCAGAGGAAATACGTGTTTACATTATGGATGCTATTACTGCCAGGTAAAATCATTCCGAGATGGGCTGGTAAATGTAGCATCACTAAAATGCATCCCAATGATCTCTCAGCCCTCATAAAGACAGTCTGGTAACAGCACAGAACAGCCTTGGTATTAAATCTCTTGGTTTTAGAGAAGCTTACCGCAGCCTGCTCACAGTATGTGCAGTGAGTTTCAGCTTTTCTTGGCCAAATATATGGCAAAATCAGTAGCGCAATCATCATCTGAAGCGAGAAAAGATGGCTTAATCATAGAATCGTACAGCACAGAAGGAGGCCATTCAGTCCATTGTGCCTGTGCTGACTCTCTGAAGGAGTTATCCAATTAGTCCCACTCCTCTGCTCTTTCCCCTTAGCCCTGTGAATTTTTCCTTTTCAAGTATATATCCAATTCACTTTTGAAAGTTACTACTTCCGCCACCCTTTCAGAAAGTTCATTCCAGATCATAACAACTCGCTGTGTAAAATTTTTTCCCTCCTAGCATTTTTGTCAGTTATTTTAAATCTATTTCCTCTGATTACTGACTCTCCTGCCAGTGGAAACTATTTTGCCTTATTTACTCTCTTAATACTTTGGGGTAAAGAAAGAAAGAATGAATGAAAAAAAGAAAGAAAGCAAAGCATTTATATAGCGCCTTTCATGACCTAAGGATATCTCAAAGCTCATTACAGCCAATTAAGTACTTTTAAGGGTAGTCACTGATATAATGTAAGAAATGCAGCAGCCAATTTGCACACTGCAATAACCCACAAACAGCAATGTGATAATGACCAGATAATTTGTTTTAGTGATGCTGGTTGAGGGATAAATATTGGCCCCAGGACACCGAGGATAACTCCCCTGCTCTTCTTCGAAATAATAAACAGGCTAAGAAAAGGCAGAGTCCCTAGATGGGTTAAAACAAACTTATGTTTCTTTGGCAGGTAACAATGACTTTTAAAATTGTGACACTCAAAAGAAACAAGTACCAAAATGCTATTTCTAAAAGCTAAATATTTTTCAAAAGAAATGCTTTGGTTAGCTTTGTTTTTGTAGATATCCCAAATAAAAGTCATCTCAGTCTTTGAAAATTGCAGTGTCGCGCTTGGTGCATGTTTGTACTCATCAAAGTGATGGATGACATTGTTGGAGAACAGAACTTTTTTTTTCACTTTGTGAACAGCAACAACACAAGTGTTCCTAGGTTAGATATTGCATAAATCAGAAGCAATTTAGAATTCTCTCGACATTGCCCTGAAAATCCAACCACCCAGAACACCTTTCATAGTGCCAGTGTGAAATTCTGCATTGGTGCAATTCCATTCTTTTTCACTCATAAATTCTCCCCATATGTTAGAACTGACCTGACAACCAATTGGGGTGAAGTAACAGGCATTTCCTTCTTCTAACTTTATGAGACCCACATGACCATCCCCAATCTGACTGTAACCCCAACCGAAGTCCTCCATTCCTTTTTCTGCCATTGTTTTGCTTTCACCCTCTCAGTAAGAAGAATTTTTTTTCTGTTTTGGAATTGGTCTATTATAGTCTGACACCCTCTTCACTTCTATTTGATGAAAGAAGTTTCGGCGTCTATACATTTCTCCACAACAGTGAATTTATTTTACTTTGACAAAGTTCCTTCAGTATCCACATTAAAAGTATCTTGGTGTATGAACACACCAAGTTTGGAGTTTCATATTTCCTGTATCTAAGCCAGCAATGAAGGGTCATCAAAGTTCTTCCATTGCCTTCTATGAAAGCTTCAGAGAGCACATCTTTCTGGAAGGTCACGCTCAGATGAATTAAAGTTTTACTACACCCTCATGCACTGGGCACCAGCCTTTTGAACTGCAACTACAGTCCAAATATTTTTTTAAAAGCAGAAACAATCCAGTTCGCAGAGGAGAGAAGGATTCTTTTTAGTAAAAGAAAACATCATGATTGGCCATGACAATGATATAAAATCAGGGATTGTAGTGAACTGATATCATCTCATGCTTAGGGAGAAAACATTGCCCTCTTTTCCTTGGTCTTCCTTCAGATCTTGCCCTGTCCCTTTGTTTTATCAGGCACTGGAGCAGCTCCGATACTGTGTGCTGCCAGACAATTTGCTTCAAAGGGCTGGATTTTCTCAATGGTGAGCTTTTGGAGGCAGGACTCCCACTTGTCGGGTTTTAGTCCCGCCTCCATCGACTTGTGGCCAACCCACGCTATTTTCCCAATTAAGGGAAAGTCGGTTACAGGTGACGTCAGCGAGTGACGTTTCATTTGTCAAGAGCTTTTGACAGATGAAATGTCATTGTTTGACAGCTCTGTGAAGCTGTCAAACACTGACAATCTGTCTTCTAAGTTGAGTCTTTACTCAAGACTCAATTAGAAAGCCTTCCTGAGCAGAAAGCAGAAGGCTGCTGCATTTGACAGTTCAGCGGCCATTCTGCTTTCTGTGCTGGTGAGCTAAGGAACTCCCGAGACCTGAAGGGAGGAAGCCTGCAGGAAGAAGTAAAGCTAAGTAAAACTTATTAAAACACTTTACACACACCTCACACACTTACCTCTGCACCCATGCACCCATCACTCACCTGCACACCGGACACCTCGGTCCCTCCGATCCCCGCAGACCAACGGCCCGCCTCGCTGACCCTGGCAAGGTTCGGAGCCATCGGGAAGCCCACACTTCAGGGCTGAAAATAGGAATTCTGCAAAAAACTGCCTGTTAACTACCTTTTTGACTTTGCACACTGTTCAGTGTCACTGACCACTCTCATCAGTGGACCTCAACCTCCTATGAGCCACAATGTGTCTTTATGATCTAATATCCAGGTAAACTTAATAAGACTAAGGAGTGGAACAGAGAATTCTCATCACTGTACCTGGGATTACTGGAATATATTGTGATCTCCTCATCTTCAGTAGGTGGAAGAATGTACTCAATCAGATCATGGCTTAGGTTATAAAGCACTAACCAAATTTATTGAACATGTAAATGAACAATATTCAGTTCAAACAGTATATTCATGGAATCATAGAATCGTGGGCCAGAATTTTGCCAGTGCTCAGCGGACAGGATCGGTGGTGGGTCGGCAGTTAAATGTGAATTGATTGACTGCGAGTCGGGAATCTGCTGTCAAATCGCGCACATTTGCCTTTCCCAATGTCAGGTCTGCCAGCGCTGAGCAGACCCAACAGGCAGTGGCGGGGGAGCCAATTTAAATGATTATTGGCTTGTTTATAGCCACTTAGCAATGGTTTTAAACTTACCTTTTGAATTTGACAGCTCGCCCGTGGGGTTCTCGCTGTTGCTAGACCACGTCTGTGAATCTGAGGTGGGAGTGTAAGGGTTGGGGGCTTCTTTAAACTGGTTTAAAGTAATTTTCCTGGTCTTGCAGCCTTTGCCTGCACTCAGACCAATTCCAATAAAACCAATTTTAAAACAGCGGTTTCGAATCGCTACCCCTCCTTTAGTTCTGAGTGGAGGAACTTATAATTAATGATATTAAAACGGAACAAGTGGTTTGGATGAGAGAAAAAAATCAAGTTTTATTACCTAAATAAACTACAATCAAAAGAATAAACTATACCACAGGAACACAGTAATTACAGTAAAACTATATAACAGGGGGTTGCAGATGGCGAAAACGAGGGATACAATGGCTACAATGTTATTTAAACAATCTTAGCAATTACCCTCAAATCACCACCCCTAACTCCTGCTAGGTTGCCTTGTTGAGGAGTCAGAACACCCTGCTCACCTTTGGTCCAGCGAAGTATGAGAGCGAGATAGCTTCTCAGCTGCTATCTTTATACCTGGTGAGGCCCCTGCCGTTCTGCCTTGCAAGGGCTGTGTGCAAAATTCCTCACCCAAAGGGTCCAATACACAAGAGAAAGCTGTGATTGGCTAACTCAAAGTGGTTAACTGGGTTAATGTGTCTTCCGGAGCTCCCTGGGCTGAAACAAAAGAATGCAACAGCCCTATTGTCCAGTGCTGGGTGATTTAAAACCCATTCAATTGTTAAACGTTTCCCATTCAAGGTACAAAAGTCTCTTCTGCAGTTTAGATGTATCCACTCGATATACAAACAAATGCTAATAGCATTCAATTGCTTTGTAAACAAAGCATTGTCCTTTGTCTTCGGCCATGTGGTGACAGCCATTTTTATCCCTGGAAATTGAAAAGCACAACGCCCAGGGATTCTTTAATCAAAAATTGATCTGCAGAACTGTAAATTATTGCGAATTCTTACAGTCCGCCCTTGGATACTTCCAGCTTGCTTGTAGTATCCTCTTGATGAAATGAGCAATAATTTCTGACCCCCCACAAACAACCATCCCCTGTATTTACCTAATAGCTATCTGCCACTGATCCCCATCCCGTCTATTCCCCTTAAATTCAAGAAAAAAACCATGGTACGGTAGGCATCTTTCAGATACTTCAGTTTTCAATAAGGGTTCTCATACCCCTACACGCTTGTAAAATTATACAGTGTAAACCAAATTTACAATCACCTTTTTTTTTACATCATAAGTTATTACAAAATGTTGCAATCTTAGTTACACAATGTAATCAAAATGATCCCAAGCACGGAGAGGGTCCTACGCCTCTGCTCAACTTTGAGTTGTCACAAACTGGTCCCAAGCACGGAGAGGATCCTACGCCTCTGCTCAACTTGGGGCTGCAACACAAAATGCAAAAAATCATTAAACAACATGCTTAAATGAACCCCGATCACGTGCCGATGATGGGTCGCGAAATTTGAGTGGGTATTGCTCCTCCCACCCGGGCAGTAAATGTACCTTCCACCCCCCTTTGATCGTCTTCAACTTTAAAACAGGCAGAATGGATTTACCGACCAGCCTGCTCCGCCAGCCCCGAACCGTTCCCTTGTCCCTTTGTGGAGGCAGGGTACCCCTCACGTTTAAAATTACCTTGGCACAGACCGAGACCGGGGAGTATGGGATCTCATGACTCCCGGTGCCTCCCCCTCCCGTCTTCCCTCGACTGGCTGCAGAAAATGATGGGTGCCTGTGTGGCGGCTCTCCCTGGCCCCACACTGATCCAGCCACCCACTCATCCTTCCCAGCCACACTTATCCTCTTTGCCCGTGGGCCCCCGGGTGAGTTCCTCCCTCCCCCGACCGCACCCATGCGACTCTTGTGTCTCCCCCTCCTCTATACAATCTTCCCGGGCCATCACCACCCACCCCTGAGGAACGCGTCCCTATCACAAGGCGCCCACGCTTCCCCATCGTGACTCCTCAACAGCGAGGTCTCCCGCAAGTGAACTTCGGTCAGGATAGTGCTGGGTTGGGGGCCGTGCCCCACCCAGCTGGGGCCATCTCCTCCCCGTAGGAGGAGTAGGCAAGTTCCTCTGGACTCTGTCCGGTTTTTCCCGAAGATCGCTGCGGGGTCTCCTGGATTCGTCCAGTGGCGAGGTGATCCCCAACATTCCGTATCTTCATTCGATGTCCAGCTCGGGCTGGGCGAACATGGCTGCTTCATTTTCCCATCTCCTGCAAAAATTTAAAAGGGACATGCAGCCAGGTCTCACTGACCTGCTGCCTTAGGTGGAGACATGGTCGGGTCCCTCGACCTCGGACCAAAACACAAATATTCGGCACACATGTAAACTTAAACTCTTTAAACTTAAACTTAAAACTAGTTATTTCAACAAAACTTAAAATAAACCTTAAAGCAAGCTATATACACACACATAGCTATAATACAGATGCCGCCTGTCTCCGGACGGCCAGGCTAATCTCTGGCACTGTTGCAGATTGCTGCTGGCTGGGAATCTTCTCCCACATGTCCAAAACCTGTCACCAGCTCCCCTGCAAGAGGAATTGCTATCCCTGCCGCCCCCCCCCCCAGGGCCCCACATCATGGGGGGAACCATTCTAGAGGCTGGCTGGGAAGCTGGTCCCTTTAAACAGGCCACAGTGCCTGTCTTTACAGGCGGTGAACTTGAACTTGCATGGACAGCAAACTCATGTTCCCTCACCCAGGTGGCTTTAACTGGGGAATTTTGGACCTGTCTTTTTTCTGGGGCCAAAACTATCCCCTGTGTGCCTCCCTTGTCCTGGATTTCTGCTACTGGACCTGCTCTACAGGGGTCCCAGAACTCTCCTTCTCTGTTCCCCTGCTTAAACAGCTTACTCTGAACATGAATGGCTCCTCCCCCCACACAAGCCACAGTGCTTGCCTGTGAACTCGAACTTGCTGTGGGCTGAGGATTCCTATTCTCAGGCTCACTCCTCATGGGCGGACCGTACCTCCATTGTTGGAGGGGGTACACTGGTCCTAGTCCCCGCCTGCCTAGCGGGACCTGCTGGTGTTCTTCTACCACCCCATTGTCCACCCCTCCTCGCTGCCAGAGCTGCTCAAGACTCGGAGCTGTGGGCTGCGGTCTTGGGGTCTCTAATTCCCAATCCAGCACCGTTCTGGGTGCTGCCTGTGGGATGGTTCTGCTTGGGCTGCCAGTAAAGTCCAGCTGACCTGCCTTCGGGCTGATCAGACAAATCATCCCCTTTGATGCATTTAAAGCCATGTTAAGGCTTTCTACCTCTGCCCTACAGGGGCCATGATCTGCTTCCTCAAACCTTAGGGCGCAGGCCAGCTTATAAGCTGCCTTTGCTTCCCTAAACCTTTCCTCCTGCTCTCTCTTCACACCCTTCCTAACCCAGCCACCTATACCCCGATAGGTCAGCCTACACGCTGCTGCTAACATCCGCAGGGCTACCCACATACTGAAAACAACGAGAGAAACAAGAGCTGATGCTTTCTCCAGATCCAGACCACCTATTAAATCGAAAACTGCCTCCACTCCTACCCGGCTCACCATTGTAAGGGTTGGGGGCTTCTTTAAACTGGTTTAAAGTAATTTTCCTGGTCTTGCAGCCTTTGCCTGCACTCAGACCAATTCCAATAAAACCAATTTTAAAACAGCAGTTTCGAATCGCTACCCCTCCTTTAGTTCTGAGTGGAGGAACTTATAATTAATGATATTAAAACGGAACAAGTGGTTTGGATGAGAGAAAAAAATCAAGTTTTATTACCTAAATAAACTACAATCAAAAGAATAAACTATACCACAGGAACACAGTAATTGCAGTAAAACTATATAACAGGGGGTTGCAGACAGCAAAAATGAGGGATACAATGGCTCCAATGTTATTTAAACAATCTTAGCAATTACCCTCAAATCACCACCCCAAACTCCTGCTAGGTTGCCTTGTTGAGGAGTCAGAACACCCTGCTCACCTTTGGTCCAGCGAAGTAAGAGAGCGAGATAGCTTCTCAGCTGCTATCTTTATATCTGGTGAGGCCCCTGCCATTCTGCCTTGCAAGGGCTGTGTGCAAAATTCCCCACCCAAAGGGTCCAATACACAAGAGAAAGCTGTGATTGGCTAACTCAAAGTGGTTAGACTGGGTTAATGTGTCTTCCGGAGCTCCCTGGGCTGAAACAAAAGAATGCAACAGCCCTATTGTCCAGTGCTGGGTGATTTAAAACCCATTCAATTGTTAAACATTTCCCATTCAAGGTACAAAAGTCTCTTCTGCAGTTTAGATGTATCCACTCGATATACAAACAAATGCTAATAGCATTCAATTGCTTTGTAAACAAAGCATTGCCCTTTGTCTTCGGCCATGTGGCGACAGCCATTTTTATCCCTGGAAATTTAAAAGCATAACGCCCAGGGATTCTTTAATCAAAAATTGATCTTCAGAACTGTAAATTATTGCAAATTCTTACAGGAGGTCAGTGTCCATTGAATCAGCTAATGAGTTGACAGCTTCAAATGTCAAGTAAAAGCTCCCACCTTACAGAGATATCTTTCCTCAGCCATAAGCTCTTCCTCACTGCACTTCCACAACAGATTCAGAATGCTGCAAGTCTTTACACAAGTCTCCATCCAGTCTGAACTCATTGCCTCTCTCACCATTGACAGATCGTTTCAGTCATCTCTCCTTCACCTGCCATCTATTATATCAGCATGGGTGCACTTTATACTCTTTCATCTTGGTCCTCAGAATCCCACCACGATCAGCCCCAAAACCAGCAGCACCAGGCACACCAGCAGCACCAACAAAAATGCCAACCTTCTCTGCAATCACCTGATGCTGCACAGGACACAGGGCATCAGCACCCGACCACATTGCTACCCGTGAGGCCAGGGATGGCCTCACCATGGCCAGATTTACTTCACTTGACACTGTACACCATGGCTGCACATGATGCACCAGGTTGGCACCACCCCACACCAACACCATAAAGCATCCCTACAATGTCCAAGCCATTCCTTTCACACTCATCACCATTGCGGGGGGTACCGTTATGTCTCACCATTCACTGTAACTCACTAAGCCACTTCCAAAGTTGCACGCAAATCTGTCCAAGAACGCAAAGTGTTGAAACTAAAAGTTTCAATGTTTGAGAGCACATTAACGGAAACTTTATATGTACATTGCATAAAACACCCAAATACCTACCCTTGTGTGCTGTTAATTGGTATGATTGGACTTGGATGAGGGTGAGTGTGAGGGGTGACTAATGAGATGGGGATGTGATAATGTAGATAGAGAGGGATGGGTGGAGGTGCAAGGTAAGTTGGTGTGAGTAAGGATGTACAGGAGTAGGGTAGGGAAGGCAGAGTGATGGGGATATGATGAGAGGCACAGCAGGATGAGGTTGAGTGTGGCTTTGTACTAACGTTTCATGATCAACTGAGATCATTGAAACATTTGCGGCACTGCACCCAGGTCCTCCTGGCCACATCCCTGTTTGTGCCCTCCTCTGCAATGTGCAACCAGGCTGTGTTGATCTCCTGGGGAGGTCTCTTCCGCCCATGGGAAGGGAAGAGGGCCTCCCTGCCTGCTGTGACTCCCTCCATAAGCATATGGAGGGAGTCATGGGAGAGCCTGGGTGCAGCCCTGTGCCTTTGTGCAGCCATTGCAGTTTGCAGCACCTCAATGCTGTAGAACACTGATAGCACAAATGTCAAAGTAAATTTGTACATGGACCCTTTAAGGAAACCAGCTGATGACGTGTCATCAAATGACGTCACCAGACCTGTTTCCTCTAATTAGTCGGGAAATGCACTGAGCGGGCTTAACAAGCCCCATCAATGGCAAATTATTTTGGACAACGGGATGGAACCAACAGCGGGGTCAGTACTCGCCACCGACATCACCTGCCACGGACCTGCTGAGGACTGTAAAATCCCGACCATAGAATGGTTACAGCACAGAAGGAGGCCATTCGGCCCGTCAAGCCAGTGCCGGCTCCCTGCAAGAGTACTTCAGCTACTCCCACTCCCCTGCCCTTTCACCGTAGCTCTCCAAATTGTTTTCCTTCAGGTACTTATCCAATTCCCTTTTGAAAGCCATGATTAAATCTGCCTCCACCACCCTTTCAGGCAGTGCATTCCAGATCCTAACCACTCATGGCGTAAAAGTTTTTCCTCATGTCGCCTTTGGTTTTTCTGCCAATCACCTTAAATCTGTGTCCTCTGATTATCGACCCTTCTGCCAATGGGAACAATTTCTATCTATCTATTCTGTCTAGACCCCTCATGATTTTGAACTCCTCTATCAAATCTCCTCTCAACCTTCTCTGCTCTAAGGAAAACAACCCCAGCTTCTCCAGTCTATCCACGTAACTGAACTCCCTCATCCCTGGAATCATTCACATGCTTCCTAAAGTGCGGTGCCCAGAATTGGACACAATACTCCAGTTGAAGCTAAACCAGTGTTTTATAAAGGTTCATCGTAACTTCCTTGCTTTTGTACTCTATACCCCTATTTGCGAAGCCCAGGATCCCGTATACTTTTTTAATCGCTTTCTCAACATGCTCTGCCAACTTCAATGATTTGTGCACATAATATACCTCCAAGCCTCTCTATTCATGCACCCCCTTTAGAATTGTACCCTTTAGTTTATATTGCCTTTCCTCATTCTTCCTACCAAAAAGTATCACTTTGCACTTTTCTGCTTTAAATTTCATGTCATGTGTCCGCCCATTCCACCAGCCTGTCTATGTCCTCTTGAAGTCTATCACTATCCTCCTCACTGTTCATTATACTTCCAAGTTTTGTGTCATCTACAAATTTTGAAATTGTGCCCTGTACACCCAATATTTATCAAGAAAAGCACTGTGTACCTTCCTCCAGTCTGATAAACAACCGTTCACCACTACTCCCTGTTTCCTGTCACTTAGCCAAATTTCGTATCCATGCAGCCACTGCCCCTTTTATTGCATGGGCTTCAACTTTGCTGGCAAGCCTATTATGTGGCACTTTATCAAATGCTTTTTGGAAGTCCATGTACACCACATCAACCATAATGCCCTCATCAACCCTCTCTGTTACTGCATCAAAAAACTCAATCAACTTAGTTAAACACAATTTGCCTTTAACAAATTTGTGCTGGATTTCCTTAAGTAATCCACACTTGTCCAAGTGACTGTTAATTTTATCCTGGATTATTGTTTCTAAAAGCTTCCCCACCACCGAGGTTAAACTGACTGGCTTATATTTGCTGGGTTTATCCTTACACCCTCTTTAGGACAAGGGTGTAACATTTGCAATTCTCCAGTCCTCTGGCACCACCCCCATATTTAAGGAGGATTGGAAGTTTATGACTAGTACCTCCGCAATTTCCACCTTTACTTCCCTGAGCATCCTAGGATGTATCCCATCCGGTCCTGGTGACTTATCAACTTTAAATACAGACAGCCCTTGTCAAACCTCATCTTTATCAATTGTTATCCCATCCAGTATCTCAACTACCTCCTCTTTCACTATGACTTTGGCAGCATCTTCTTCCTTGGTAAAGACAGATGCAAAGCACTCATTTAGTACCTCAGCCATGCCCTCTGCCTCCATCTGTATGTCTCCTTTTTGGTCCCTAATTGGCCTCACCCCTCCTCTTTCTACCCGTTTACTATTTATATGCCTATAGAAGACTTTTGGATTCCCGTTTATATTAACTGCCAATCTATTCTCACACTCTCTCTTTGCCCATCTTATTTCCTTTTTCACTTCCCCTCTGAACTTTCTATATTCAGCCTGGTTCTCACTTGTATTCTCAACCTGACATCTGTCATACACCCCCTTTTATTGCTTCACCTTACTCTCTATCTCTTTCGTCATCCAGGGAGCTCTGGCTTTGGTTGCCCTACCTCTCCCCCTCGTGGGAATGTACCTCGACTGTACCCCAACCATCTCCTCTTTAAAGGCAGCCCATTGTTCAATTACAGTTTTGCCTGCCAATCTTTGATTCCAATTTACCCGGGCCAGATCCGTTCTCAACCCACTGAAATTGGCCTTCCTCCAATTAAGTATTTTTTACTCCAGATTGCTCCCAGTCCTTTTCCATAGCTAATCTAAACCTTATAATACTATGATCACTGTAAATTCTGTATATTCACAATAGTTAAAAACTTTACTAATCTCCTTGAAATAGAAAAAATAACAAAGGTGTTTCTCCGGTGTTAACCCTCAATATTAAACTGGCCATTAAATGGTTACTTCTTATGTTACCACAGGGCTGCTAATCCTTCTCTTCCCTCACCCGGTTTCAGGCTGACTGCTGTTGTTGTGTAACAGCACCTGAGGTGTAGTTCCAATTTTTTTGAAGATAACCCAGAGCAGAAGAAAATATTAAACTGTTTTTCCCTTGACAGTATTTGATGGTTAGCCATATACCAAATTCTTGTAATGAAATGGTTTGGCTTCACTCCTTTCTAGGAAACCTATTGATCTTTTCCAAACATTTTGAATGATCTATAAGAATAGTCTCGATCCAAGGGTAATGACAACCCATGCATACCAGTGTCTTCCGCAGCTTGCAGAAAAAGCCAACCCGGACCAATTTTAACCCAGTGTGTGCTGTTACTAGCAGGAAAGAATCCCCCAAAATAGTCGTATCACAGGCAGGAAAACAGGTGCACATTTGAGTGCAACAGTAGCTGCTCAGGCCTGCAACTGCGTATTGGGTCTTTGAGATCATGGCCTTCTGGCTGATGATGAAGATCCAAACAATCTGGGCCGGGGCAGGGCTGGGGGCGCTAATCTAAAACTACAAAATCAGATTGCACCTGCCTGTCTTCGGCGTGTCCCCAGAATACTCTGCAGATGCTCCTTTGCTGGGTGTCCAAGGGCAAGGCACAGCCCCGAGTTTCACTGGGCACTGCAGGAAAATGAGGTAGGAGTCCAAGAATGCCCCCTCCACCTCAATTAAATGATTCCGACAGCCCTCTGCTTTCTAGAGGCGCAGAGGCCCTTCCTCCCCTGAGGAAGTCCAGGAAATCCCATGGCAACATAAAGGGGACATAGACCTGGCAAAATGGGTCTCCAGATCTTTTGCTTGACCTTTGCCCTGGAACATGGGCATACCTTGAGGGCAAAGGTCAGGAAAATCAGTCACTTCCCCAAAAGTGTCTGATGAAGTAACTTAGAGCTTGGCCGTTGGATCTGTTAGAGCTGAACACCAATCAATTCGTTCCCAAAATGTTCAGATCTTCTGTTTTATAAGGACAGTTAGATCATGCGCAGTCCCTTTCGAACTTGCAACAAAAGCTCTTAGACGGGAAGCCATTTAACCCTCCATATCGAACATCTTGGTGTTCAGAAAATGTACTCTAAAGGGATATAATAGAAACATAGAAACATAAACATAGAAGATAGGAGCAGGAGTAAGCCATTCGGCCCCTCGAGCCTGTTCCGCCATTTAATGAGATCATGGATGATCATCCAAATTCAGTACCCTGTCCCTGCTTTCTCCCCGTATCCCTTGATCCCTTTAGCCTTAAGAAATATACCTAACTCCTTCTTGAATATAGTTAATGAATTGGCCTCAACTGCCTTCTGTGGTTGAGAATTCCACAGGTTCACCACTCTCTGGGTGAAGAAATTCCTCCTCATCTCAGTCTTAAATGTCTTACCCCTTATCCTTAGACTGTGACCCCTGGTTCTGGACTCCCCCACCATCGGGAACATCCTTCCTGCATCTAGTCTGTCTAGTCCTGTTAGAATTTTATAAGTTTCAATGAGATCCCTGATGTAATAAAACTCACTACGCACTTGGTTTGAGCATAAAGCAAGGCTTTAATCAACTTGTTTCAGAACATGGAGGTCCAGTTGTACTTCACTAGTTCCTTGCCTTACAAAATGTTCCTGGCAAGCTGGGCCCATGCCCGAGTATCTATACTCCTTGGACAGCGCCACCAGCTGACCGTCCAGCTTTATTTCACGAGTAGTTTCTTGATGAATGATGAGATTTATAACAATCCCCTCTCATTCTTCTAAACACTAGCAAATACAAACCCAATCGACCCAATCTCTCTTCATACGTCATTCCTGCCATTCCAGGTATCAGTCTGGTGAATCTTCACTGCACTCCCTCCATGGCAAGAACATCCTTCCTCAGATAAGGCGACCAAAACTACAAATAACACTCAAGGTGTGGTCTCACCAAGGCCCTGTACAACTGCAGCAAGACATCCTTGCTCCTGTACTCGAATCCTCTCGCTACGAAAGCCAACATACCATTTGCCTTCTTAACCGCCTGCTGCAGCTGCATGCTTACCTTCAGCGACTGGTGCACAAGGACGCCCAGGTCTCATTGCACTTCCCCTTTTCCCAATCTATTGCTGTTCAGATAATAATCTGCCTTTCTGTTTTTGCCATCAAAGTGGATAACCTCGCATTTATCCACATTATACTGCATCTGCCATGCATCTGCCCAATCACCCAACCTGTCCAAATCATACTGGAGTTTCTCTGTACCCTCCTCACAGCACACACGCCCACCCAGCTTTGTGTTATCTGCAAACATGGAGATATTACATCGAGTTCACTTGTCTAGATCATTAATATATATTGTGAATAACTGGGGTTCTAGCACCGATCCCTGCGGTACCCCACTAGTCACTGCCTGCCACTCGGAAAAAGGCCCATTTGTTCCAACTCTTTGCTTCCTGTCTGCCAACCAAGTCAGTACCTTGCCCCAATCCCATGTGCTTTAACTTTGCACGCTAATCTCTTATGCAGGAACTTATCGAAAGCCTTACATAAGAAATAGGAGCAGGAGTAGGCCAATCGGCCCCTCGAGCCTGCTCCACCATTCAATAAGATCATGGCTGATCTGATCCTAACCTCAAATCTTCTATCACTCTCCATCCCACCCGAACCCATATGGTCTCCCGGGAGAGGTGAAAAACCAGATAAAAAACCCAATGGCCAATTTGGGAGAAAAAATCTGGGAAATTCCTCTCCGACCCATCTAGGCGATCGAAATTCGTCCAGGAGATCACTCTGTCCCTATATTTTCTACAGTACTTACCTTCTGTAAAGGCGATCTCCACCCCAGAGAGGAACAGGAATAAAACCATCTCCTGAAATCTAACACAGAATTAGAACACAAGAAGTAGGAGCAGAACCAGGCTACATGGCCCCTGGGCCCGCTCCACTACCCACAGGGCCATGACCATTCCGAACCTAGACTCATGTCCAATTTCCTGCCCGCTCCCCATAACCCTTAATTCCCTTTAATTCTGGGAAACTATCTATTTCTGTTTTAAATTTATTTAATGATGTAGCTTCCACAGCTTTCTGGGGCAGCAAATTCCACAAACCTACCACCCTCTGAGTGAAGAAGTTTCTCCTCATCTCAGTTTTGAAAGAGCAGCCCCTTATTCTAAGATTATGCCCCCTAGTTCTAGTTTCACCTATCATTGGGAACATCCTCACCACATCCACCCGATCAAGCCCCTTCACAATCTTATATGTTTCAATAAGATCGCCTCTCATTCTTCTGAACTCCAATGAGTAGAGTCCCAATCTACTCAACCTCTCCTCATATGACCACCCTCTCATCCCTGGGATTAACTGAGTGAACCTTCTTTGTACTGACTCGAGAGCAAGTATGTCTTTTCTTAAGTATGGACACCAAAACTGTATGCAATATTCCAGGTGCGGTCTCACCAATACCTTGTATAACTGCAGCAATACCTCTCTGTTTTTATATTCTACCCCCTAGCAATAAAAGCCAACATTCCATTGGCCTTCTTGATCACTTGCTGCATACTAACTTTTTGAGTTTCGTGCACCAGGACTCCCAGATCCCTTTGTACTACAGTACTTTCCAGTTTCTTGCCATTAAGATAATAACTTGCTCTATGATTTTTCCTGCCAAAGTGCATAACCTCACACTTTCCAGTATTGTATTCCATCTGCCAAATCTCTGCCCACTTACTTAGCCTGTCTATGTCCCCTTGCAGGTTTTTTATGTCCTCCTCACTCACTACTTTCCCTCCCATCTTTGTATCATCTGCAAACTTTGATATGTTACACTCGGTCCCCTCCTCCAAATCGTTAATATAGATTGTAAAGAGTTGGGGACCCAGCACCGACCCCTGCGGAACACCACTAGTTACTGATTGCCAGTCTGAGAACAAACCATTTATCCCAACTCTCTGCTTTCTTTTAGAGAGCCAATCCTCCACCCACGCCAGAATATTACCCCCAATCCTGTGATTTTTTATCTTGAGCAATAATCTTTTGTGTGGCACCTTGTGAAATGCCTTTTGGAAGTCTAAATACACTACGTCCACTGGTTCCCCTTTATCCACCCTGTATGTTACTTCCTCAAAGAACTCAAGCAAATTTGTCAAACATGACTTCCCCTTCATGAAACCATGCTGAGTTTGTCCTATTAAATTATGTTTATCCAAATGTCCCATTACTGTCTCCTTAATAATGGACTCTAACATTTTACCAACAACAGATGTTAGGCTAACAGGTGTATAGTTTCCAGCCTTCTGCCTACTACCCTTTTTAAATAAGAGTGTTACATTAGCAGATTTCCAATCTGCCGGGACCTTTGCTGAGTCCAGGGAGTTTTGGAAAATTATTACCAATGCATCCACAATCCCTACCGCCACTTCCCTCAAGACCCTAGGATGCAAGCCATCAGGTCCAGGTGATTTATCCGCCTTGAGTCCCATTGTTTTACCAAGTACCACTTCCTTAGTGATTTTAATAGTATTTAGCTCCTCCCCCCCTAGAGCCCCCTGTTTGTCCAGTGTTGGGATATTCTTAGTGTCCTCTACCGTAAAGACTGATACAAAATATTTGTTCAGCGTTTTTGCCATCTCCATGTTTCCCACCATTAATTTCCTGGTCTCATCCTCTAAGGGACCAACATTTACTTTAGCCACCCTTTTTCTTTTTATATAACTATAGAAACTTTTGCTATCTGTTTTTACATTTTTTGCTAATTTACTTTCATAATCTATCTTCCCTTTCTTAATCAATCTTTTAGTTATTTTTTGCTGTCTTTTAAAGACTTCCCAATCTTCTATCCTCCCACTAGATTTGGCTACCTTATATGCCCTTGTTCTTAGTCGGATACTATCCTTAATTACTTTACTTAGCCATGGATGGCTATCTTTTCTTTTACACCCTTTTTTCCTCAGTGGAATATATTTTTTTTGGAAGTTGTAAAATAACTCCTTAAATGTACACCACTGATCATGTACCATCTTACACTTTAATCTATTTTCCCAGTCCACTCTAATCAATTCCGCTCTCATACCTTCATAGTCTCCTTTATTCAAGCTCAGCACGCTTGTTTGAGATACAACCTTCTCACCCTCTAATTGAATATGGAATTCAACCATGTTATGGTCACTCATTCCAAGGGGATCCTTTACTATGACATTTTTAATTAATCCTGTCTCATTACACAGGACCAAATCTAAGGTTGCTTGCCCCCTGGTCGGTTCAGTTACATACTGCTCAAGAAACCCATCAATAATACACTCAATGAACTCATCCTCAAGGCTGCTCTGCCCAATTTGATTTGTCCAGTTAATATGATAGTTAAAATCCCCCATAATTATAGCTGTTCCCTTATTACAAGCCTCAACTAATTCCTGATTAATACTCCGTCCAACAGAGTTGGAACTGTTTGGAGGCCTATAGACTACGCCCACTAATGTTTTTTTCCCCTTATTATTCCTTATCTCCACCCAAACTGTCCTGCTCCTTTGACCCAATATCATTTCTCTGTATTATAGTGATTCCTTCCTTTATTAACATAGCCACCCCACCCCCCCTCCCTTCCTGCCTGTCCTTCCTGATTGTTAAATAACCTGGTATGTTTAATTCCCAGTCATGGTCACCCTGCAGCCATGTTTCTGTAATGGCCACAAGATCATACCCATATGTAGTTATTTGTGCCGTTAACTCATTCATTTTGTTACGAATGCTACGTGCATTCAGATAAAGAACTTTCAAATATGTTTTGTGACACTTAGTTCCTGTATTTTCCCCTTTTACTACTTTACCTTTTACTCCATACCTTCTGTCCCTTCCTGACACATTCTGTTTTTTTATTCCCCCACTGCTACCTAAGTCTATGACCTTCTCCGTTGTCATTTCTATTATTTGCTCTCTAGAAACCTCCCCCCCAACTAATTAGTTTAAAACCCTCTCTACAGCCCTAGTTATATGATTCGCCAGGACTCTAGTCCCAGCACTGGCCAAGTGGAGTCCATCCCAATGGAACAGCTCCCTCCTGTCCCAGTACTGGTGCCAGTGTCCCAAGAAGCAAAACCCATTTCTCCCACACCAGTCTTTGAGCCACGCATTTAACTCTTTAATTTTATTTATCCTAGCCAAATTCACTTGTGGCTCAGGTAATAACCCAGAGATTATTACCCTTGAGGTTCTGTTTTTTAATTTGACCCCTAGCTGCTCATACTCCTTTAACAGAACCACCTTCCTTGTCCTATCTATGTCGTTTGTCCCAACATGGACAACGACAACTGGATCCTCCCCCTCCCACTCCAAGTTTCTTTCCAGCCCAGAAGAGATGTCCTTAACCCTGGCACCGGGCAGGCAACACAGCCTTCGGGACTCCCGCTCTTGACTGCAGAGAACCCTATCTATCCCCCTAATGATACTATCCCCTACCACTACAACATTTCTTTTTACTCCCTCCACTTGAATGGCCTCCTGTACCACGGTACTGTGACCAGGTTGCTCATCCTCCCTGCAGTCCCCGCTCCCGCCCTCACAGGGAGTAAGAACCTCGATCCTGCTTGACAAGAGCAAGGGCTGCGGCTCCTTCAACACTTCCTCCTGGATCCCTGTACCTGCCTCACTCGTAGTCACACCGTCCTGTCCCTGACCACGGACTACATCTGCATTAATTAATTTCATAGGTGTGACCACCTCCTGAAACATAGAGTCCAGGAACTTCTCCCCCTCCCTGATGTGTCGCAGTGTCTGAAGCTCGGTCTCAAGCTCTTTAACATAGAGCTTGAGTTCCTCTAGCAGCAAACAGTTATTGCAAATGTAATCACCGTGAGCCTCAATGGGGTCCACCAGCTCCCACATTTCGCAACAGTGACACATCACCTGTTCACCCATATCTATGTAATAAATTACATTTCTTATTATTAGTTATGAAGACCCTCTGCCCCGATATAGATGATAGTATTACACCACTATTCAATAGGACTTACCAACTTAAAGGTATAAAAGAGAAGGAAGTAAACCAACCAACCAGCTGATCGCCAACCTCCTCCTTGAATACTGTCTGTGGGGCCTGTTTTGTTGACTCGTCTCGCTGCTCCGCTTCCGCAGTGCTGTCTAAGCCTGGGAGAGGGGAACAAAACAGAGCAAAAAACACACCCTCACCTCCCACTTGCCCAAACTCTCACACTTACCAAACTCTCGCAGCACTCAATGCACAGCACTCTGTGCACCAGCACTAGTCCCGCCCCTTTTATACCCGGATTCTACTTCCGGTTTAAACTCACCAGCAGTTTAACATACACTTAAAAAATTAAATTCACTTCAAATAATTAACTTTTTAACACACTAAAATTCACAAAATACACTTAAATGACTTTTCTCCCACTTACCAAACTCTCGCAGCACTCAATGCACAGCACTTCTGAAAGTCCAAAAACACCACATCCACTGGTTCTCCCTTATCTATTCTACAAATTACATCCTCAAAAAATTCCAGTAGATTAGCCAAGCATGATTTACCCTTTGTAAATCCATGTTGACTTTGTCCGACCCTGTCATTGTTTTCCAAGTGCTCTGCTATTACATCTTTTATAATGGACTCTAGCATTTTCCCCACTACCGATGTCAGGCTTACCGGTCAATAATTCACCATTCTCTCTCTACTATCTTTTTAAATAGCGGGGTTACATTAGCTACCCTCCAATCCGTGGGAAATGCTCCACAGTCTATAGAATTTTGGAAGATGACCAGCAATGCATCTACTATTTCTAGGGCCACTTCATTAAGTACCCTAGGATGTAGATGATCAGGCCCTGGGGATTTATCGGCCTTCAATCAAGTCAATTTCCCTATCACCATTTCCTACAAATACTGATTTCATTCAGTTCCTCCCTCTCATTAGACCCTATGTTCCCCGACATCTCTGGGAGGTTATTTGTGTCCTCCTTTTTGAAGACAGAACCAAAGTATGTATTTAATTGGTCTGCCATTTCTTTGCTTCCCATTATAAATTCCCCTGATTCTGACTGCAAGGGACCTACGCTTGACTTCACCAATCTTTTTCTCTTCATATATCTATAGAAGCTTTTACAGTCAGTTTTTATGTTCCCTGCAAGCTTACTCTCATACTCTATTTCCCCCCTCTTAATTAATCCCTGTGTACTCCTTTGCTGAATCCTAAACTGCTCCCAATCCTCAGGTTTGCTGCTTTTTCTGGCCAATTTATATGTCCTCTCCTTGGATCTTATGCTATCCCTAATTTCCCTTGTTAGCCACCTATTTTGTTTTGTTTTTATGCCAAACAGGGATGAACAAATTCTGTAGTTCATCCATGCCATCTTTAAATGTTTGCCATTGCCTATCCACCGTCAACCCTTTAAGTAACGTTCCCCAATCCATCCTAGCCAACTCACACCTCATACCATCGTAGTTTCCTTTATTTAAATTCAGGACTCTAGTCTCATAATACCAAATAGAAAAGATTTATTTTCTGGCGTTAGAGAAGCACTTCTCTGCCTTAGGTTAAGATGTTATGACAGGTGTTATTTATCTGGAATATTTATTCAGAGTTCTTCTGGCAGCTATTTCATTCTACAATCTCTTCACGAATGTGAAAACTTTAGGACAACACCTGCTGGTGCCGACGTTTATGAATGGGTCAGAAAATCAGGTCTTTTTCTGACTCTCAAAACAAGCATGACATTTTAAATTCTCTGTAGGAAAATATGTAGATATGCTGTGAGATAAAGCTTTTGGTCTATTTAGCCCTTTGCTTCTAGATGCTATGTACCATTTGCTTTATCAGGAACTTGTCAAAGATTGAATCTCCCGAGGGAGATGACTAACCACAGGTAAAAATTGTAAGACGTTGAGGCTTTGTGAAATATTCTCCAGACTCCCTAAGGTGATCTAGCAAACTCAAAAATGTCAATCTAGCAAAGCAGGCTATTTTCTTACAATCCACAGTTGATATTTCAATGGTCCCAACAGCACTGAAACTTGGTTGACGTATTGCTGAATTAATACTTGTTATTGCAATTTTAGGGCAGTTTTATGCTCCTGTACTGAGATTGCCCAAACCAATTTTACTTATGATCTTTTACAGCTTTCAGTGAGAGAAGACCTTTACCCTTGTGTGGGCTGAGTTTAAACCTTGGTCTCAAAGTTAAAGGAACACAATTTTCTCATACAGAAATTCCTTGCTTCTAACTGGACTGTTTCTCGTGAACACTCTAATCCTTTCTATGATGGTTTGATTTATTTTTAGAGTGGGTTGTTTAAATTTGGTCTTCACTGTTGGTTTAAAAATTCCAGGACTAGCAACATAACCATTTTTCATGTTTTATCAATGCTCATCGTGTCGTGCATTTACCTTTTTTGACCATCAAGCATTGTTTGCATAGAATGTAATCTCCAAGAAGCAAATTCCTTTTGCAGTGTGATTTTTAATGTGACATTTATAAAAGGTCACTAAACTATATTTCTTTTGTTGTTCACCATTTTTCATTTCTGTTTTGTGAACTCATATTCAGATTTACCATGGAAACTTGTTAAACAGTGTACTGCAATTGGCTTTGCTTTGTCACTGACAGTAAACATAGTTTATCTTTATTTTTTGCTGATTAGTATCATTTGAGAAGTCCACGGTCTTGACTGGTAAATGTCAGATCAGATGCATTTTACCAAATTATTTGAAATATTTTCACTTCCGTCCTTTTTCAGGCTGTGATCAGGCTGCCCCAACATTTGAAAAAGAAAATTAAATTTTATATTCGTCCGTTGAATATCATCAACCTTTTTGACAATGCTTTCTTTTCGAGTAAGATGTGTTTTGAAGGGCATATGTATGTTTGCCCTGCAGTCTTTCTATGAGGAGTAAGATGATGTGCCTGTGAATTATTGTGTGGAAAAAAAGCACATAAATGACGATCAGTATATTTATGTCAGCAAATCAGTAAGCTCCAATAAATATTAAATAGGACAAATTGAACTAATTTCACAGAAGCTTGAACTCAATGCTTTTCAATAAACGCTGATAGGACACTGATCAGATTTACAGCTGTGGTTATTCAAAGTTGTTGGACTTTCTCCACAGGTAGAACTAAAGTGACCTTATTTTCCTGGTAGCATCTTCTTCTATAAAGATATTCAAGTTTCCTCAGGAGAAAGTTGGTTTCAAGAAGAGTTCATTGGTGTGTTTATGGCACAGACCTGTGCTCCTCATTCCCAGGCTCCTGCCAATCACAGAACTCAGCACAGAGAGCAGTAGTCACTGCCTGAGAATACAAACTTATGTTTCTGAAACCAAAGTCTTCAGACTAGGCAGAATTTTTTTTTTCTCAAACAGGTAGGCTTATTTAGTTTTTTATCTATGTGCGATAACTGTCTACTTCTTCTTCTTAGGCAGTCCCTCGGAACCGAGGATGACTTGCTTCCACATTAAAAATGAGTTCTCAGGTGACTGATGAGTCCAATGCGGGACCTACAGTCTCTGTCACAGGTGGGGCAGATGGTGGTTGAAGGGGCGGGTGGGTGGGGTGCTTGGGTTGACGTGCGCTCCTTGCGCTGCCTGCGCTTGGCTTCCGCTTGCTCCCGGCGAAGAGACTCGAGGTGTTCGGCGCCTTCCCGGATGCTTCTCCTCCACTTTGTGAGGTCTTGGGCCAGGGATTCCCAGGTGTCGGTGGGGATGTTACACTTTTTCAAGGAGGGTGTCCTTGAAGCGTTTCCTCAGCCCACCTGGGGCTCTCTTGCCGTGCCAGAGCTCCGAGTAGAGCGCTAGTTTTGGGAGGCTCGTATCAGGCATGCGGACAATGTGACCCATCCATCGGAGCTGATCGAGCGTGGTCAAAGCTTCGATGCTGGGGATGTTGGCCTGAGCAAGAACACTGACGTTGGTGCGCCTATCCTGCCAATGGATTTGCAGGATCCTGCGGAGGCAGCGTTGGTGGTACCTCTCCAGTGCTTTGAGGTGCCTGCTGTACATGGCCCATGTCTCTGAGGCATACAGCAGGGCGGGTATCACTGCTGCTCTGTAGACCATGAGCTTAGTACCGAGTTTGAGGTCCTGGTCTTCAAATACTCTCTTCCTCAGGTGACTGAAGGCTGCACTGGCACACTGAAGGCGGTGTTGGACTTCGTCGTCGATGTCTGCCCTTTTTGACAGTAGGCTCCCGAGATATGGAAAGTGGTTCACGTTGTCCAAGGCCTTGTCGTGGATTTTGATAATCGGGGGGCAGTACTGTGTGGTGGGGGCAGGCTGGTAGAGGACCTTTGTCTTACGGATGTTTAGAGTAAGGCCCATGCTCTTGCACGCTTCGATGAAGGTGTTGACGATGGTTTGATTTTCGACCTCTGAGTGAGCGCAGACGCAAGCATCATCTGCATACTGTAATTCAACAACAGAGGATGGAACAACCTTGGATCTGGACTGGAGGCAACGAAGGTTGAACAGCTTCCCGTTTGTTCTGTAAATTAGCTCCACTCCAGCGGGGAGCTTACTGAGGGTGAGATGGAACTGTGAAGGTGTGATGGCACCAGAGCCTTATATAATTGTGTACATGTATTCTCATCCTTGTTTTCAAACCCCTCCATGGCCTCTCCCCTCCCTATCTCTGTAACCTCCTTCAACCCTCTGAGATCACTGCGCATTCCTGATTTTCATGGCTCCACCATTGGCAGCCTTGCCTTCAGCGGCCACAGCTCTGGAAATCCCTCCCTAAACCTCTCCACCTCTCTACCTCTCTCTCCTCCTTTAAGACGCTCCTTAAAACCTACCTCTTTCACCAAGCTTTTGCTACCTGTCCTAATATCTCCTTAAGTGGCTTGGGGTCAAATTTTGTTTGAAACTCCCCTGTGCAGTGCCTTAGGATGTTATACTATTTTACAGGTGCTATGTAAATGCAAGATATTGTTGCTGTTATTTGGACTGTCCTAGCAGGTTAATGATCGGTGAAGTCCTTTTCTATTTTTCACACCTCAAGGGTTTTACAATTTTAGTTCCTTATTTTCTCTTGAACCAAATATGGGACATTTGTACAGATTCACCACTTCTAGTAAAATTCATTATATCACTGCATCACTTTAATATCAATATGCAGGAAACTTTGTGTTATCCGGAGGCTAAATGTCCGGCAAGCTCGAACCACCGGCAAAAATCAGGAGCCGTTTTGTTAGGTTTTTTTCTTCTCGTAGCTTTTTTTTCAACAGTCAGGCTCTGCAAAGTCTCTGTAGCTTAGCAACAGCTTCAGAGAGACGCTTCCAAGGTACGGGCTGACTGTTTAGAAGCTGTTGCTAAGCAACAGTGTTTGTTGTCAGATACGGAGATGAAATGATCCGTATGCTTCAACATTAACGCTGGAGTGTCCGGCAGTTTTGAGGGAACGGCAACAGCTCGGTCCTGTCGGTGCCGGATAGCACAAAGTTTCCTGTATATCCTTTGATTGCACTTGAATGTGCTCTGTTGAAAGTTAGGATTACCTTTTGTCCAATCAGCTTTTAGTTATACACTTGTTGTTGGGTAAATACTACATTTTAATTTGAGAACCTCTGTCCCTCCCACAAATCTGCAAGTACGTTGGGTAAAATGACTTTAAGTGTCATGGTGTCAGTCATGGCTCAGTGGTAGCACTCTCATCTGAGTCAGAAGATTGTGGGTTCAGGTCCTGCTTCATAATCTCGGCTGACATTCCAGTGCAGTACTGAGGGAGTGCTGCACTGTCAGAGGTGCTGTCTTTCATCTAAACTGAGGCCCTGTTTGCCCTCTCAGGTGGACATAAAAGATCTCATGTCACTATTTCGAAGAAGAGCAGGGGAGTTCTTCCGAGTGTACTGGTCAACACATCCCTGAACCAACATCGCTTAAAACAGATTAACTGGTCATTATCTCATTACGGTTTGTGGGAGCTTGCTGTGTGCAAATTGGCTGTTGTTCCTACATTACAACAGTGACTACACTTCAAAAGTACTTCATTGGCTGTAAAGCGCTGTGAAGGATGTCCTGAGGTCATGAAAGCTGCTATATAAATGAAGTTCTTTCTTCTTTTTCTTTTTAAAATAATAATGCAAAAAGATACAAATATAAATGCAAGTCTTTCTTTCTTTTATGAGGACTTGGGCTATAAACTGATAGAAACTCATCATACACACTGCTGCTGGATTTTAGGCCGGATTTTTATCTTTGAGTCGGGTCGGGTGCGTGTGGGCCGCGCAGTGGGTCGCCATGACAAACATTCCATTAGCACGGTCTCCACTGTGCGTTTAACTGAATTAAATCAATTGAATGAGTCATGCGGGTTTCCCGGCCAATTACCTGGAGCGGGTCTGATGACGCACCGTTGACTGGCCCTCAGTTCAGATATTTAAAGGAGCCTTGCACACATCACAGTTGAAGGTTGTTGTAGGAGGCTCAGAGGTGGTTGGGAGAGGTGCCTGTGCTTATCCATCCAAGACATTGACTGTGAGGATGCGAGGAAGGATGCAGTCTCACCACCAGAAGGCTGTGCCCAAGGTTGCAGATTCCTCTCTGGAAGTCCTGCTCCAGGGAGTCAGAGCAAGGAGGGAGGTCCTATTCCCTGCTAATGGCAGGAAGAGACCAGTCAGTGAGGACCAACAAGGCCAGAATTTTCCCAGTCCCGAGTGTGCGGGTTTGGGGGCGGGTCAGCAGTAAAAATCATGGAAATCGCCAGCATGTCGGGAACCCGCCGACTTCCGCATTTAACTCGGGCGGGTTTCCCAGCGTGCCACGGACCCGCTCGGGAGAGACGGGCGACCTCATTGAAGTACTTAAATGCTTGTTGAGAGACCCTTAAGAGGCTTTTTAACAGCAGCTTTTGGCATTAACTTCTTGAGCACAGGATTCACGCACCTCGGGAACCTCGCCTGTGAAGGGGAGGTGGAAACTCAGTGGCCATTGTGCGAAATCATTAATTGACAGCTGGAAAAAACACATAAGTGCTCCCACATTACACCGGCTTCCTTGTCTAATGGAAAGGCTCTTGCTGACTCCATTTTGTGCAGAGATTTAGCTGACTGGAGTTTGCAGGTCATTTCTGCAACCTCGGAAGCCACTCTCAGCACATTGCTAGTCACTATCACAATATTGAGGGATTGGGTCTCTGACCTCTACTTTACCTGCCATCTATTACATCAGCATGGGTGCTGCTTATGCTATCTCACCTTGGACCTCAGAATCAGACCAAGGTGAGCCCCAGCACCAACAACACCAGCCACACCAGCAGCAGCAGCCACAACACCAGCAGCAGCAGCAGCAACTACAATAGCAGCCTTCTCCTCAAGGACCTGATGCTCCACAGGAGAGAGAGGATCAGCACAGGGCTGCACCACGCCAGAGGTGATACTCCCAACACAGGGTATAAAGGCAGAGGATGAGCTTTCTGGACATGACTGAGCAGCAGTGCTTCAGGAGGCTCAGGCTATCGGCCAGGTGGTCGCAGACATTTGTAGCAAAAAAGAAAGAAAGACTTGCATGTGGGAAAGGAGCTAGAGAGCACTTTGCTTTCAACTACTGGCTATTGAGATAAGGCAGTTGTTGACCCTAAATAAATAACCTTATTGAAACAGAAGGGCTCCGACAGGCTGACCTTTTTGGGGAAAAAAAACAATGGTTCACCCTGGATAAGGTGTTCTAATTTACACTTCATAAAGAAGCACATAAGATAAGGAACATCTGCCCTTGTAAAGATGACATAAAGTAAGGAACACCCGCCATCACATTGTTTTTTATATGGTAAACTTAGACCACCTAGAGATGAGACATGATTCTGGCTGATGTGGCAGTAAGAATTGCAGAGGTCGGCAAAAAGATGACTAGGGATAATTGACTTGCATCAGCAGAAAACCTTAAAGGCAATACCACTGGAAAAGGGTATAAATATTGAACTCTCAATGGAATAACAGACTTGCTTCAATCGGGCAAAGCGATTCTCAGCTTCAGAGGTGGTTCTGTAGCCTACCACTCTTTGTACCTCGAGGATCAAAGGTATTTGATATTGATGGATATCCTGAATAGAAACCTTTAAGAACTGTAGCGAAGTTAAGATTTAAAAGTAAGATTCTCTGTTAATAATAAGATAGCATTTTTTCTCTTTTTAGAGTGTTTAATGTTGAGATTGACTGATTCACCAACTGTAAATTGCATGTTGATTCTTTAATAAATCTATATATTTTTATAATTGTCTCACATAAGACTTCTGTATCAAAAACTTATGAACTCAATCTCTGTACACTCTTTGGTGAGAAGTTGCAGAATTCTGAGTGAGTTTTCCGGACTCTCATAATATCCGGAACATTACAGTCTAGCTAAACTTATTAAAAGCGCTATCTGGAGGATGGTAACATTCTCGGGTTGTTCCTTTCCTTTAGGGAGAGACAGCCCGGACCTTTAGGCCCAGTTAAGCATTTTTAGGATTCGGCTACCTCAAGCTTTAGTTGAAAGTGAATGTCTGAGAAATACGCTTGATCCGGGGTAGCCCTAAAGGGGCTAGGACTAGTAAATATCCCTTCAAGCAGACCTATGTGCACCCGGCACCAGTGCAGATATGCGCACGTCGGTGTGTCCTGCAAAACATAGAGTAGTGTTGTCACCTGGTGTCTCACACATCACAAGTGAAATATAAAAACAGACAGTAAGAGCTTCTACAGGTATATAAAAAGGAAGAGAGTAGCTCAAGTAAATGTTGGTCCCTTAGAGGATGAGACTGGGGAATTAATAATGGGAAACAGGGAAATGGCAGACTTTGAACAAATACTTTGTATCAGTCTTCACGGTAGAAGACATTAAAAGCATTCCAAAAATAATTGATAATCAAGAAGCTATAAGGAGGGAGGAACTTAAAACAATCACTATTACGAGAGAAAAGTACTAGGCAAACCAATGGGACTAAAGGCTGACAAGTCCCCTGGACCTGATGGCCTGCATCCTAGGATTTTAAAAGAAGTGGCTACAGAGATAATGGATGCATTGGTTGTAATCTACCAAAATTCCCTGGATTCTGGAGAGGTCCCAGCGGATTGCAAAACTACAAATGTAACTCCCCTATTCAAGAAAGGAGGGAGACAGAAAGCAGGAAACTATAGGCCAGTTAGCCTAACATCTGTCTTTGGGAAAATGCTGGAATCCATTATTAAGGAAGTAATAGCAGGACATTTAGAAAATCATAATGCAATCAAGCAGAGTCAACATGGTTTTATGAAAGGGAAATCATGTTTGACAAATTTACTAGAGTTCTTTGAGGATTTAACGAGCAGGGTGGATAAAGGGGAACCAGTAGATGTAGTGTATTTGGATTTCCAGAAGAAATTCAATAAGTTGCTGCATAAAAGGTTTCTGCACAAGATAAGAGCTCACAGTATTAGACTGGATAAAGGATTGGCTAACTGGCAGAAAACAGAGAGTCGGAATAAATGGGTCATTTTCAGGTTGGCAAACTATAACTAGTGGGGTGCCACAGGGATCAGTGCTGGGACCTCAACTATTTACAATCTATATTAATGACTTGGATGAAGGGACTGAGTGTATTGTTGCCAAATTTGCTGATGATACAAAGATAGGTGAGAAAGTAAGTTGTGAGGTGTGCACGAAGAGTCTGCAAAGGGATATAGATAGGCTAAGTGAGTGGGCAACAATTTGGCAGATGGAGTATAATGTGGGAAAATGTGAGGTTATCCACTTTGGTAGGCAGAATAAAAAAGCAAAATATTATTTAAATGGAGAGAGACTACAGAATGCTGCGGTACAGAGGGATCTGGGTGTCCTCGTACATGAAACACAAAAAGTTAGCATGCAGGTACAGCAAGTAATTAGGAAGGCAAATGGAATATTGGTCTTAATTGCAAGGGGAATGGAGTATAAAAGTAGGGAAGTCTTGCTACAACTGTATCAAATCAAAATCAATCAAATCAACTTTTACTGTCATTGTTAGTGCACAAGTGCAGTACAACGAAATGTAGGCTTGCGGCTCCCGAGAGTGTACATTTAGATTAAGACATTTAAACATTCAACATACATTTGGCTTGTAATACATTAACATAAACATAACCATAATAAAGTGCATTGGCAGATGTGCAGGCTTTAGAGTTTATTTGTGGAGTTCAGTAGGATGACAGCCCTGGGAAAGAAGCTGTTCCTAAATCTGGTCGTACAGGTGCGAATGCATCTGTAGCGTCTCCCAGATGGCAGGAGGGCGAACAGACTGTGGCTGGGGCGGGTAGGGTCTTTGATGATGGACCGTGACCTCCGTAAACAGCGTTTCTGGTATATGTGCTCTATGGTGGGTAGCCGGGTGCCGGTAATGCGTTGGGCAGTTTTGACTACCCGCTGCAGGGCTTTCCGGTCATAGTAGCTACAGCTGTCATACCATACTGTGATACAGTTTGTCAGGATGCTCTCTATTGTGCAGCGGTAAAAGTTAGAGAGGATCAGGGGTGACAGGTTACATCCCTTCAGCCTCCTTAGGAAATAGGCGCTGCTGGGCCTTCTTCACCAGAGAGGAGGTATTGAGGGCCCAGGAGAGGTCTTCCGTGATGTGGACTCCGAGGAACTTAAAGCTGTCCACCCTTTCCACCACAGCCCCATTGATGTGGATGAGGGTGTGACTTCCGCCTTTAGACTTCCTGAAGTCCACAATGATTTCTTTGGTTTTCTTGATGTTAAGGGCCAGGTTGTTATCGGCGCAGCACTTCACGAGATGCTGGACCTCCTCCCTGTAGGCTGACTCATCGTTGTTGGTGATCTGGCCTACTACCGTGGTATCATCCGCAAACTTGATGATGGTGTTGGAACCATGAACAGCCACACAGTTGTGGGTGAAGAGGGAGTAGAGGAGGGGGCTCAGCACACATCCTTGTGGGACCCCCGTGTTCAGGGTCGGGGGGGGAGGTGTGGTTATCTAATTTGACAGACTGGGGTCTGCTTGTTAGGAAGTCCAGGGTCCAGTTGCAGAGGGAAGTGTTCAGGCCAAGAGTTTGGAGTTTGGTGGCCAGCTTGTTGGGGACGATAGTGTTGAATGCTGAGCTGTAGTCTATGAACAGCATTCTGATGTAGGTCTCTTTACCATCTAAGTGATTCAGTGCTGAGTGTAGAGCAGTTGTGATTGCATCCTCCGTTGATCTGTTTGCATGATAGGCAAACTGGTGTTGGTCAAGAGAGGCGGGAACACTGGCTTTGATGTGAGCCAGGACCAGTCTCTCGAAACACGTCATTATGATGGGTGTGAGTGCGACAGGTCGATAGTCGTTCAGGCACGTCACAGCCATTTGTTTTGGCACAGGAATAATGGTAGCGGTCTTGAAGCATGTAGGGACTACTGCCTGGGCCAATGACAGATTGAAGATGGCGGTAAAGACATCAACCAGCTGATCAGCACATTCCTTGAGTACCCGTCCAGGGATGCTATCCGGTCCAGCAGCCTTTCGTGTGTTCACTCCGCGTAGAACACCCCTTACGTCGGAGGTCGACAGAGTGAGCACCTGGTCTTCTGGGGGTGGCAAGGCTTTGGTAGCCGGCTCCTTGTTGTCCCTGTCGAAGCGAGCGTAGAAGTTGTTAAGCTCCTCCGGAAGGGAGTCATCGCTAACCGGGGGGCTGGTGTTTTTGCCCTTGTAGTCAGTGATGGACTGGATGCCTTGCCACATGCGCCGGGGGTCCGAGTTGTTGTGGAAATGATCCTCTATCCGCAGTGTCTGTTTCCTTTTGGCAGTTCTGATACCCTTTTTTAGGTTGGTCCTAGCTTCACTGTAAGCCGCCGCGTCGCCAGATTTAAATGCTGCGTCGCGTGCTTTCAACAGTGAGCGGACCTCTCCGTTCATCCAGGGTTTCTGGTTGGGGTATGTCCTGATATTTTTATGGGTCGTGACGACCTCGATGTAGCTGTTAATGTAGAATAGCACTGTGGATGCGTATTCCTCGATGTCATTATGGGCAAACATGCCCCAATCAATGCGTTCGAAGCAATCCTGAAGCGCCGATACTGCCCCCTCTGGCCATACTTTCACTGCTCTCACTGATGTTCTCCCTCTTTTGATGAGCGGTTTGTATGCCGGGGCTAGAAACAGGGAGAGGTGGTCAGACTTCCCAAGGTGGGGGCAGGGAATGGCCTTATAAGCGTCTACAATGCTCGTGTAGACTTGATCCAGTGTGTTCTCCCCTCTTGTGGGGCAGGAAACATTCTGGTGGAATTTCGGTAGTACAGTTTTTAGGTTTATGTGATTGAAGTCCCCCGCGACGATAAAAGCTCCGTCTGGGTGCGCAGTTTGTTGTTCGCTGATGGCCCTGTAGAGGTCCTTCAGTGCTAGTTTGGCATTAGCGTGTGGTGGGATGTAGACCGCAGTGATGATAGCAGCCGTGAATTCCCGAGGCAGGTAGAAGGGTCTGCACCTTACCATGAGGAATTCCAAATCAGCCAAGCAGGATCTATCGATTATGTCCGTGTTAGTGCACCAGGCATTGTTAGTGTAAATGCACAAACCGCCTCCCTTGCTCTTACCGGAGTCTGCAGTTCTGTCGGCGCGGAAGACCGTGCGTCCTTCTAGTTGGATGGTGGTGTCAGGGATGCCGTTGTTCAACCAGGTCTCTGTGAAGATCATGGCGCAGCATTCCTTTGTCCTTTACTGTGAGGAGAGATCAAGTTTGATCTCATCCATTTTGTTTTCTAGTGACCTGACGTTGGCCAGGAAAATACTTGGGAGGGAGGGTTTGTGTGGGGCCCTCTTCAGCCTGTTTTGGATACCGGCCCTCTTACCCCGCTTCTGCTTGCGTTCCCTGCGCGGTCTGCACTGACTTCCGGCTGGGGAAGGACGCCACGCTGGTCCCGGGGGTCGGGCGATGTCGGGAGGCAGATCGATGTCGCCGCGTCTGCCGGCTGTACAGTAGGTCTGCCCTCAATTCCCGTATCAGCAGAGTCCAGAAGAGACTCAGAAGGAGGGTGAAAACGCTCAGTCTCGGGAGAGACAAAGCCGCTGCGTCCATGCGCGCCGCCATTTTTGCGTTGGTGAGACCACACCTGGAGTACTGTGTACAGTTTTAGTCTCCTTATTTAAGGAAGGATATACTTGCATTGGAGGTAGTTCAGAAAAGGTTCACTAGGTTGATTCTTGAGATGAAGGTGTAGGAATTAGCACACACGCTAGCGGGGTTGGGTTATTGTCTCTGGCCAGTCAGAAGCCTCTGAGCTGCTCCAGGGACCCCCGTGCGGTTTCGAAGCGCTCCCCTATTCCTGGTTCTGACCGCCGGACTTATTCGGTAGCGATGTAGACAGAAAACGTGACTCGTGGTTTGGGTGCAAATCCCTACAAAGGGGTTGACTTATGAGGAACGATTTCGAAGGTTGTGCCTATATTCATTGGAGTTTAGAAGAATGAGAGGTGATCTTATTGAAACATAAGATTCTGAGGGGGCTTGATAGGGTAGATGCAGGGAGGATGTTTCCCTCGTGGAACTAGAGGGCATAGTTTCAGAATAAGGAGTCGCCCAATTAAAATGGAGATGAGGAGGAATTTCTTCTCTGAGGGTCATGAATCTTTGGAATTCTCTACCCCGGAGAGCTGTGGAGGCGGAGTCATTGAATAAATTCAAGGCGGAGATAGACAAATTTTTGAACTACAGGGGAGTCAAGGGTTATGGGGAGTGGGCAGGAAAGTGGAATTGAGGCCAAGATCAGATCAGCCATGATCTTATTAAATGGCAGAGCAGGCTCGAGGGGCCGAATGGCCTACTCCTGCTCCTATTTCTTATGTTCTTATGCTCTTATGAGCAAAAGCAGATGGTGTTGACAGGGACAGCAGTGGAGACTCCTCGCCGGTGGGCGCAGGACACACCAAGTTCTGTTCAGCTGGATGCAGGTGCCGAGCCTCGGGGGCCGTCGACAAAGAGGGTGAACTTGGAGGAGCAGCAACAAATGTGCGAGGCTCTTGCAGATTTTGCAGTGCAACGTGTGCGATTGTAGAGAAAATGGAGGCGTCCATCTCCAACATGAAACATAGAAACATAGAAACATAGAAGATAACCACTATGCCACCATCTCGCAGGTGATGGTGATGAAGTGCTCTTCCATGGAAAGGATGGCCATCTGCATGGAGCAGCTAATGCGCCAGTCCAATGAGAATATACTTGCTGTGAACAACAGCTTGCAGACTCTTACTGAACTAATCTCTAGAAGGGATAGCAATGTAGACTTGGGTGTTCATTGCCCCACTGATGTGCAGAAAGGTGCTGTACAGCTCCTTACTAGCAGGGAAGAGTGGGTGGCCCATGAGAAGGATGATGGTGAGAGGGCAGATGGAAGTGGTGCTCTGCTCAAAGCATTCCCACTTCTCCCCCGTTGCCTCCCCCTCAGTCAGAGCCCCACATGCTGCCTTGGATCACGATGGCCAAGTCTGACCCTGCAGGAGGAGCAGTCTTTGGCGGGGCCATCAGAGGCTCCAAACCCAGAGGACGTCTGCCAAAAGTGTCTAAGCACCCTGCCTCTACCTCTGCTGAAGCCACAGGGGGTGCACCTCATAGAAGCTCTCAGAAAAGAAAACTGACACAATCGTAGCTGCACATGGGTATGCACGTGTGTGTTTCCCAAAATGTTCGTGTTAAGCTTCAGTTCTATTTATGACCCACATAAATTTATTTCTTTGCACCACTTTCCCGTCTTGTCCATTTTTGCCTGCTACCTTGGAAGTGGCCTTGTCAGTTGGAGTGAATGGTGAGACATTACTTTACCTCGAGCAATGGGTGTGTGGGTGATAGGAATGGTTTGGTCATTTTAGGACTGCTTTGTGGTGTTGTTGGGGGGGGTGGGGGGTGACGGAAAGTTGGTACAGAATCTGGGAGCCAAATGGGTGCACTGGTGCAACTTAACTAAATCGTGCCATTGTGAGGCCATCCCGGGCCTCCTGCGCAGCAATGTGTGCTGCTGCTGGTGCCATGTCCAGCTCAGGTTCCTCCTCCTCCTCCTTGTGTTCCACCTGCTGCTCTCCCTCCTCCTCTGAAGAGGCTGTGTGCTCTGTGCCTTGCTCCTCCTGCAGCTCCAATCCTCTCTGCTCCGCTATGTTGTGCATCGCGCAGCATACAACGATGATTCTGGAGACCCTGGCTGGTGCATGCTGAAGGGCTCAAGGCATCTGAAGCGCATCTTCGGCATGCCAATTGCTTGCTCTATGACATATCTGGTCGCCATGTGGCTGTCATTATAGCATCCCTCAGCCTCATTGCTTGGCCTCCTCAAGGTTATCATCAGCCATGTCTTCAGTGGATAGTCCATGTCTCCAAGCAGCCAGCCGGTAAGTGTGTTTGGAGGTGCAAAGAGCTGAGGGAGGGTGGACTGGGGCAGGACAAAAGAGTCATGGCAGCTGCCAGGGAATCTGGCGCACACATGCATGATGATCTTTTTATGGTTGCTGACAAGCCGCACATTGAGGGAGTGGAAGCCCTTGCAGTTCACAAACACTCCTGAGTGATGTGGGGTTGCCCTGATGGCCACATGTGTGCAGTCAATGACGCCCTGCACCTGTGGGAAGCCAGCCAGAGCTGCAAAGCCGAGCGCCAGTTCAGTAACACTGGCTCCATCAGTGGCAAAGTTCACATAAGTGGCTGACTTGTGAAACATGGCATCGGTCACCTGAGTGATGCATCTGTGGCCGTCCAACTGCGTGATCCTGCAAATGTCTGCTGCAGATCCCTGGAAGGAGCCTGAGGCGAAGAAGTTGAATGTTGTGCTGACTTTGACAGCCACTGGTAAGGCATGTCCACCAGATCCTCTGGGCTGCAGGTCTTGTTGCAGCAAGATACAAATGTCTGCGATGACCTGGCGCGATAGCCTGAACCTACTGAAGCACTGCTGCTCAGTCATGTAGAGGAAGCTCATCCTCTGCCTGTATATCCTGTGTTGGGGGTATTGCCTCTGGCGCAGTGCAGCCCTGCGATGATCCCCTCTCACCGCTGGAGCATTAGGTCGTTGAGGAGAAGGCTGCTGGTATTGTTGCTGTTGCTGCTGCTGGTGTGGCTGGTGTTGTTGGTGTGGCTGGTGTTGTTGGTGTGGCTGGTGTTGTTGGTGCTGGGACTCATCTTTGTCTGATTCTGAGCTCCAAGCTGAGACAAAATAAGCGGCACCCATGCTGATCTGATAGGTGCCAGGTAAAGTGGACATCAGAGGCACAATCCTTCAATGTTCTGATAGTGACTAGCAATGTGGTGAGAGGGGCTTCCGAGGTTGTAGAAATCACCTGCAAACTCCTGAAAGCAAAATCTCTGCACATAGAAGATAGGAGCAGGAGTAGGCCATTCGGCCCCTCGAGCCTGCTCCGCCATTCAATGAGATCATGGCTGATCATCCAAATTCAGTACCCTGTCCCTGCCTTCTCCCCATATCCCTTGATCCCTTTAGCCTTAAGAAATATATCCAACTCCTTCTTGAATGTATTTAATGAACTGGCCTCCACCGCCCTCTGTGGCAGAGAATTCCACAGGTTCACCACTCTCTGGGTGAAGAAATTCCTCCTCATTTCAGTCCTAAATGGCTTACCCCTTATCCTTAGACTATGACCCCTGGTTCTGGACTCCCCGGCCATGGGGAACATCCTTCCTGCATCTAGTCTGTCCAGGCCTGACAGAATTTTATAGGTTTCGATGAGATCCCCTCTCAATCTTCTAAACTCCAGTGAGTATAAGCCCAATCGACACAATCTCTCCTCATACGTCATTCCTGCCATCCCAGGTATCAGCCTGGTGAATCTTCGCTGCACTCCTTCCATGGCAAGAACATCCTTCCTCAGATAAGGCGACCAAAACTGCACACAATACTCAAGGTGCGGTCTCACCAAGGCCCTGTACAATTGCAGCAAGACATCTTTGTTCCTGTGCTCGAACCCTCTTGCTACGAAGGCCAACATACCCATTGCCTTCTTAACCGCCTGCTGCACCTGCATGCTTACCTTGAGCGACTGGTGCACAAGAACACCCAGGTCTCTTTGCACTTCCCCCTCTCCCAATCTATTGCCATTCAAATAATAATCTGCCTTCCTGTTTTTGCCATCAAAGTGGATAACCTCACATTTATCCACATTATAGTGCATTTGCCATGTTTCTGCCCAATCACCCAACCTGTCCAAATCGTACTGGAGTTTCACGACATCCTCCTCACAGCATACCCTCCCACCCAGCTTTGTGTCATCTGCAAATTTGGAGATATTACATCCAATTCCCTCGTCCAGATAATTAATATATATTGTGAACAGCTGGGGTCCTAGGACCGATCCTTGCGGTACCCCACTAGTCACTGCCTGCCACTCGGAAAACAACCCGTTTATTCCAACTCTTTGCTTTCTATCCACCAACCAGTTCTCTATCCAAGTCAATACCTTGCCCCCAATCCCATGTGCCTTAATTTTGCATGCTAATCTCTTATGCGGGACCTTATCGAAAGCCTTCTGAAAGTCCAAATACACCACATCCACTGGTTCTCCCTTATTTATTTTACCAGTTGCATCCTCAAAAAATTCCAGTAGATTAGTCAAGCACGATTTACCTTTTGTGAATCCATGTTGACTTTGTCACTGCTTTCCAAATGCTGTGCTATTACATCTTTTATAATGGACTCTAGCATTTTCCCCACTACCGATGTCAGGCTTACCGGTCTATAATTCCCTGCTTTTTCTCTACCACCTTTTTTGAATAGTGGGGTATCATTAGCTACCCTCCAATCCATGGGAACTGTTCCAGAGTCTATTGAATTCTGGAAGATGACCAGCAATGCATCTACTATTTCTAGGGCCACTTCCTTAAGTACCCTAGGATGTAGATTATCAGGCCCTGGGGATTTATCGGCCTTCAGTCCCATCAATTTTCCTAACACCATTTCCCTACAAATACTGATTTCTTTCAGTTCCACCCTTGCATCAGACCCTATCTTCCCTGGCATCTCTGGGAGGTTATTTGTGTCCTCCTTTATGAAGACAGAACTAAAATATGTATTTAGTTGGTCTGCCATATCTTTGTTCCCCATTATAAATTCCCGATTCTGACTGCAAGGGACCTACGCTTGACTTCACCAATCTTTTTCTCTTCACATATATATAAAAGCTTTTACAGTCAGCTTTTATGTTCCCTGCAAGCTTACTCTCATTCTATTTTCCCCTTCTTAATTAATCCCTTTGTCCTCCTTTGTTGAATCCTAAACTGCTCCCAATCCTCACGATTATTGCTTTTTCTGGCCAATTTATATGTCCTCTCCTTGGATCTTATGCTATCCCTAATTTCCCTTGTTAGCCACGGTTGAGTCACCATTTTTGTTTTATTTTTATGCCAAACTGGGATGAACAAATTCTGTAGTTCATCCATTCAGTCTTTGAATGTTTGCCATTGCCTATCCACCGTCAACCCTTTGAGTGACATTCCCCAATCAATCCTACCCAACTCGCGCCTCAGACCATCATAGTTTCCTTTATTTAAATTTAGGACCCTAGTCTCTGAGTCAACTACTTCATTCTCCTTCTTAATGAAGAATTTGATCATATTATGATCGCTCTGACCCAAGGGGCCTCGTACAACAAGATTGCTAATTAATCCTTTCTCATTACATAATACCCAGTCTAAGATGGCCTGATCTCTGGTTGGTTCCTCGACATATTGGTCCAGGAAACCATCCCGTAAACACTCCAGGAATTCCTCCTCCACAGTATTGTTACTAATTTGGTTAGCCCAATCTATATGTAGATTAAAGTCACCCATGATGACTGCTATGCCCTTATTGCACGCTTCTTTAATTTCCCTTTTAATGCCATCCCCAACCTCCGCCTTACTGTTTGGTGGTCTATATACCACTCCCACTAATGTTTTCTGCCCCTTAGTATTTCTCAATTCTACCCATACAGATTTCACATCATCAGAGCTAATATCCTTCCTTACAACAGTGTTAATCCCTACTTTAACCAGTAATGCTACCCCACCTCCCTTTCCTTTTTGCCTATCTTTCCTGAATATCGAATACCCCTGGATGTTGAGTTCCCAGCCTTGGCCATCCTTGAGCCACGTTTCCTAATCCCAACCAAATCATATTCATTTACCTCTATTTGCGCAGGTGTGAGTCTTTACTTGCTTTTTCCAGCTGTCCCTTAATTAAGTAGCACAATGGCCACTGAGCTCCCGCCTTACCTTCACAGGCGAGCTTCACGGAGTCCGTGAATCCTGTGCACAAGCAGTAAAAGATGAAACCTCACATTAAAAACCCTCTTAAGGGTCTTTCAATGAACAGTTAAGTACTTCAATATGGTCGCCTTTCTCTCCCAAGCAGGTTTGTGGTGCACTTCTAAATGCGGAAGTTGGTGGGATGAAGGCAGGTTCCCGACCGCTGTCAATTTCAACGCTTTTAACTGTCGACCCGCTCGCGAACCCGCACTCTCTGCAATGTGAAAATTCCGACCTTAGTGCCAAGATTTGAACCTGCTACAGTTTAGTTAAATAGATATCTGAATTACAATGGTGGTGTGAGGATGCTCACTAAATATTATTCTTGTGGATATAAATTGAAAGAACAGATGTGCAAGAGATACAGCCAAGAACAAAATAATGTAACTGTTCCTTGATGAGGAAATGTATTTAGTGAAACAAACACAAAGATTTAATCTAATAACTAATGCCTTTTCCTTCAGAATAATCTGTAATATCTGACTAGCTAATGGTATACCTCCTTCCAGGCATCCTCCTCTTGGCTCAGTTAGAACTGTGATAATGTTATTGATTATGCAATTAAAACTGGATGCGAAGAAGCTGTTACATTGAAGTATCACATAATATTTATACAAAAACTGATTTCCATCATTTTACAGCCAGCATTAAGAATTAACCTTCAATGCGACATTGCTTACTAAGCTTATTGTCTTTTAATAATCTTCAAATATATTGTTCCATCTTGTAAGAACATGGATTTCCATTTAATTTATGTGCATTAATATGTTATACTTTGAAGGTAATCCAGCAAGCCAGATAGATTTACTAACACGACCTAGAAATCTCCCATGTTTCAGTCTGCAGTTTTGCCCCTTGCTTGTGAGCTGGGATGGTTTAAGAGATGAGTGTGGCTTGTTAAGGGGGCAAGGATGGATTGTCCGCAAGGAAGCCCACTCACAGGAAAGCACCACTTTACTCTGTGCACCGTGCGAGAGATGGGATGTGTTACAACTAGTGCTTAACTGAAGAACCAGTTAAACTCAGCAGTAATACTGCTGAGCCACTTGCTAACCAGGCTGAATTAATAAGCTCAAACCTGAAACAGTTGGATTATCCGGCCGTGCAAGTGTGTATGTTTTTTTTGTGGGAAAACTCAATGTTCTCCAAGGCACTGCATTAACTTACAGTTGTAATGTCAACCATGCTGCTTTTTTCTATTTAAAACTTTGCAGCCAATGTTGAAATAATAAGGCTCTTTGTTATCCTTTTCAGGTAGCTTGTCATCATCTGCAAGATATAAATACACTAACTAATGGAACAGGGCAGTCCTTTTTGAATGAACGCCAATTACATGCCCCAAAAGGGAGGTAATCGTCAAGAGTGTAAAATGTTACATTCATACATAGGACGTGCAATTAGTGTCTGCCATATTGAACATGTCTTATAATCTTGGATACATAATCATGATATTTGTGAACGTATTATTTTGTATTGCCAGCAACAAAATTGTGAGAAGGCATGCACATATTCATGAACTTGCAACAGCAATAGCCAGCTCCTGTGCACAGCTCAGAAAGAGTCATTTTGAAACATTGCAACCTGGAAAAACATCTGATGCACAGGCATCCTTTATTTATTCATACTTTAAATGCCTGTCTCGTACAAAGTAGCAAAATTCAGTCCTGCCGTACTAATAGCAGGTTGAATGTCAGTAAGTGAAGTAAATTTCAGCAGCATTGTTAGTAACACCGTGATCTGCACTCACAATGCAAAATTAACAATTTGACAGAATCGTGCAGCACTACTGTTTAGCTCTACTTCCTCTGGTCATTATCTCATTGCTGTTTGTGGGACATTGCTGTGCGCAAATTGGCTGCTACGTTTCCAACATTACAACAGTGACTACACTTCAAAAGTACTTCACTGGCTTATTTATTTATTTATTTTCTTTCTTTCTTTCTTTGTATCACAAGAACACAAATCCTGGCTTTAAAATTGTTGTTACCACATGCCCTAGGCACCCACTTGTGGCATGAGAAGCATTTCCCATCAAGACACCTTGTAATTTTTGTTCAATTGCTGTGTCACTTTATGCATTTATTTTAGCTTCCCCACTGCTCCACATGCTGGCTTTCTCTGTCGCTTTACTCACCTGCCTATTCCTTCCAGTGCTCTAATGCCAGCTCTGAGCAAACATCATCTCTGCTTTTCCATTTAAATTCAAACCTTAGGAAGTTTGGAAGAACATCTTCAATTGCTCCTTTACCAACCTTTAATGAGCAAGAGCACTGTCAATACAGGATCTTTGAGCAATTTTAAGATGGTGGGAAAAGGTTAACAATTGCTTTGTTAATGTTATTGCACCAAATTGAGATATTTTAATGCACATTTAATCCCCCATAACACAGAGAGCAAGCCCCATCCAGAGATATTTTAGCACCAGTGTCCTAGGTCCAACCACCTTCAGCTGCTTCATCAATGACTTTCCCTCCAACACAAGGTCAGAAATGGGAATGTTCACTGATGACTGCACCGTGTTCAGTGCCATTCGCAACTCCTCAGCCACTCCGCATGCAACGACATTCAGGCTTGGGCTGATACATGGCAGGTAACATTCGCCCCAAACAATTGCCAGGCAATGACTATCTCCAACAAGGGAGAGTTAAACCACCACCCCTTGACATTCAATGGCATTACCATCACTGAATCCCCCACCATCAACATCCTGGGGGTCACCATTGACCAGAAACTTAACTGGACCAGCCACATAAATACTATGGCAACAAGAGCAGGTCAGAGGCTGGGTATTCTGCAACGAGTGTCTCACCCGCTGACTCCCCAAAGCCTCTCCACTATCTACAAGGCACAAGTAAGGAGTGTGATGGAATACTCTCCACTTGCCTGGATGAGTGCAGCTCCAACAACACTCAAGAAGCTCGACACCATCCAAGGCAACGCAGCCTGCTTGATTGGTACCCCATCCAGCACTTTGAACATTCACTCCCTCCACCACCGGTGTACCGTGGCTGCAGGGTGTACCATCTACATAGAAACATAGAAGATAGGAGCAGGAGTAGGCCATTCGGCCCCTCGAGCCTGCTCCGCCATTCAATGCGATCATGGCTGATCATCCAAATTCAGTACCCGGTCCCTGCTTTCTCCCCATACCCCTTGATCCCTTTAGCCTTAAGAAATATATCCAACTGCTTTTTGAATATATTTAATGAACTGGCCTCCACCGCCTTCTGTGGTAGAGAGTTCCACAGGTTCACCACTCTCTGGGTGAAGAAATTCCTCCTCATTTCTGTCCTAAATGGCCTACCCTTTATCCTTAGACTGTATCCCCTGGTTCTGGACTCCTCGACCATCGGGAACATCCTTCCTGCATCTAGTCTGTCCAGTCCTGTCAGAATTTTATAAGTTTCAATGAGATCACCTCTCATTCTTCTAAACTCCAGCAAGTACAAGCCCAATCGACTCAATCACTCCTCATACATCATTCCTGCCATCCCAGGTATCAGCCTACAAGATGCACTGCAGCAACTCGCCAAGGCTTCTTCGGCAGCAAACCCACGATCTCTACCACCTAGAAGGACAAGGGCAGCAGGCGCATGGGATCATCACCACCTCCAAGTTCCCCTCCAAGTCACACATCATCCTGACTTGGAAGTATATCGCCGATCCTTCATCATCACTGGGTTCAAATCCTGGAACTCCCTCCCTAACAGCACTGTGGGAGTACCTTCACCACACGGACTGCAGCGGTTCAAGAAGGCAGCTCACCATCACCATCAAAGGCAATTAGGGAATGGGCAATAAATGCTGGCCTTGCCAGTGACGCCCACATCCAATGAATGAATAAGAAAAAATATCTAGAGGGACTCATCGAGCACTCTTGGTGGGCTATAATTCTACTGTGTGATATTTTTAGCACATTGATTGATGCACTTGTGTTATATTCTTATGTGCTTTATTCTGACAAAGTCACTAAACCACTTAAAATAAATATGATCAAGCACATTACCCATTTAAAACTGTGAACAAGCAGCTACAAAGACCAGCTCCAAATATGCCATTTGTCAGTCCCCTCCTTACTTCATCCTCACTTTGTTGAAATCCATTGTAATGTTTCTTACTCCAGCCCAATCTTCTCCTGGACATCAAAACTGTGTGGGGCCGACTTTCCTGTTTCTGCACCCGGATGTATTGGATCAACTGGGCGCAGAGGCGAATCAGGCGGGTAGAATTACACGCTCATAAGATGGCCTAGCTGATTCATTTAAATGGATGAAAGGTCAGGCAGGCTCCCTTACCGATGTGCGATCCTTCCCAACCAATTTTCCTCGATGTGCTGTGCCCATGTGATCTAATACACTCATGTGCTTGGACAGGAAAATCTGCCCCTGTAACTCCTATCTTCTCTGAAAACCACAACTTTCAAAACCCAAGCTTGGCAGCATCTAATCACTGCTACTTGATTTGGCTCAGCTTCTTTCCTATTCTTTTCTTTCAACCATGGTCGAGCCATCCTATAGCAAAAAGGTATTCACGTATGAAATCTATATAATGGTGATTTAACTTTAATTACACCGCACACACTTAAAAGACTTATCACAGTTATTCACTCACTCACTTCTGCTTATCTGTAAATATAATGAGGTAATTTGAGCATGCAAATACCCTACAGACCTCAATACCAGGCTGGAGCATATTGGAATGTATTTAAAGTGAAGTACCAGCATGAGGTGAAGCAGGAGTCGAATGAATGAAAATATCATGCCTTAGAAAAAGAATCAAATTTAATTGTTTGAGAAGTATGTTATTTCAAAATGATCATGTGCTAAACTGTTCAGAATTAATCTCTGGGAAGCGGGGACCAATGCCTTCTCCAGCTAGAATATGAATAGAGTTAACAACCCTATTTGCAGATGAAGAGACAAAGATTTGGTGCTAGGAAATAATTAGCATTCAAGGCTAACAGGACACATTGGCATTGGAAATTACATTGTGGTAATATGCACAAAACGTTTAATATGTCTCTATAAAAGGTCTTTGTTATTTTAAGGGAGATGTTATCCTATTTGATATAAGTGAGCTAATGCCTCAGCTAAAATATTTGTACTGTAGCATAATTTTAATGTCACTGACTTTTAGTACTTAGATGCCCAAATCAAAGATAAGTACCAATGGGAGAGGCCATTCAGGCCATAGAATCATGGAATTATACAGCACAGAACGAGGCCATTCGGCCCCTCGTGCCTGTGCAGGCTCTTTGGTAGAGCTATCCAACTAGTTCTACTCCCCTGCTCTTTCCCCATAGCCCTGCATATTTTTTCCCTTCAAGTATTTATCCAATTCCCTTCTGAAAGTTACAACTGAATCTGCTTCCACCACCCTTTCAGGCAGTGCATTCCAGATCACAACAACTCGCTGTGTTTCCTCATGTTTCCTCACGTCGATCTGGTTCTTTTGCCAATCACCTTAAATCTGTGTCCTTTGGTTATCGACCCTCTTGCCAGTGGAAACAACTTCTCCTTATTTACTCTATCAAAATCCCTCATAATTTTGAACACCTCTATAAAATCTCCCCTTAACCTTCTCTGTTCTATAGAGAACAACCCCAGTTTCTCTAGTCTCTCCACATGACTGAAATCCTTCATCCCTGGTATCATTCTGCTAAATCTCCTCTGCACCCTCTCTAAGGCCTTGACATCCTTCCTAAAGTGTGGTCCCCAGAATTGGACACAATACTCCAGCTAAGGCCTAACCAGTGATTTATAAAGGTTTAGCATAATTTCCTTGCTTTTTGTACTCTATGCTTCTATTTATAAAGCCAAGAATCCCATATGCTTTTTAAAGAGCCTTCTCAATTTGTCTTGCCACCGTCAAAGATTTATGTATGTGAATCCCCAGGTTTCTCTATTCCTACACTCCCTTTAAAATTGTACCATTTAGACCATTCCAGGTATTAGTTACTCTTTCTGCTGGGTCAATAGATGGTCCTGGAACTACAAGTGCCACAGGCATTAATGACATGGATCAGCAGTTCTTGCAGTGAGCATGTGCCGTGCAGCCTGTACAGTTTGGGGGCATCGATGGAGAAGTCCACAACCGACATCTCTGCAGTACTGCAGGATGGTCTACCTGAGCTGCAGATCACCATTGAGAGTGTGGCCAATCTTGGGTCGTCTGCAGTGGAGCTCTCCTTTACCAAAGTCCTATGCTCAGGTATAGCTTCCATCATAAATGATCTGATTGGGGCTCCAGAAACCTTTTGGGTCCAATCTACAGAAGTGGCAAGTCAGATTGCAACGTTGGGCTTCAGCAACCTCATTGCTGCCAGGCCCTTGCAAAATATTGACTATTCTCCTTTTTTTAGTATACCGTACAATAGCAAAACAAATCCAGCAAATATAGTGTGTATATTGATCTGCCATATAATTAAACCACGTAGTGGATCAAAATATTTGTATACTACTATTAATCCTTTTTTAAATTCAGAGGAGCAGTTGCTCAAATTTTCTATATGACCTATTATATTTTTAAGTTATAGGTAGCCATGCACAGCCTGTAATGTTTGATTGGAGTTGCCTTGTGGAAAAACTATACTATAAATGGGACAGCTTCAACCTTTATCAATGTCAGTCGTCAGTCAGTTGCAGCAGAGTCCAATGAATATCAAATTGTATGTTTCATTCTATATAAGCAAGTTCAATTGGAATTTTTGGAAAATGTCAATGTAACATACAGATTTACGTTAATTGGCAAAAAATCCAGGGGGCTAATGAGGAGAACAGAAAATGCTGGAGAAACTCAGCAGGTCAGGCAGCATCTGTGAAGAGAGAAAGAGAGTTATAACTGCCTGTTAACAGGAAGTTAACAGGCAGTTTTTAGCCTAATCCCTATTTTGAGGGGTTTCGTGTGGGTTTCCTGACGGCTCCAAACCACGCCAGGTAGAGCAGGCGGGCCGTCGGGTTGAAGGAGTTGGAGGGGTCGCGATGTCGGCGCTCAGGTGAGTGATGGGTGCATGAGTGCAAAGGTAAGTGTGTTTGGTGTATCTAAAGTGTGTAAAGAACTTTTACTTACCTGTACTTACCTTAACAGCCTTTCTTCTTGTAGCCGTCGGGAGTGCATCACTCAGCCGGAACTTAAAGCTGAACGGCTGCGATCTGTCAAAAGTGACAGCCTTCAGCTTTGAGTGCCGGTGTGAGTTCTAACTGAGTCTGTACAGAATGACTCATGTCAGAACTCAGACTGTCAGTGTTTCACAGCTTCAAACAGCTGTCAAACGCTGATATTTCATCTGTCAAGGACTCTTGACAGATGAAATTTCAGTCTGTGACATCACCTGTTGCCGGGTGGCCCTTAATTGGCCTGCTGAGCCCGCTGGGCGGGCTCAACAAGGTCAATCAAGGGAAAATCGCACGGATTGGCCGGACGTCGAAGTAGGTGGGTCAAAAACCCGAAAGGGGAAGTCCCGCCTTCTTCCCGACAGGTTCGGCAAAATCTACCCCAACGTTTCAGGTCGATGACCTTTCATTAGAACTGGGAAAAAGCAGGAAATGGAACAGATTTTTAAGGGGGAGAAGAAAAAAAGGCAGACAAAGAGTGTGGATAAAAATATATATATATATGATAGGGGCCGAGGTTATGATTTGAAATTGTTGAACTCTATGTTGAGTCCGGGAGGCTGTAAACTGCCTAATTGAAAGATGAGGTGCTGTTCATCGAGCTTATGCTGAGCTTCCGTGGAACAATGCAAGAGGCCGAGGACGGTGAGGTCTGAGTGGGAATGGGGCGGTGAATTAAAGTGACAGGTGCCCGGAAGCTTGGGGTCCCTCTTTGTCTGTCTTTCATTCTGCCAGCGCAATTTATACTTCAACTAGAGCCATCCTTTGTTTCTTAACCTGTCCCATTACCATCTTCTTTTGCCTTGAATATCTCTTAATGTCTCTTAACCTCTCCCACCTTCCATCCTATCACAGACCTTCCCTTTTGCTCTTTCATCCCCTCCCCCCTTTCCAGCCTCTTCACTTGCTTAAAAATCTGTTCCATTTCCTGCTTTTCCCAGTTCTGACGAAAGGTCTGTAGGATTCGCAAAATTGGATTTCATATTAATAAGGGTCAATAGGCAGAAGAGGCCATGATTTTAAAGACTGTTTTAAAAGAAGCCCAGAAAAAGGGGCATACAAAATGGCCACCGTATCATGTGACCAGCTTATTGGGACACTTTTTAAATGGTTCCTGCGCAACCTCAGACAGCTATGTGGATTGAACCCATAGTAAGTTCTGGAAGCCGTTTCTGAGAGAACGAAACCAGACCCACAGGCATGCATATGGATTAGATGCAGATCCACTCAAGATCGGCCTGGAGACAGAGGCCATCTAAAAGTTGACCCAGTCGAAAGAGGACAATCTCCTATTCATGAGAACAACACCAAGGGCTCGGTAATGGATCAGCAGGACATTAAAAACAATGAGAGCCATTTCAAACCAGAGATGGGCCTAGTACCAGCCGCTTAAAATGATTTAAAATATAATAACTGCCCCGCTGTGCTCAAAGCCCGCCAAAATTAAAACAAAGACTAACTTGATTTTGGGCGGGAAGTGAGGCCTCGGGAAGATAGGCATATCTGCCGAGACCTTTCGGCAGTTGAGACGGCAGTGGGACACGACTCGACAGACGCAGCTTGAGGAGGAAGACACAGCTTGGGAGAAGACGCTGGAGGAAGCTTGAATCGGCAAGCTTGGACGGTCACAAGGAGAATCGAGCTAAAGACAGTTTGCATTCATTTCAGAGAAATAGAGGAAACAGCAGCCATCAATGACTGTGATGAACAGGAACAGGTCAAACTGTTACTTTTCTCCCTGGAGCCGACAATCCTTCAGTGCATCTCAGAGGATGGCAAGAGGGGACGGAAAGGGTATACGGATCTCAAGGAGGAAGTTTTAGAGGTAATGGGAGTGGACGACGGTAGTCCGTTCAACCGTGTGGAAGGGACCCTGCAGCTATCTGGAGAACCCCCACAGGTTTTCGCAGAAAGAATGTGGCCAGTGTATCGACGCAGCTGTCCGGGTATGCCTGAACGGGCTCAAATGAGCAACGAACAGCGGGTTCATTGGCTCCATTGCGTGGTTACCAACAGCTTGCAAGAGATACGGGCCCTAGCCAGATCACGGTTTGATCCCCAAGGTCCCGGTGTCACGGAAGAGACGGTGCTCCGTCAGTTAAATGTGGCGTATAAGAACTGTAGAGGTCAGGAAACACCTCCCCAGAAAGTAAAGGTGCATGAGGCAAAACCTGCAGCCCCAAGCAAGAAGGAGTGGAGGCAGGAAGGGAATCGTCCTGTCCAAGCCAAGCTCAATTGTTACGGGTGTGGGAAGGATGGACATTGGCGCAAGGACTGTAGAAATCCGTGGAAGGATAATAGAGGGAAATTTCCCGCAGTCCAAGCCCAAGCCCAGACCGCCGCCTCAGCACCAGCCCAAACCCAAGCCATAGCTCCTGCCCCAGCACAAGGAGCTGGTGCAGTGGTGGATCCCGCTGCGATTGAATCGATTTTACAGACAATGCGGTCTCTGATGATTTCGCAGGGGAAAGTAGCCATCACCACCGGTCTTGTCGCTCCCGAAACCCCGACCGCTGTACCCAAATGACTAGAGCCGGCGCAGCCCATTTACTTGTGTGCGCTGCAATACGATATATGGAGGCGACCCCTCGTGGAAATGGAAGTGCAGGAGGTGAAGGGAACCTATCTGTTGGATACGGGAGCATCATGCACCGTGATCCACACAGATAACCCCGCCACCTCGCCTCTGTCCACCGGGGTTCCATATGTTCTGTCGGGCTTCACAGGCAAGGAACAGGCTGGCGCACATTCCATTCCCCTCTCCATTCATGTAGGACCACTCCACACCAAGTGGAGGTGTATACTAATGAAGTGGGAGGTGGAGAATGGGAAAGGGATCCGAGGTTCCGATTTCTTGGTCGAACACGGGATCCTCGTGGACCTAAGAAATCATTGTCTTTGGGGAGCGGGGAAGGGTGAGCCAGGCCAGGTAGTAGTCATCCCAGGGGAAGGAGAAAGGGGGACCCTGTGTACCGTGAAGCCAAAAGAGGGCTACGACCTCGAGCTCATGGTCGCGGGTGTCCCACAAGATTTACAGGCATTCATGTGCGACCACCTAGCAACGTTTGCCACTCACAAGCACGATTGCGGAATGGTCACCGGGTTTGAGGTTAGCGTAGACGGGGACCCCATGGCCCGACCCCAAAAACAGTACAACTTCCTCAGGGAAGCGGAGCCCGACATGGAGACAGCAATACCTTCACTGGTACAGCAGGGTGTGTTGAGACCGATAGCCACCCATGTGAACTCTCTGTTATGGCCGGTGAGAAAGCCGGATGATTCCTGGAGAGCCACGGTGGACTACAGAGTCCTCAATAGCAACATCCCCGCCTGCGCGCCAACAGTAGCAGCAGTTGCCGGCCTGATAGGAAGCATTCCAGCCTCCGCGACCACGTTCACGGTGCTGGATATTTCTAATGGGTTTTGGTCCATCCCTTTACGAAGGGAGGATCAGTACAAGTTTGCCTTTACGTTTAAAGGGCAACAGTACACCTGGAACTGCTTGCCACAGGGTTTCCACAACAGCCCCAGCATTTTCCATCAATGCATGGCAGGAAGTTTAAAAGAGTTCAGCCAGCCCCATCAGCTGGTGCAGTATGTGGACGACCTGCTCCTGTTCACAGACTCAAGAGAGGAACATGGCCCACTATTGGCCGAGTTATTGGAGCTGTTAGGTAGAAAGTGTTTTAAGGTAAACCCAAAGAAGGCACGGATCGGCCAGCCAGAGGTGAAATTCCTGGGTCTGACCATCCGCGCCGGTGAGAGAGCCATAGATAAGGCCCAGCGGGAATCGGTACAAGATCTATCGATCCCCGCCACCGGAGCCCAGGAGTGGGAAGTTGGAGATAAGGTCATGGTAGGAGACTCTGCCCGAGTGGGGAGTTCAGAACCACTGTACCGGGGACCCTACAAAATTGTAGGCAAAGCTAGCCCCATGGTATATGCAGTGAAGTTGCCCTGGCGCACTAAACAGTTTCACATCAATCAGTGCAAACTGTTTAAACCGGGTGCAAGAACATCAGCAACCGAAGCCAGGTCTGAGGGTAAAGATCCTCAGCCTGAGGCGCGCGATGAGTCACAGACCACACAAGCTGGCGTTGTAGCCTGCTTGGAAGGAGAAGAGGTCCTGCCCACCTGGGGGGAGTTTTCTCTGATGGCCTGGGACTCGGACGAGGAGGGACCCGAACAGCAAGGTCCCACCCTCGACCATATTCTGGAGGAGGAGGAGTCGGAGGACAGAGATCCCGCCCTCGACTCGAGCATGGGGGAGGTAGAAGTTGGGGGCAGAGATCCTCCACCTGTAAGGACAGGTGGGGAGGAACCGTCTGCCACAGACCCAATTCTCGAAGGGGCGGAGCCTGAGGGGAGGGAGCCGAAGCCCACAGTCGTGGAAGAGTCACGAGCTGTGAGAGCTGAAGTCCCACCTGAAGGTCCACTCGCTAAGGGAGCCTGCCCAAATCCCAAAGGGGCGGAGCTGAGGGAAGGGAGCTGAAGACTACAGTCATGGAAAAGCCACGGGCTGTGAGAGCTGAGGTCCCACCCGAAGGTCCACTCGCTAAGGGAGCCACGCCCAAAGTACCTTCTCGCAGGTCGACCCGAACGCTTCAGCCTGTAAAGTCTTGGCCCGAGTCACCCACTCCCAGTAGACGCCGACTTCAGAAGTCATTGAGAAAACACAGTCCCCGTTTAACAGCAAAAGGCTGTGGGGAACCAGAGCCACAGGTCACTGCAGCCCCGCCACAGGGAGCGGCGAGCTGCAGTCCAGAGCCACAGGTCACTGCAGTTTCGCCACAGGGAGCGGTGAGCTGCAGCCCGATCAGGGATTAGGCAAGCCGCCCCGGGACGGGCGGCGCTGTACATAGGTTTAGTTTAAGTTTAAGTTCAAAAGTATGAGAATAGAGGGGAATGGAGGGAGCATTATGTGCGGGTAGAAGAAGAGACACCCGTGTAGATTTTTGCTGCTCTGTATAAAGTTAAAGTTTCCCTCCCTCCTCTGCATTATTTTTGATGCGTATTCATGTGTTTTTGGATTTCCGTATGTATTTCATTTTTATTATTGAAATTTATTTAGATGTGATGTGATTATTATTATTTGATGATGTGTATGTACTCGGTGATGTAGGGGTATAAGGACCTCCTCCACGCCTGGAAGTAAGTTGTAAGATTTTAACTCCAAGGTATTGCCATCTATAGATGCTTAATGTACACTAGATTTTTCTGAAATGGGAAATGCATGTGTCGTGGGGTCATGGATAGGTAAATACTGGGGATGGTTAGATTGTGGAAGGACAGAAAATTTTGCTCACCCAGAATTATGATACTCCAAGCAAGTTACAGTATCATCAGGGGGGAGTGTAGGATTCGCAAAATTGGATTTCATATTAATAAGGGTCAATAGGCAGAAGAGGCCATGATTTTAAAGACTGTTTTAAAAGAAGCCCAGAAAAAGGGGCATACAAAATGGCTGCCGTATCATGTGACCAGCTTATTGGGACACTTTTTAAATGGTTCCTGCGCAACCTCAGACAGCTATGTGGATTGAACCCATAGTAAGTTCTGGAAGCCATTACTGAGAACGAAACCAGACCCACAGGCATGCATATGGATTAGATGCAGATCCACTCAAGATCGGCCTGGAGACAGAGGCCATCTAAATGTTGACCCAGTCGAAAGAGGACAATCTCATATTCATGAGAACAACACCAAGGGCTCGGTAACGGATCAGCAGAATATTAAAAACAATGAGAGCCATTTCAAACCAGAGGTGGGCCTATTACCAGCCGCTTAAAATGATTTTAAATATAACTGCCCCGCTGTGCTCAAAGCCCGCCAAAGTTAAAACAAAGACTAACCTGATTTTGGGTGGGAAGTGAGGCCTCGGGAAGATAGGCATATCTGCTGAGACCTTTCGGCAGTTGAGACAGCAGTGGGACACGACTCGACAGACGCAGCTTGAGGAGGAAGACACAGCTTGGGAGAAGACGCTGGAGGAAGCTTGAATCGGCAAGCTCGGACGGTCACAAGGAGAATCGAGCTAAAGACAGTTTGCAGTCGGACAGTCGTTGCAGCCCCAGCAGCCGGTCCCTCTTTTGAGCTGGGCAAAGAGGAGCTGGCTTGGGGAAAGATCAGTGGACTCCTCTCCACCGTCGGAGAAGAAAGAAGGATATTTCTGACTGTATAAAGAAAGTCATTCGGAACCAGCGTCCCGCCCCGGGGAAAACAATCGGGAGATCATCGACCATCCCCGGACCGCAGCTGAAAGTAGAAGGGGCCATACCAGCCCAAGGCTCCCCTGACCAGGGTCGAGCCGACGATCCTCGACCCCGCCGACATCCAGGCCCGCCGGTGTCCAGCCGCCCCCGACCTCCACCTCAGGAGAGAGGTGTGGCGCAGCTCGCAGGGGCTCCATGATCCACGTGGAGACGAAACGCCTGAAAGGACCAAACACAGACTCGTTTTCAAAACCTTGCACTTCCTAGTGGGATTGGTGAGCATGTTTCTGGCCCTTCACAATCAGATCTAGATAGGTTTAATAAGGGGGTGGATTTAAGGGTAAAATTAACATGAGTTGTTGTTCCTCGATGTTCCGTGTGTTTCCTTATTTCATGATGATCTTTGTAGAGTATAAGATGCCTGTATTTACCTTAGTTAGTATAATGTCGTTATGATTTGTTTGTGTTTGTTTTTCCCTCCCATGTATTGTACTCTTATCTGTGTTGCATTTGATTTGATATTTTTCCATTTGCAATAAAATTTCATTTTGATTCATCAAACTTGGTCTACAAGAGTCTTCTCTACATTGTAGTTCCTGCGCCTAAGTCGAGAGTATAGAATCTAAGGGGTGAGTGGGTCGAACCACTCAAGGTTTTACTGTGCAAGAGAGAGAGGCCTCTAGAGAGAGAAACCTCAGGGAAAGCTCTCAAGGAAAACCCCTTACAGAAAATGGCGACCACGGCAGGACTCTGGCAACAGGATTGCAATGTAGTTGATCCAAGTTTGAATGGTCGAAATGCAATGGATGAGAGGATAGCGGATTATGTCTTTGGCAAGGTAAATCTCACTAAACAGTGGATTTCCGATCTCTTGCTGGATGGGCGTCCGGTGGACGCAGCCATCAGGTGGACAGAGAGCAAGGAGCATAAGAAGTCAGTGGAAAAGGCAGTGTGGCTGATACATTACAAGAAGCAGGTCCAGATCTTGGACCGGGTCATTGCAGCACAGGCAGCCAAGATCACAACCCAGGCAGCAGAGATAGAGGAAAAGGCCATGGGTGGGGAAAAACTCATCACAGCACTTCACGCGCTGAATCAAGAACGCCAAGTGGTAGCTAGTCAGCATCAGGCTAGAATAGAGTACCTTGAGTGCCAGGTTACTGAGGCAAAGATTAATGAAACGAGGATACGGGAGAAAAGTTCCCGCCTCGCACAACAGCTAAGAGCGCAGAAGGAGAGAGTAGTGGAGGTTAAGGCAGCTTACAAGCTGGCCCTCGAGCACGGGTTTGAGAGCACAGACCACGGACCCTGCCAAAAGACCATAGAGGACATAAGAACGGCCCTGGTTAAGGCAAGAGGCATGGTGTGTCTCGTCAGCCTGAAAGCCAGTCACATGGACTTTTTAAAGGAATTGAAACAGCCGATTCCAGCTGAGGTAATGGTGGTACCAGCCACCGAGCCCTCAGCACCACCGAGCTATAGTGAGACTTGGTGGGAAAAAGAGGGGGTAGCGAAAGAGGAGGTAGCTGAGGTGGAGTGTGTGGAAGAACCACTGGTCGAAAAGCCGGGACCGGCACCGATGTGTCCCGCTCGGCACCAAAGTTTCGGTCCCAACGCTGCTGATGGCAGTTTCGGACTCCACCAGAACTAACTCATGGTGCCCTATGCTGGCCCCCAATTAAGGTCCATGGTGAGCCACCTCACACGACTCACAGTAAAGGGAGATCCCTCGCTTCATTTCAGAGAAATAGAGGAAACAGCAGCCATCAATGACTGTGATGAACAGGAACAGGTCAAACTGTTGCTTTTCTCCCTGGATCCCATGATCCTTCAGTGCCTCTCAGAGGATGGCAAGAGGGGACGGAAAGGGTATACAGATCTCAAGGAGGAAGTTTTAGAGGTAATGGGAGTGGACGATGGTAGTCCGTTCAACCGTGTGGAAGGGACCGTGCAGCTATCTGGAGAACCCATACGGGTTTGCGCAGAAAGGCTGTGGCCAGTGTATCGACGCAGCTGTCCGGGTATGCCTGAACGGGCTCAAATGAGCAACGAACAGCGGGTTCATTGGCTCCATTGCGCGGTTACCAACAGCTTGCCAGAGATACGGGCCCTAGCCAGATCATGGTTTGATCCCCAAGGTCCCGGTGTCACGGAAGAGACGGTGCTCCGTCAGTTAAATGTGGCGTATAAGAACTGTAGAGGTCAGGAAACACCTCCCCAGAAAGGAAAGGTGCATGAGGCAAAACCTGCAGCCCCAAGCAAGAAGGAGTGGAGGCAGGAAGGGAATCGTCCTGTCCAAGCCAAGCTCAATTGTTACGGGTGTGGGAAGGATGGACATTGACGCAAGGACTGTAGAAATCCGTGGAAGGATAATAGAGGGAAATTTCCCGCAGTCCAAGCCCAAGCCCAGACCGCCGCCTCAGCAGCAGCCCAAACCCAAGCCATAGCTCCTGCCCCAGCACAAGGAGCTGGTGCAGTGGTGGATCCCGCTGCGATTGAATCGATTTTACAGACAATGCGGTCTCTGATGATTTCGCAGGGGAAATTAGCCATCACCACCGGTCTTGTCGCTCCCGAAACCCCGACCGCTGTACCCAAATGACTAGAGCCGGCGCAGCCCATTTACTTGTGTGCGCTGCAATACGATATATGGAGGCAACCCCTCGTGGAGATGGAAGTGCAGGAGGTGAAGGGAACCTATCTGTTGGATACGGGAGCATCATGCACCGTGATCCACACAGATAACCCCGCCACCTCACCACTGTCCACCAGGGTTCCATATGTTCTGTCGGGCTTCACAGGCAAGGAACAGGCTGGCGCACATTCCATTCCCCTCTCCATTCATGTAGGACCACTCCACACCAAGTGGAGGTGTATACTAATGAAGTGGGAGGTGGAGAATGGGAAAGGGATCCTAGGTTCCGATTTCTTGGTCGAACATGGGATCCTCATGGACCTAAGAAATCATTGTCTTTGGGGAGCGGGGAAGGGTGAGCCAGGCCAGGTAGTAGACATCCCAGGGGAAGGAGAAAGGGGGACCCTGTGTACCGTGAAGCCAAAGGAGGGCAACGACCTCGAGCTCATGGTCGCGGGTGTCCCACAAGATTTACAGGCATTCATGTGCGACCACCTAGCAACGTTTGCCACTCACAAGCACGATTGCGGAAGGGTCACCGGGTTTGAGGTTAGCGTAGACGGGGACCCCATGGCCCGACCCCAAAAACAGTACAACTTCCTCAGGTAAGCGGAGCCCGACATGGAGACAGCAATATCTTCACTGGTACAGCAGGGTGTGTTGAGACCGATAGCCACCCATGTGAACTCTCTGTTATGGCCGGTGAGAAAGCCGGATGATTCCTGGAGAGCCACGGTGGACTACAGAGTCCTCAATAGCAACATCCCCGCCTGCGCGCCAACAGTAGCAGCAGTTGCCGACCTGATAGGAAGCATTCCAGCCTCCGCGACCACGTTCACGGTGCTGGATATTTCTAATGGGTTTTGGTCCATCCCTTTACGAAGGGAGGATCAGTACAAGTTTGCCTTTACGTTTAAAGGGCAACAGCACACCTGGAACTGCTTGCCACAGGGTTTCCACAACAGCCCCAGCATTTTCCATCAATGCATGGCAGGAAGTTTAAAAGAGTTCAGCCAGCCCCATCAGCTGGTGCAGTATGTGGACGACCTGCTCCTGTTCACAGACTCAAGAGAGGAACATGGCCCACTATTGGCCGAGTTATTGGAGCTGTTAGGTAGAAAGTGTTTTAAGGTAAACCCAAAGAAGGCACGGATCGGCCAGCCAGAGGTGAAATTCCTGGGTCTGACCATCCGCGCCGGTGAGAGAGCCATAGATAAGGCCCGGCGGGAATCGGTACAAGATCTATCGATCCCCGCCACCGGAGCCCAGGAGTGGGAAGTTGGAGATAAGGTCATGGTAGGAGACTCTGCCCGAGTGGGGAGTTCAGAACCACTGTACCGGGGACCCTACAAAATTGTAGGCAAAGCTAGCCCCATGGTATATGCAGTGAAGTTGCCCTGGCGCACTAAACAGTTTCACATCAATCAGTGCAAACTGTTTAAACCGGGTGCAAGAACATCAGCAACCGAAGCCAGGTCTGAGGGTAAAGATCCTCAGCCTGAGGCGCGCGATGAGTCACAGACCACACAAGCTGGTGTTGTAGCCTGCTTGGAAGGAGAAGAGGTCCTGCCCACCTGGGGGGAGTTTTCTCTGATGGCCTGGGACTCGGACGAGGAGGGACCCGAACAGCAAGGTCCCGCCCTCGACCATATTCTGGAGGAGGAGGAGTCGGAGGACAGAGATCCCGCCCTCGACTCGAGCATGGGGGAGGTAGAAGTTGGGGGCAGAGATCCTCCACCTGTAAGGACAGGTGGGGAGGAACCGTCTGCCACAGACCCAATTCTCAAAGGGGCGGAGCCTGAGGGGAGGGAGCCGAAGCCCACAGTCGTGGAAGAGTCACGAGCTGTGAGAGCTGAAGTCCCACCTGAAGGTCCACTCGCTAAGGGAGCCTGCCCAAATCCCAAAGGGGCGGAGCCTGAGGGAAGGGAGCTGAAGACTACAGTCATGGAAAAGCCACGGGCTGTGAGAGCTGAGGTCCCACCCGAAGGTCCACTCGCTAAGGGAGCCACGCCCAAAGTACCTTCTCGCAGGTCGACCCGAACGCTTCAGCCTGTAAAGTCTTGGCCCGAGTCACCCACTCCCAGTAGACGCCGACTTCAGAAGTCATTGAGAAAACACAGTCCCCGTTTAACAGCAAAAGGCTGTGGGGAACCAGAGCCACAGGTCACTGCAGCCCCGCCACAGGGAGCGGCGAGCTGCAGTCCAGAGCCACAGGTCACTGCAGTTTCGCCACAGGGAGCGGTGAGCTGCAGCCCGATCAGGGATTAGGCAAGCCGCCCCGGGACGGGCGGCGCTGTACATAGGTTTAGTTTAAGTTTAAGTTCAAAAGTATGAGAATAGAGGGGAATGGAGGGAGCATTATGTGCGGGTAGAAGAAGAGACACCCGTGTAGATTTTTGCTGCTCTGTATAAAGTTAAAGTTTCCCTCCCTCCTCTGCATTATTTTTGATGCGTATTCATGTGTTTTTGGATTTCCGTATGTATTTCATTTTTATTATTGAAATTTATTTAGATGTGATGTGATTATTATTATTTGATGATGTGTACGTACTAGGTGATGTAGGGGTATAAGGACCTCCTCCACGCCTGGAAGTAAGTTGTAAGATTTTAACTCCAAGGTATTGCCATCTATAGATGCTTAATGTACACTAGATTTTTCTGAAATGGGAAATGCATGTGTCGTGGGGTCATGGATAGGTAAATACTGGGGATGGTTAGATTGTGGAAGGACAGAAAATTTTGCTCACCCAGAATTATGATACTCCAAGCAAGTTACAGTATCATCAGGGGGGAGTGTAGGATTCGCAAAATTGGATTTCATATTAATAAGCGTCAATAGGCAGAAGAAGCCATGATTTTAAAGACTGTTTTAAAAGAAGCCCAGAAAAAGGGGCATACAAAATGGCTGCCGTATCATGTGACCAGCTTATTGGGACACTTTTTAAATGGTTCCTGCGCAACCTCAGACAGCTATGTGGATTGAACCCATAGTAAGTTCTGGAAGCCATTACTGAGAACGAAACCAGACCCACAGGCATGCATATGGATTAGATGCAGATCCACTCAAGATCGGCCTGGAGACAGAGGCCATCTAAATGTTGACCCAGTCGAAAGAGGACAATCTCATATTCATGAGAACAACACCAAGGGCTCGGTAACGGATCAGCAGAATATTAAAAACAATGAGAGCCATTTCAAACCAGAGGTGGGCCTATTACCAGCCGCTTAAAATGATTTTAAATATAACTGCCCCGCTGTGCTCAAAGCCCGCCAAAGTTAAAACAAAGACTAACCTGATTTTGGGCGGGAAGTGAGGCCTCGGGAAGATAGGCATATCTGCTGAGACCTTTCGGCAGTTGAGACAGCAGTGGGACACGACTCGACAGACGCAGCTTGAGGAGGAAGACACAGCTTGGGAGAAGACGCTGGAGGAAGCTTGAATCGGCAAGCTCGGACGGTCACAAGGAGAATCGAGCTAAAGACAGTTTGCAGTCGGACAGTCGTTGCAGCCCCAGCAGCCGGTCCCTCTTTTGAGCTGGGCAAAGAGGAGCTGGCTTGGGGAAAGATCAGTGGACTCCTCTCCACCGTCGGAGAAGAAAGAAGGATATTTCTGACTGTATAAAGAAAGTCATTCAGAACCAGCGTCCCGCCCCGGGGAAAACAATCGGGAGATCATCGACCATCCCCGGACCGCAGCTGAAAGTAGAAGGGGCCATACCAGCCCAAGGCTCCCCTGACCAGGGTCGAGCCGACGATCCTCGACCCCGCCGACATCCAGGCCCGCCGGTGTCCAGCCGCCCCCGACCCCCACCTCAGGAGAGAGGTGTGGCGCAGCTCGCAGGGGCTCCATGATCCACGTGGAGACGAAACGCCTGAAAGGACAAACACAGACTCGTTTTCAAAACCTTGCACTTCCTAGTGGGATTGGTGAGCATGTTTCTGGCCCTTCACAATCAGATCTAGATAGGTTTAATAAGGGGGTGGATTTAAGGGTAAAATTAACATGAGTTGTTGTTCCTCGATGTTCCGTGTGTTTCCTTATTTCATGATGATCTTTGTAGAGTATAAGATGCCTGTATTTACCTTAGTTAGTATAATGTCGTTATGATTTGTTTGTGTTTGTTTTTCCCTCCCATGTACTGTACTCTTATCTGTGTTGCATTTGATTTGATATTTTTCCATTTGCAATAAAATTTCATTCTGATTCATCAAACTTGGTCTCCAAGAGTCTTCTCTACATTGTAGTTCCTGCGCCTAAGTCGAGAGTATAGAATCTAAGGGGTGAGTGGGTCGAACCACTCAAGGTTTTACTGTGCAAGAGAGAGAGGCCTCTAGAGAGAGAAACCTCAGGGAAAGCTCTCAAGGAAAACCCCTTACAGAAAATGGCGACCACGGCAGGACTCTGGCAACAGGATTGCAATGTAGTTGATCCAAGTTTGAATGGTCGAAATGCAATGGATGAGAGGATAGTGGATTATGTCTTTGGCAAGGTAAATCTCACTAAACAGTGGATTTCCGATCTCTTGCTGGATGGGCGTCCGGTGGACGCAGCCATCAGGTGGACAGAGAGGAAGGAGCATAAGAAGTCAGTGGAAAAGGCAGTGTGGCTGATGCGTTACAAGAAGCAGGTCCAGATCTTGGACCGGGTCATTGCAGCACAGGCAGCCAAGATCACAACCCAGGCAGCAGAGATAGAGGAAAAGGCCATGGGTGGGGAAAAACTCATCACAGCACTTCACGCGCTGAATCAGGAACGCCAAGTGGCAGCTAGTCAACATCAGGCTAGGATAGAGTACCTGGAGTGCCAGGTTACTGAGGCAAAGATTAATGAAACGAGGATACGGGAGAAAAGGTCCCGCCTCGCACAACAGCTAAGAGCGCAGAAGGAGAGAGTAGTGGAGGTTAAGGCAGCTTACAAGCTGGCCCTCGAGCACGGGTTTGAGAGCACAGACCACGGACCCTGCCAAAAGACCATAGAGGACATAAGAACGGCCCTGGTTAAGGCAAGAGGCATGGTGTGTCTCGTCAGCCTGAAAGCCAGTCACATGGACTTTTTAAAGGAATTGAAACAGCCGATTCCAGCTGAGGTAATGGTGGTACCAGCCACCGAGCCCTCAGCACCGCCGAGCTATAGTGAGACTTGGTGGGAAAAAGAGGGGGTAGCGAAAGAGGAGGTAGCTGAGGTGGAGTGTGTGGAAGAACCACTGGTCGAAAAGCCGGGACCGGCACCGATGTGTCCCGCTCGGCACCAAAGGTTCGGTCCCAACGCTGCTGATGGCAGTGTCGGACTCCACCAGAACCAACTCATGGTGCCCTATGCTGGCCCGCAATTAAGGTCCATGGTGAGCCACCTCACACGACTCACAGTAAAGGGAGATCCCTCGATTCATTTCAGAGAAATAGAGGAAACAGCAGCCATCAATGACTGTGATGAACAGGAACAGGTCAAACTGTTGCTTTTCTCCCTGGATCCCACGATCCTACAGTGCCTCTCAGAGGATGGCAAGAGGGGACGGAAAGGGTATACGGATCTCAAGGAGGAAGTTTTAGAGGTAATGGGAGTGGACGACGGTAGTCCGTTCAACCGTGTGGAAGGGACCCTGCAGCTATCTGGAGAACCCATACGGGTTTGCGCAGAAAGGCTGTGGCCAGTGTATCGACGCAGCTGTCCGGGTATGCCTGAACGGGCTCAAATGAGCAACGAACAGCGGGTTCATTGGCTCCATTGCGTGGTTACCAACAGCTTGCCAGAGATACGGGCCCTAGCCAGATCATGGTTTGATCCCCAAGGTCCCGGTGTCACGGAAGAGACTGTGCTCCGTCAGTTAAATGTGGCGTATAAGAACTGTAAAGGTCAGGAAACACCTCCCCAGAAAGGAAAGGTGCATGAGGCAAAACCTGCAGCCCCAAGCAAGAAGGAGTGGAGGCAGGAAGGGAATCGTCCTGTCCAAGCCAAGCTCAATTGTTACGGGTGTGGGAAGGATGGACATTGGCACAAGGACTGTAGAAATCCGTGGAAGGATAATAGAGGGAAATTTTCCGCAGTCCAAGCCCAAGCCCAGACCGCCGCCTCAGCACCAGCCCAAACCCAAGCCATAGCTCCTGCCCCAGCACAAGGAGCTGGTGCAGTGGTGGATCCCGCTGCGATTGAATCGATTTTACAGACAATGCGGTCTCTGATGATTTCGCAGGGGAAAGTAGCCATCACCACCGGTCTTGTCGCTCCCGAAACCCCGACCGCTGTACCCAAATGACTAGAGCCGGCGCAGCCCATTTACTTGTGTGCGCTGCAATACGATATATGGAGGCGACCCCTCGTGGAGATGGAAGTGCAGGAGGTGAAGGGAACCTATCTGTTGGATACGGGAGCATCATGCACCGTGATCCACACAGATAACCCCGCCACCTCACCTCTGTCCACCGGGGTTCCATATGTTCTGTCGGGCTTCACAGGCAAGGAACAGGCTGGCGCACATTCCATTCCCCTCTCCATTCATGTAGGACCACTCCACACCAAGTGGAGGTGTATACTAATGAAGTGGGAGGTGGAGAATGGGAAAGGGATCCGAGGTTCCGATTTCTTGGTCGAACACGGGATCCTCGTGGACCTAAGAAATCATTGTCTTTGGGGAGCGGGGAAGGGTGAGCCAGGCCAGGTAGTAGTCATCCCAGGGGAAGGAGAAAGGGGGACCCTGTGTACGGTGAAGCCAAAAGAGGGCTACGACCTCGAGCTCATGGTCGCGGGTGTCCCACAAGATTTACAGGCATTCATGTGCGACCACCTAGCAACGTTTGCCACTCACAAGCACGATTGCGGAAGGGTCACCGGGTTTGAGGTTAGCGTAGATGGGGACCCCATGGCCCGACCCCAAAAACAGTAGAACTTCCTCAGGGAAGCGGAGCCCGACATGGAGACAGCAATATCTTCACTGGTACAGCAGGGTGTGTTGAGACCGATAGCCACCCATGTGAACTCTCTGTTATGGCCGGTGAGAAAGCCGGATGATTCCTGGAGAGGAGTCCTCAATAGCAACATCCCCGCCTGCGCGCCAACAGTAGCAGCAGTTGCCGACCTGATAGGAAGCATTCCAGCCTCCACGACCACGTTCACGGTGCTGGATATTTCTAATGGGTTTTGGTCCATCCCTTTACGAAGGGAGGATCAGTACAAGTTTGCCTTTACGTTTAAAGGGCAACAGTACACCTGGAACTGCTTGCCACAGGGTTTCCACAACAGCCCCAGCATTTTCCATCAATGCATGGCAGGAAGTTTAAAAGAGTTCAGCCAGCCCCATCAGCTGGTGCAGTATGTGGACGACCTGCTCCTGTTCACAGACTCAAGAGAGGAACATGGCCCACGATTGGCCGAGTTATTGGAGCTGTTAGGTAGAAAGTGTTTTAAGGTAAACCCAAAGAAGGCACGGATCGGCCAGCCAGAGGTGAAATTCCTGGGTCTGACCATCCGCGCCGGTGAGAGAGCCATAGATAAGGCCCGGCGGGAATCGGTACAAGATCTATCGATCCCCGCCACCGGAGCCCAGGAGTGGGAAGTTGGAGATAAGGTCATGGTAGGAGACTCTGCCCGAGTGGGGAGTTCAGAACCACTGTACCGGGGACCCTACAAAATTGTAGGCAAAGCTAGCCCCATGGTATATGCAGTGAAGTTGCCCCGGCGCACTAAACGGTTTCACATCAATCAGTGCAAACTGTTTAAACCGGGTGCAAGAACATCAGCAACCGAAGCCAGGTCTGAGGGTAAAGATCCTCAGCCTGAGGCGCGCGATGAGTCACAGACCACACAAGCTGGCGTTGTAGCCTGCTTGGAAGGAGAAGAGGTCCTGCCCACCTGGGGGGAGTTTTCTCCGATGGCCTGGGACTCGGACGAGGAGGGACCCGAACAGCAAGGTCCCGCCCTCGACCATATTCTGGAGGAGGAGGAGTCGGAGGACAGAGATCCCGCCCTCGACTCGAGCATGGGGGAGGTAGAAGTTGGGGGCAGAGATCCTCCACCTGTAAGGACAGGTGGGGAGGAACCGTCTGCCGCAGACCCAGTTCTCGAAGGGGCGGAGCCTGAGGGGAGGGAGCCGAAGCCCACAGTCGTGGAAGAGTCACGAGCTGTGAGAGCTGAAGTCCCACCTGAAGGTCCACTCACTAAGGGAGCCTGCCCAAATCCCAAAGGGGCGGAGCCTGAGGGAAGGGTGCCGAAGCCTACAGTCATGAAAAAGCCACGGGCTGTGATAGCTGAGGTGCCACCCGAAGGTCTACTCGCTAAGGGAGCCACGCCCAAAGTACCTTCTCGCAGGTCGACCCGAACGCCTCAGCCTGTAAAGTCTTGGCCCGAGTCACCCACTCCCAGTAGACGCCGACTTCAGAAGTCATTGAGAAAACACAGTCCCCGTTTAACAGCAAAAGGCTGTGGGGAACCAGAGCCACAGGTCACTGCAGCCCCGCCACAGGGAGCGGCGAGCTGCAGTCCAGAGCCACAGGTCACTGCAGCTTCGCCACAGGGAGCGGTGAGCTGCAGCCCGATCAGGGATTCGGCAAGCCGCCCGGGGACGGGCGGCGCTGTACATAGGTTTAGTTTAAGTTTAAGTTCAAAAGTATGAGAATAGAGGGGAATGGAGGGAGCATTATGTGCGGGTAGAAGAAGAGACACCCGTGTAGATTTTTGCTGCTCTGTATAAAGTTAAAGTTTCCCTCCCTCCTCTGCATTATTTTTGATGCGTATTCATGTGTTTTTGGATTTCCGTATGTATTTCATTTTTATTATTGAAATTTATTTAGATATGATGTGATTATTATTATTTGATGATGTGTATGTACTAGGTGATGTAGGGGTATAAGGACCCCCTCCATGCCTGGAAGTAAGTTGTAAGATTTTAACTCCAAGGTATTGCCATCTATAGATGCTTAATGTACACTAGATTTTTCTGAAATGGGAAATGCATGTGTCGTGGGGTCATGGATAGGTAAATACTGGGGATGGTTAGATTGTGGAAGGACAGAAAATTTTGCTCACCCAGAATTATGATACTCCAAGCAAGTTACAGTATCATCAGGGGGGAGTGTAGGATTCGCAAAATTGGATTTCATATTAATAAGGGTCAATAGGCAGAAGAGGCCATGATTTTAAAGACTGTTTTAAAAGAAGCCCAGAAAAAGGGGCATACAAAATGGCTGCCGTATCATGTGACCAGCTTATTGGGACACTTTTTAAATGGTTCCTGCGCAACCTCAGACAGCTATGTGGATTGAACCCATAGTAAGTTCTGGAAGCCATTACTGAGAACGAAACCAGACCCACAGGCATGCATATGGATTAGATGCAGATCCACTCAAGATCGGCCTGGAGACAGAGGCCATCTAAATGTTGACCCAGTCGAAAGAGGACAATCTCATATTCATGAGAACAACACCAAGGGCTCGGTAACGAATCAGCAGAATATTAAAAACAATGAGAGCCATTTCAAACCAGAGATGGGCCTATTACCAGCTGCTTAAAATGATTTTAAATATAATAACTGCCCCGCTGTGCTCAAAGCCCGCCAAAGTTAAAACAAAGACTAACCTGATTTTGGGCGGGAAGTGAGGCCTCGGGAAGATAGGCATATCTGCCGAGACCTTTCGGCAGTTGAGACGGCAGTGGGACACGACTCGACAGACGCAGCTTGAGGAGGAAGACACAGCTTGGGAGAAGACGCTGGAGGAAGCTTGAATCGGCAAGCTCGGACGGTCACAAGGAGAATCGAGCTAAAGACAGTTTGCAGTCGGACAGTCGTTGCAGCCCCAGCAGCCGGTCCCTCTTTTGAGCTGGGCAAAGAGGAGCTGGCTTGGGGAAAGATCAGTGGACTCCTCTCCACCGTCGGAGAAGAAAGAAGGATATTTCTGACTGTATAAAGAAAGTCATTCAGAACCAGCGTCCCGCCCCGGGGAAAACAATCGGGAGATCATCGACCATCCCCGGACCGCAGCTGAAAGTAGAAGGGGCCATACCAGCCCAAGGCTCCCCTGACCAGGGTCGAGCCGACGATCCTCGACCCCGCCGACATCCAGGCCCGCCGGTGTCCAGCCGCCCCCGACCCCCACCTCAGGAGAGAGGTGTGGCGCAGCTCGCAGGGGCTCCATGATCCACGTGGAGACGAAACGCCTGAAAGGACAAACGCAGACTCGTTTTCAAAACCTTGCACTTCCTAGTGGGATTGGTGAGCATGTTTCTGGCCCTTCACAATCAGATCTAGATAGGTTTAATAAGGGGGTGGATTTAAGGGTAAAATTAACATGAGTTGTTGTTCCTCGATGTTCCGTGTGTTTCCTTATTTCATGATGATCTTTGTAGAGTATAAGATGCCTGTATTTACCTTAGTTAGTATAATGTCGTTATGATTTGTTTGTGTTTGTTTTTCCCTCCCATGTACTGTACTCTTATCTGTGTTGCATTTGATTTGATATTTTTCCATTTGCAATAAAATTTCATTCTGATTCATCAAACTTGGTCTCCAAGAGTCTTCTCTACATTGTAGTTCCTGCGCCTAAGTCGAGAGTATAGAATCTAAGGGGTGAGTGGGTCGAACCACTCAAGGTTTTACTGTGCAAGAGAGAGAGGCCTCTAGAGAGAGAAACCTCAGGGAAAGCTCTCAAGGAAAACCCCTTACAGAAAATGGCGACCACGGCAGGACTCTGGCAACAGGATTGCAATGTAGTTGATCCAAGTTTGAATGGTCGAAATGCAATGGATGAGAGGATAGTGGATTATGTCTTTGGCAAGGTAAATCTCACTAAACAGTGGATTTCCGATCTCTTGCTGGATGGGCGTCCGGTGGACGCAGCCATCAGGTGGACAGAGAGGAAGGAGCATAAGAAGTCAGTGGAAAAGGCAGTGTGGCTGATGCGTTACAAGAAGCAGGTCCAGATCTTGGACCGGGTCATTGCAGCACAGGCAGCCAAGATCACAACCCAGGCAGCAGAGATAGAGGAAAAGGCCATGGGTGGGGAAAAACTCATCACAGCACTTCACGCGCTGAATCAGGAACGCCAAGTGGCAGCTAGTCAACATCAGGCTAGGATAGAGTACCTGGAGTGCCAGGTTACTGAGGCAAAGATTAATGAAACGAGGATACGGGAGAAAAGGTCCCGCCTCGCACAACAGCTAAGAGCGCAGAAGGAGAGAGTAGTGGAGGTTAAGGCAGCTTACAAGCTGGCCCTCGAGCACGGGTTTGAGAGCACAGACCACGGACCCTGCCAAAAGACCATAGAGGACATAAGAACGGCCCTGGTTAAGGCAAGAGGCATGGTGTGTCTCGTCAGCCTGAAAGCCAGTCACATGGACTTTTTAAAGGAATTGAAACAGCCGATTCCAGCTGAGGTAATGGTGGTACCAGCCACCGAGCCCTCAGCACCGCCGAGCTATAGTGAGACTTGGTGGGAAAAAGAGGGGGTAGCGAAAGAGGAGGTAGCTGAGGTGGAGTGTGTGGAAGAACCACTGGTCGAAAAGCCGGGACCGGCACCGATGTGTCCCGCTCGGCACCAAAGGTTCGGTCCCAACGCTGCTGATGGCAGTGTCGGACTCCACCAGAACCAACTCATGGTGCCCTATGCTGGCCCGCAATTAAGGTCCATGGTGAGCCACCTCACACGACTCACAGTAAAGGGAGATCCCTCGATTCATTTCAGAGAAATAGAGGAAACAGCAGCCATCAATGACTGTGATGAACAGGAACAGGTCAAACTGTTGCTTTTCTCCCTGGATCCCACGATCCTACAGTGCCTCTCAGAGGATGGCAAGAGGGGACGGAAAGGGTATACGGATCTCAAGGAGGAAGTTTTAGAGGTAATGGGAGTGGACGACGGTAGTCCGTTCAACCGTGTGGAAGGGACCCTGCAGCTATCTGGAGAACCCATACGGGTTTGCGCAGAAAGGCTGTGGCCAGTGTATCGACGCAGCTGTCCGGGTATGCCTGAACGGGCTCAAATGAGCAACGAACAGCGGGTTCATTGGCTCCATTGCGTGGTTACCAACAGCTTGCCAGAGATACGGGCCCTAGCCAGATCATGGTTTGATCCCCAAGGTCCCGGTGTCACGGAAGAGACTGTGCTCCGTCAGTTAAATGTGGCGTATAAGAACTGTAAAGGTCAGGAAACACCTCCCCAGAAAGGAAAGGTGCATGAGGCAAAACCTGCAGCCCCAAGCAAGAAGGAGTGGAGGCAGGAAGGGAATCGTCCTGTCCAAGCCAAGCTCAATTGTTACGGGTGTGGGAAGGATGGACATTGGCACAAGGACTGTAGAAATCCGTGGAAGGATAATAGAGGGAAATTTTCCGCAGTCCAAGCCCAAGCCCAGACCGCCGCCTCAGCACCAGCCCAAACCCAAGCCATAGCTCCTGCCCCAGCACAAGGAGCTGGTGCAGTGGTGGATCCCGCTGCGATTGAATCGATTTTACAGACAATGCGGTCTCTGATGATTTCGCAGGGGAAAGTAGCCATCACCACCGGTCTTGTCGCTCCCGAAACCCCGACCGCTGTACCCAAATGACTAGAGCCGGCGCAGCCCATTTACTTGTGTGCGCTGCAATACGATATATGGAGGCGACCCCTCGTGGAGATGGAAGTGCAGGAGGTGAAGGGAACCTATCTGTTGGATACGGGAGCATCATGCACCGTGATCCACACAGATAACCCCGCCACCTCACCTCTGTCCACCGGGGTTCCATATGTTCTGTCGGGCTTCACAGGCAAGGAACAGGCTGGCGCACATTCCATTCCCCTCTCCATTCATGTAGGACCACTCCACACCAAGTGGAGGTGTATACTAATGAAGTGGGAGGTGGAGAATGGGAAAGGGATCCGAGGTTCCGATTTCTTGGTCGAACACGGGATCCTCGTGGACCTAAGAAATCATTGTCTTTGGGGAGCGGGGAAGGGTGAGCCAGGCCAGGTAGTAGTCATCCCAGGGGAAGGAGAAAGGGGGACCCTGTGTACGGTGAAGCCAAAAGAGGGCTACGACCTCGAGCTCATGGTCGCGGGTGTCCCACAAGATTTACAGGCATTCATGTGCGACCACCTAGCAACGTTTGCCACTCACAAGCACGATTGCGGAAGGGTCACCGGGTTTGAGGTTAGCGTAGATGGGGACCCCATGGCCCGACCCCAAAAACAGTAGAACTTCCTCAGGGAAGCGGAGCCCGACATGGAGACAGCAATATCTTCACTGGTACAGCAGGGTGTGTTGAGACCGATAGCCACCCATGTGAACTCTCTGTTATGGCCGGTGAGAAAGCCGGATGATTCCTGGAGAGGAGTCCTCAATAGCAACATGCCCGCCTGCGCGCCAACAGTAGCAGCAGTTGCCGACCTGATAGGAAGCATTCCAGCCTCCACGACCACGTTCACGGTGCTGGATATTTCTAATGGGTTTTGGTCCAGCCCTTTACGAAGGGAGGATCAGTACAAGTTTGCCTTTACGTTTAAAGGGCAACAGTACACCTGGAACTGCTTGCCACAGGGTTTCCACAACAGCCCCAGCATTTTCCATCAATGCATGGCAGGAAGTTTAAAAGAGTTCAGCCAGCCCCATCAGCTGGTGCAGTATGTGGACGACCTGCTCCTGTTCACAGACTCAAGAGAGGAACATGGCCCACGATTGGCCGAGTTATTGGAGCTGTTAGGTAGAAAGTGTTTTAAGGTAAACCCAAAGAAGGCACGGATCGGCCAGCCAGAGGTGAAATTCCTGGGTCTGACCATCCGCGCCGGTGAGAGAGCCATAGATAAGGCCCGGCGGGAATCGGTACAAGATCTATCGATCCCCGCCACCGGAGCCCAGGAGTGGGAAGTTGGAGATAAGGTCATGGTAGGAGACTCTGCCCGAGTGGGGAGTTCAGAACCACTGTACCGGGGACCCTACAAAATTGTAGGCAAAGCTAGCCCCATGGTATATGCAGTGAAGTTGCCCCGGCGCACTAAACGGTTTCACATCAATCAGTGCAAACTGTTTAAACCGGGTGCAAGAACATCAGCAACCGAAGCCAGGTCTGAGGGTAAAGATCCTCAGCCTGAGGCGCGCGATGAGTCACAGACCACACAAGCTGGCGTTGTAGCCTGCTTGGAAGGAGAAGAGGTCCTGCCCACCTGGGGGGAGTTTTCTCCGATGGCCTGGGACTCGGACGAGGAGGGACCCGAACAGCAAGGTCCCGCCCTCGACCATATTCTGGAGGAGGAGGAGTCGGAGGACAGAGATCCCGCCCTCGACTCGAGCATGGGGGAGGTAGAAGTTGGGGGCAGAGATCCTCCACCTGTAAGGACAGGTGGGGAGGAACCGTCTGCCACAGACCCAGTTCTCGAAGGGGCGGAGCCTGAGGGGAGGGAGCCGAAGCCCACAGTCGTGGAAGAGTCACGAGCTGTGAGAGCTGAAGTCCCACCTGAAGGTCCACTCACTAAGGGAGCCTGCCCAAATCCCAAAGGGGCGGAGCCTGAGGGAAGGGTGCCGAAGCCTACAGTCATGAAAAAGCCACGGGCTGTGATAGCTGAGGTGCCACCCGAAGGTCTACTCGCTAAGGGAGCCACGCCCAAAGTACCTTCTCGCAGGTCGACCCGAACGCCTCAGCCTGTAAAGTCTTGGCCCGAGTCACCCACTCCCAGTAGACGCCGACTTCAGAAGTCATTGAGAAAACACAGTCCCCGTTTAACAGCAAAAGGCTGTGGGGAACCAGAGCCACAGGTCACTGCAGCCCCGCCACAGGGAGCGGCGAGCTGCAGTCCAGAGCCACAGGTCACTGCAGCTTCGCCACAGGGAGCGGTGAGCTGCAGCCCGATCAGGGATTCGGCAAGCCGCCCGGGGACGGGCGGCGCTGTACATAGGTTTAGTTTAAGTTTAAGTTCAAAAGTATGAGAATAGAGGGGAATGGAGGGAGCATTATGTGCGGGTAGAAGAAGAGACACCCGTGTAGATTTTTGCTGCTCTGTATAAAGTTAAAGTTTCCCTCCCTCCTCTGCATTATTTTTGATGCGTATTCATGTGTTTTTGGATTTCCGTATGTATTTCATTTTTATTATTGAAATTTATTTAGATATGATGTGATTATTATTATTTGATGATGTGTATGTACTAGGTGATGTAGGGGTATAAGGACCCCCTCCATGCCTGGAAGTAAGTTGTAAGATTTTAACTCCAAGGTATTGCCATCTATAGATGCTTAATGTACACTAGATTTTTCTGAAATGGGAAATGCATGTGTCGTGGGGTCATGGATAGGTAAATACTGGGGATGGTTAGATTGTGGAAGGACAGAAAATTTTGCTCACCCAGAATTATGATACTCCAAGCAAGTTACAGTATCATCAGGGGGGAGTGTAGGATTCGCAAAATTGGATTTCATATTAATAAGGGTCAATAGGCAGAAGAGGCCATGATTTTAAAGACTGTTTTAAAAGAAGCCCAGAAAAAGGGGCATACAAAATGGCTGCCGTATCATGTGACCAGCTTATTGGGACACTTTTTAAATGGTTCCTGCGCAACCTCAGACAGCTATGTGGATTGAACCCATAGTAAGTTCTGGAAGCCATTACTGAGAACGAAACCAGACCCACAGGCATGCATATGGATTAGATGCAGATCCACTCAAGATCGGCCTGGAGACAGAGGCCATCTAAATGTTGACCCAGTCGAAAGAGGACAATCTCATATTCATGAGAACAACACCAAGGGCTCGGTAACGAATCAGCAGAATATTAAAAACAATGAGAGCCATTTCAAACCAGAGATGGGCCTATTACCAGCTGCTTAAAATGATTTTAAATATAATAACTGCCCCGCTGTGCTCAAAGCCCGCCAAAGTTAAAACAAAGACTAACCTGATTTTGGGCGGGAAGTGAGGCCTCGGGAAGATAGGCATATCTGCCGAGACCTTTCGGCAGTTGAGACGGCAGTGGGACACGACTCGACAGACGCAGCTTGAGGAGGAAGACACAGCTTGGGAGAAGACGCTGGAGGAAGCTTGGATCGGCAAGCTCGGACGGTCACAAGGAGAGTCGAGCTAAAGACAGTTTGCAGTCGGACAGTCATTGCAGCCCCAGCAGCCGGTCCAGCTTTTGAGCTGGGCAAAGAGGAGCTGGCTTGGGGAAAGATCAGCGGACTCCTCTCCACCGTCGGAGAAGAAAGAAGGATATTTCTGACTGTATAAAGAAAGTCATTCAGAACCAGCGTCCCGCCCCGCGGAAAACCATCGGGAGATCATCGACCATCCCCGGGCCGCAGCTGAAAGTGGAAGGGGCCATACCAGCCCAAGGCTCCCCTGACCAGGGTCGAGCCGATGATCCTTGGCCCCGCTGACATCCAGGCCCGCTGGTGTCCAGCCGCCCCCAACTCCCACCTCAGGAGAGAGGTGTGGCGCAGCTCGCAGGGGCTCCACGATCCACGTGGAGACGAAACGCCTGAAAGGACCAAACACAGACTCATTTTCAAAACCTTGCACTTCCTAGTGGGATTGGTGAGCATGTTTCTGGCCCTTCACAATCAGATCTAGATAGGTTTAATAAGGGGGTGGATTTAAGGGTACAATTAACATGAGTTGTTGTCCCTCGATAGTCCGTGTGTTTCCTTATTTCATGATGATCTTTGTAGAGTATAAGATGCCTGTATTTGCCTTCGTTAGTATAATGTCGTTATGATTTGTTTGTGTTTGTTTTTCCTTCCCATGTACTGTACTTGTGCTGTCTTTAGGAATTTATGTTTGCTTTCCAGTTAATTCAGGGGTTTGAGTAATTTGGGTCGATTCCCATTGTGTGCTGCCACCTAGTGGATATTTGGTACCTAGCAACTGCGGTAAAAGTGCAGTAAAGTGCAGTAAAGCACAGTAAGTGCAGTAAAGTAAACTACTGTATATCACAGACCTACAGCCACACATGCTCTGGGAAGTTATATTGTTGCCACGCTTAAGCCTTGGATACTATTTGTCTGTAAGTACTTGAGAATGTTATAGATGATTAGTGTACACTATATTTTGCAGAAAATGTTTAGTTTGTAACTTTGCTCTGTAAGCAAACTTACACAGCTAGCCGTGAAGTGCTCGCTCTCTGTCTAGCTGGTTAACTTGTAGCTGTATTTTGATGCACTATGTACAGGGCTAATTTAAAGAGAATGCCTTCCAGTTTGCTAAATGTATATTCACAGTAAGCTGTGTTTCCACGTGTTTTGGTAAGTTACATGCCAAATGTACTGTGTTGCTCAGGCGTACCTAAATTTGTGTATGCATATCAGTTATGTGCTTGTATACTAATGTGTGCTTCCATCTCTGTGTTGTATTTCAGGTTCACAATAAGAATCTTTCAGTAAAGTTTTACAAGAAAAGTCAAGCCTTGTGATTTTTATGGGAAGATATCGGGCCAGAAATTCCAGAACGGGGCTGCCGATCAGCTCCAGGGACGCCTGCACTTCCAGAAACTGAAACAAGAATCCCGGGCAGCGTATGACGTCACGCCGCCCAGGAGTGCAGCCAGCGCGGACCCAGGAGCGTGCAGTGTAAGTGAGACACGCCCCTTGAGGTCTCAGTTTCACTGGACACGCCCCCAATGTTTCTGTCAAGCTGCTTTGCTTTTTTACATGCAAAGCAGCAGTTTAAATAGGTTTTTGGAAGTTTTTTCAAGATTTTGGTAACTTTTATAAATTTTTTTAAATGTTTACATTATTTTGAGTAATCTGAAGTAGTTTTAAAGAGAATTAAAGCAATTTAAAGACTTTTAAAAGCCCTAAAAGAATTTTTTTAATTCCATTTATTTATTTAGCAATGTCATCGTCATACGTGTCTTCACACTGTTCCCTTTGGGGAACTGTATGAAGTGGTGGAAGGATTTATGGCCGTGATTAACGCTCATTCCGTCACCGTAACCATCTTTGAACCAGCCATTAGGGCGGTTAGTCCTATGGCGGGAGGGTTTTACGGGCTCCCACAAGCTATACAAGGAGGGGGGCCACCCACACCCACGGACGCAAATATCCCACTGGATGTCAACCCAGAATTTAGAGCCGGAGCTCCGACTCCACTTGCCGGGACTGTCTGGAGCGGGGTTCGAAACCCTACCCTGATCTGGCCCAGCGGCGGGGATCCTACCGCTATGACAAAGGCCCAATCCGATTAGCAATGTGAAATGGCAGCATAGGGCTCCAGTCACGGGGAGGGAAAAGGCGCAGGAAACGTATGGGTGTCACCTTTTGTGCGGAGTGGGCCTTTTGCGTAGCAGTAAGCATCCCCTCCGCTGGGCCAGAAGAAGTAGGGTTTTGAACCCCACTCCAGACAGTCCCGGCAAGTGGAGTCGGAGCTCCAACTTTAAATTCTGGGTGGACATCCAGCGGGATACTTGCGTCCGTGGGTGTTGGTGGCCCCCCCCCCCTCAGATGGGTTGTGGGAGCCCGTAAAACCCTCCCGCCATAGGACTAACCATCCTAATGGCTGGTTCAAAGATGGTTACGGTCACGGAATGAGCGTTAATCACGGCCATAAATCCTTCCACCACTTCATACAGTTCCCCAAAGGGAACAGTGTGAGGATACGTACGATGATGACCTCTTGCGCAATGCACCTCCTTGGACCCTCAGTCGCAGATGCGAGGGGGCAAGTCGTGCAATTGTTAAATTTTTCATTTTATTGACATGTAAAATGTTGGCCCAGTAATTCCCTTCCAAATGCGCGAGTACGGTCGGGGTACTTACGCATCTGGCTGGATGAAATGCCGGTTTTCAGCATGCACAGTGCATGTGGGGAAAACCGGCATTTCCTGTCCTCTGAACGAAGGGGTTCAGAGGCAGAACGCGTGCGACTGCACAGGCAGCGCGTGCGCAGTATAATTCGCCGCTTTCATTAATGCTTTCAGTGAGGTCAAGTCATTACAACTTACACATGAAAAAAGCATGGGTACAGTTGCTCCAGAGGCTGCGGAGGAAGATATTTATTATCGTGGAGCTTCTGAAAGTATGTATGTCTGTATATATTCCTTTGCGTGTTATGTATATATTCCTTTACTTATGTGTATGAATGTATTATTTAATTATGACTTTCAGAGAAAGTAACTTATTGGAAAATCATAATTAAAAACATACATTCATAGTAAAGGAATATAAAACATACATACATATACGTAAAGGAATATATGTGGACATACATACATAACTCATTCTCACATTCCATTCACACAGCCGCAATTGCTCCTTCTACCTACCGTTCTGAAAACCCTTTATAAAAAAAAAAAAATTTTAACTTTAAAACTTACTTAAAATTTCTTAAAATAACTTCCCTCCCTTTCCCAAACAAAAATATTGCATTTCAAAAGCTCCACGATAAAATATATCTTCCTCCGCAGCCAATGAACCACTTTACACTTGCTTTTTTTCAGTGTAACTTCTAAGGACTTAACCTCACGGATTTCATGAATGAAATCCACGAAGTTCACTGCGCAAGCGCTGCCTGTGCAGTCGCACGCGCTCGAGGTCTGGAAATGCCGGCGTTCCCCGCATGCGCTGTTCATGCTGAACGCCGGCATTTCCAACGGCCAGAAGCGTGAGTAAGCCGACCGTACTCACGCTTCTGGCCTGGAATTTCTGGCCCATCAAGTTGTTAGCTACCTGTCTAGCTCTGCATAGGAACGCGCTGCAAGGGCAGAATAGTACTCTTATCTGTGTTGCATTTGATTTGATATTTTTCCATTTGCAATAAAATTTCATTTTGATTCATCAAACTTGGTCTACAAGAGTCTTCTCTACATTGTAGTTCCTGCGCCTAAGTCCAGAGTATAGAATCTAAGGGGTGAGTGGGTCGAACCACTCAAGGTTTTACTGTGCAAGAGAGAGAGGCCTCTAGAGAGAGAAACCTCAGGGAAAGCTCTCAAGGAAAACCCCTTACAGGTCATCGACCTGAAACGTTAACTCTATTTCTCTCTTCACAGATGCTGCCTGACCTGCTGAGTTTCTCCAGCATTTTCTGTTTTTATTTCAGATTTCCAGCATCTGCAGAATTTTCCTTTTGTATTGGGTAATGAGGAGAATTTTTTTACGCAGCAATTTGTTATAATCTGAAATGCACTGCCTGAAACGGTGGTGGAAGCAGATTCAATAGTAACTTTCAAAAGGGAATTGGATAAATACTTGAAAAGGATAAATTTGCAAGGCTAAGGGGAAAGCGCAGGTAAGTGTGACTAAAGGATAGCTCTTTCAAAGAGCCGGCACAGGCATGATGGGCTGAATGGCCTCTTTCTCTGCTGTATGGAATCAAGAGATATGTGAATATGGTGGGAATGTGGAGTTGAGGTAGAAGTGGAGTTAAGATAAAAGATCAGCCATGATCTTGCTGAATGGCAGAGCAGGCTCAAGGGTCTGTATGGTATACTCCTGCTCTTATTTCTTATGTTCTTATGTCTGATGCTATGATCTATAATACATAAATATGTTCAAATAGTGAGGTGGTGCTAATGGAGGCTACAATGCTGTCTTCCAAGCATCCAAACTGGTGAATCATTTGAAATCTTCTTTAGATGCAGCTTGGTCCTCATCAGATGAACAGCAAGATGCACTGCAGCAACTTGCCAAGGCTTCTTTGGCAGCACCTCCCAAACCCGTGACCTCTACTGTCTGGAAGGGCAAGGGCAGCAGACGCATGGGAACACCATCACCTCTAAGTTCCCCTCCAAATCGCACATCATCCTGACTTGAAAATATATCATGGTTCCTTCATCATCGCTGGGTCAAAATCCTGGAACTCTCTCCCTAACAGCACTGTGGGAGTACCTTCACCACAAGGACTTCAGCGGTTCAAGGCGGTGGCTCACCACCACCTTCTCAAGGGCAATTAGGGATGGGCAATAAATACTGGCCTTGCCAGCGACGCCCACTTCCTATAAATGAATAAAAAATAAATAGCCATTGCCGTGCTCCAGGAGAAGGGGGAGGTGCAATGGGGGAGAAATTCAGTATCGCCACATTTGGGGCGCATTTATCGGCCGGGCGCAAAGATCAGCGCCTGGCGCTAATTATCGCCTCCGACTGCAAACTTGGCTTTTATCGCCCCTGGAGGTGATTGGAGTGCTAAATCAGGTGACACACACCTGTCTTAAGGCGCAAAGGCCAAGGAGCAAGGCGCTACCTCAGAGCGCTGGCAAAGCTCATGTGATGTCAGTCAGCAATGGAACACAGACACACTGGCAACAGACACTGAGTTTTTCCAGCATTTTCTGTTGTTACTTTGGATTTCCAGCATCTGCAGTATTTTGCCAGCGTACAGACACAATGGCGCTGGCCAATTCTTAAAGGGGAGGGTTGATCTTGCTCTCCATCCACATCCTGCTCATTACAGCCTTGAATCTCAGAGACCTGTACATCAAATCTGCTGGAAAGAACAATGGAGAGGCCCAAGGAAAGAGCTCAGGGTGCAGCTCCTGCAGTCTCTTCTAAATCGATACAAGGAAGGGCAAATCAAAATGAACCTGCGAAGCGCTGCTCAGTACCCAAAATTCCTTCACACAGCGTTGAATCTCTCCAGAAGTCTCTCTCTGTCAGAATGCGTGGTGCAAAAATGTCACCAACAAAAAAAGGCAGGACGCGGTCGCCTTTAAATAGCGCTCCCCCAGTCCCTTCCTGACTGCAAAACATTCCCCTCAACCTGTCGTTGTTAGCGGCAGGCGGTAAGGCAGGGGGCGCCACTCAATATCTGGTCTGGGGCACTACCGGGGCATTGCACACTCGACTGACGTCACGATCTGCCAGCGCAGGAGATCATGGCGGTAGTGTTTAGCGCCACTGCAAAATGTCGGGTTAATTTCGTGAGCAGCGCAAACATCGCCGCGCACGGACGCTAGTTGCTTTGCGCCCCATTAGCATCCTCTTAAGGCGCTAACGGGAGGTGCAAACCAACTGAATTTTTCCCCCAATGTCTTAGCAACCCTGCACCAAGGTAAATTTCCTTGAACTAATTTAATATCTGTTTCCCAATGCTACTTCCCTGTGGGCAAAGGCAAACGAGCTGACAAGCTCTTCTGACTGCGCTTCAGTCATGGCATGTAGAGAATTAATGAATAAATTAAAACATTAAAGGTGAATAAAATTTTTAACCACTTTTAATTTTACCGACTTTCCCACCTTCAGGATTTAACTTCAGGCAATCTACATCGCACTTATGTATTGGTGATGCCCATATAAATTTCACAATAATAATTTATAATTGCTCGTGTTATAGTAACATTCAGCCTGGAGAATATAGATATCTAGGGCTCGATTTTCATTGAGCCGTGGAGTCAGGCTTGGAGGCGTGCGGGGGGTTAAAATCACAAAAACTGGTGGGCGGGACCCCACCCCGCCTGGTTCCCGACTCTGAGCAATTTTAACTCAGGCGTGTCTGATGGTCCCGACTCCGTCCCGCATCCATCAGGCGGAACTGGTCTTTAAGGCCCTTAATAACCACTAAATGGCCTCTCTAATCCTATTTTAACAGGCCCTTGCAACTTTAACCCTTTTCCCACGTAAAACACGCCTGGTGAGAATCACGAATGTGAAACCTGGCGGGAGCACTATTGGATTGCTGACTACTGTAGGGTTTTCAAAATTCCCACATTCCCCAAAAGTTATCAATAAAAGGAACCCTGAATGGACAAGTTATTAAAAAGGGTACCCAAAAGAAAATGGCTTCTGAAACCTCGCGACTGAAGCCTGCAGGATTTTAAAAGCAAGGCCCTGCAAAAGGCAGGCCCATTCAAATCTTGAAACGAAACCTAACATGCATGGATCTGTGTGGAAGACTTTGTCATTTCTAAAGCCAGACAGCTAGGTAAACACAGAATGTGCATCCTTCATCTTGAAACAGTTTAACTCAGATAGACGTAATCTTGAGACCATTAACTTTTTGCATGCATAATTGGTAACCACTCAAAGGAGCCACCAAGCCAGGAAAAGACGATTAAACTTCATAAATGACAAACAGCCAGGATATTGAAGCCGTTAAGCAAGGAGACAACCGCCCCAAAAAGCTGTTAAGGTTAATGACTGTAAACACTTTAGACGAGCCCGCCAAAATTAAACAAAGAAGTGACCTGATTTGCCGCGCAGATAAGGGAATGGAGAACCAGTATAATGGCAGGCCCACCGGTAGCCAAAGGCTCTCTTCTCTTCCCACTCTAACACCGAGGACGCCCATTACAACACCGAGGGCCATACACGGGAGGAGAACGGGACCCGACTCAACACACACAGGACACACGGGGGCCGCAAGCGGGCAGGCGAGACGAGATGAATGGCAAGGCCGATAAGCAGAGAAGGGCAGCGTAAAGAAGCATTGGGGACGAGCGGGCACACACCCCGGTAAACGGACGTTCGATGCATGGGTAGAAAGAGCAGCTGACGACCACGAGCACTGCGGTAACAAACACAAGCCAACACCATTGACTGCCAACCGAACCCCAACCGCAACAAAACCTTCAATGACCAGACCACCACCAGAAGAACAACCATTCTACAAGGTAAAGTACCCAACAAAGACTTTACTCCCTATCTCTAAACGGAGGAAAAGAGGGTACTTTACTCGGACGACTCTACCGCCGCGCCCTGGGACCACGTGACGACGGCAGGCCCCAAAGGACACAAAGACCGAACCCCAAACCACAACTGGCTTAATCGACAGGTTTCGAACTGTCAAGGAAACCCCATTGGTGAGCATAAATCTCTGGCCCCTCTTTGCTCAATCTAGTTAGGTATTGGGGGTGGGACAAGGGCAGGGGGATTAATGGCCCAGAACTTGGTGTCGGGGGCTTGCCACGCGTGCAAGCCCCCGATGTGCACTTACCCGGCGCGCCGACATCTGAAACCTGGCCCGCAGTGGATTTCCTGTCAGTGGCCCGGTTCTGATGTCGGCGCGCTGTGCTAACCTGGCCCAGCGGCGTAATTAGTGCGATGTGCCGGCTGGGATCAGGTGAGCACTGTTCAGCCAATCAGGGGAGGGGAAACTTCATTCATAAGTTTGAGAGTAAGAACTGTCAAACTCATGAAAAGTACTGCACCCCAAAACACTACTTAAACTTTAAATAAAATTTAAAAAAAATCCCAATCATTAAATTAAGTATAAATAAGTTAAAAAAAATAATTTAAACAATGAAAAAAATAAATTTTTAATAAAAAGGGTCTAAAACTAAACTTACCTTATTGTAGATTCTTTAAAATAATAAACCTGTGGAAAAAAAATTTCTAAATTGCACTAAAACACCACTTACCTGTAAAAATAAATACTTACGTGTGCTTTTTACAAGCGTAAAGACCGGAGGCCTTTACACATGCGCAAATCCCCCAAAACAGAGGAAATCCAAGACGCACGCGCTGCCCCCTACAGCGCACGCGCTAGCCTCTTCACCTCTTGGGTTAGAGGAGAGGAAATGCCGGCTTTCAGCACATGCGCTGTGCATGCTGAAAACCGGCATTTCCTCCGGCCAGACGCGTGAGTACCCCTTCCGTACTCACGCGTTTGGGGAGGAATTACTGCCCCATTAACGTGATTGTTCCCTCATTGTGCCGTGTGTTCCCCATTCCCAACTAAGTGTAACTTTATATGCCTGTAATTATTCTAGTGATTTTTCCAGTGTTGTAATATTGTTGTGCCCTTTAATAAAATTACGGTTTTCTTGTACTAAACCAGTTGTCGACTCTATTTCTGTATCGCTGCCTGCACCTAAGTCCGGTGTCTAGAACCCAGGGGTGTGGGAGCGATTCAAACTGCTCAGAGACAGTCAGGGGCAGAGCTGACTGGGCACACGCCATCCCCTACACTACCAACTGCAGGTCAACCATTAAAGAGGAGATTTGATCAGCCATCATTTGCAGGTGGCAGGACTTAGTGGTCTCAGGTCTGGGGCAACTTTTAGAAGGCTTAACCACACCTGTGGAAGGTTGGAGCCTCACACCCATCTCCAGTGTGGCCTCCTGGGAAACCCCTCAAGCCACCTTCACTCAGCGCTTCCTCAATGCAGGCATATACCAGAAGCATGGGAGCCATTTATTTCCTTCCCATCTGGGCATTAGAGGAGCTCGAGCACCAGCCACGGCAGCAGCAGAACCAGGAACAACAGCAGCACCAGCAACAGCAGCAGCAGCAGGAGTGCCAGGCTGCTGCTCAACCACCTGAGGCTGCACAGGCCAGAAGGGGCCAGCACCTGGAAGCCCGTCGGCGCAGAAGATACCCCCCAAACAGGATCTACAGACGCAGGGTCACCTATCTCAACATGTCTGAGCAGCAGTGCCAAAGGCGACTCCGACTTTCGCGAGAGGCAGTGACTGACATCTGCGCAATGCTACAGCAAGACCTGCTGCCCAGAGGACCAGGTGGACAAGCATTACCAGTGGCCGTCAAAGTCACCACCGCACTCAACTCTTTTGCCTCAGGCTCATTCCAGGGATCAGCAGCAGACATCAGCGGCATCTCCCAGGCGGCCGCACACACTTGTATCACGCAGGTAACCGATGCCCTCTTTGCCCTTGCGCACAATCACATCCATTTCACCAAGGATCAAGCAAGTGTCACGGTGCGAGTGGTTGGATTAGCTCATCTGGCAGGTTTTCCAAGGGTGCAGGGCTTTGTTGACTGCACACATGTGGCCCTTAAGGCACCCCATCGCAATCCAGGTATTTTTGTCAACCGCAAGGGCTTCCACTCCCTCAACGTTCAGCTGGTGTGTGACCACAAGAAGGAGATTTTGCATGTTTGTGCCATGTACCCTGGCAGTTGCCATGACTCCTTCATACTGCGCCAGTCTAATGTGCCTCCGCTATTCAGTCCGCCAGGCCAACTTAACGGATGGCTACTTGGAGACAAGGGCTATCCCCTGAGGACATGGCTGATGATGCCGTTGAGGCCAGCCAACGAAGCTGAGGAGAGCTACAACATTTCCACCAGATCCATTATAGAAACATAGAAACATAGAAGATAGGAGCAGAAGTAGGCAATTCGGCCCCTCGAGCCTGCTCCACCATTCAATGAGATCATGGCTGATCATCCAAATTCAGTACCCTGTCCCTGCCTTCTCCCCATATCCCTTGATCCCTTTAGCCTCAAGAAATATATCCAACTCTTTCTTGAATATATTTAATGAACTGGCCTCCACCGCCCTTTGTGGCAGAGAATTCCACAGGTTCACCACTCTCTGGGTGAAGAAATTCCTCCTCATTTCAGTCCTAAATGGCTTACCCCTTATCCTTAGACTATGACCCCTGGTACTGGACTCCCCAGCCATCCGAAACATCCTCCCTGCATCTAGTCTGTCCAGGCCTGACAGAATTTTATAGGTTTCGATGAGATCCCCTTTCAATCTTCTAAACTCCAGTGAGTATAAGCCCAATCGACACAATCTCTCCTCATATGTCATTCCTGCCATCCCAGGTATCAGCCTGGTGAATCTTTGCTGCACTCCCTCCATGGCAAGAACGTCCTTCCTCAGGTAAGGTGACCAAAACTGCACACAATACTCAAGGTGCGGTCTCACCAAGGCCCTGTACAACTGCAGCAAGACAACCTTGTTCCTGTACACGAACCCTCTTGCTACGAAGGCCAACATACCATTGGCCTTCTTAACCGCCTGCTGCACCTGCATGCTTACCTTCAGCGACTGGTGCACAATAACACCCAGGTCTCATTGCACTTCCCCTTCGAACAAACCATCAGTTTGCTGAAGATGCGCTTCAGATGCCTGGATAGTACTCAGCAGCCAGAGTCTCCAGAATCATCGTGGTTTGCTGTGCACTTCACAACATGGCACAGCATCGTGGCTTGCAGATTCCTGAGGACCAAGTAGCTCCTCACATATCCTTCTCCGATGAAGAGGAGGAGGAGGAGGGCAAAAACGAACACCCTGCAGAGGCCCATCAACCAGCGGCAGCATTACGCAAAAACATTGCAGCCTGGGATGCAAGGAATGCACTCATCCTGGCCAGATTTGCTTAGCCTAGTCCATCAAACACTTTTGCCTCGCAGCTTCTTACCTGAGCATCGACAATGGCCAAGACCCTGCGGATTCCTAGCTATTTGACCAGCATACTGACAATTGCAAGTAATCCTAAGCCCTCAATCTGAAAGTCCCATTCACGAAATGATACACGCCACAACTACAGCAGTAGCCATCAGATTTTTTATTAACATTATTAATCTGATGGCTTTTTCTAACAATACATCACTTTTTCTAACAATACATCAAATTTCAGCCAAGTGACTACCCTTGTGACTACTTGTGCTTTATCTTCCTCTTACGCGTGCTCCTACGTAGTGGTTCCCCTGTGGCTTCAGCAGATGTGGAGGCCCCTTGCTCACTTTCCTGCTGCTCCTGTCTCGACACCTTTAGCGGGCGTCCTCTGGGGTGGCGAGCCTCTGAGGGCTCGTCAACAGTCTGCTGCTCCTGCGGCTGTGCAGGGGTTGAGACGTCTATCTCACTTGGGTGTGGACTCCAGTGGGGCTCTGACTGAGGGCTCTGCAGTGGCATGGAAGTGTGAGCGTTTGGAGAGGAACCCCCACTTCCTTGAGGTCTGCCACCAACCTCCCTCTCATGGGTCAGCTCCCCCTCCGCGCCTGCAAGTGGCTAGAGAGCACTTTGCTGCACATCAGGGGGGCCATGGGGACCGTATCTGCAATGGCAGTCCTACTCAGAAGGACTTCCATGAAGGTCTGGTTTCTCTGTTCTATAGATGCCCATCGCTCCTCAAGAGATGTCATTCTATTCTGAACAATGACCCTGGCGACTAAGCTCCTCCATGGCCGTAGCCCTCCTCTCCTCTACCGTAGCCATCCTCTCCTGTATGGTAGCCAGCCTTACCACGGAGGTAGCAATCGTTCCCACGGAGGTAGCCATCCTTTCCATGTTGATGCATTCATGCGCCAATGACTCCACAAAGGCTCTGCTCATGTTCGCTATGGACTCCTCCATTCGCTCCACACTCGCAGCGATGGAGTGAGGTTGCAAGACCAAGGGCCCTCCCTGTGTGTTGTCAGTAGTGTTCAAGGCATCAGAGTGATAGGGAGTGTGAGGGCTGCATGGTGGAATAGTTATGTGAATGTGAGCATAGAGAGAGAGGGAATGGGTAAGGGTGCATGGATGTCAGTGTCAAGTGGGATGTGGAGGAAGAGATTGCTAAAGCTGAGTGCTGGTGAGGAAAGGCAATGGGGATCAGATTGAGGGTGATGGGAAATTCATACTCGCTTTTCCAGTGCGTTGAAGGTCATGAAATCTTTTCCTGCACTGTATCCAGGTTTGCAGTGTGACTCCCAAGGAGTTTACCTCCTCAGCCACCTGCATCCACACAGCCTTGGTCTGAGTGGGAGGCCTCTTCCTCCCTGATGAAGGGAACAGGACCTCCTTGTTGGCCCTAGCCCCATCCACCAATGCCTGCAGTGCTGCCTCGTCAAATCGAGGAGCTGCTCTTGCCCTCCTGCTTGTCATTTTTCCTGCAGGCCCCTCTGACACCAAATGGAAGAAGCTTGGAAGCCTGTAGAAGAAGCAAGGCTCGCTGTGGGCCTTAAATGCAGCAGCAATGATGCCATCATCGGAGGGGACTTACAGTCATGAAAAACCCCTTTGCAAAGGCTTCCCACACGTTGGAAATCAATTGGCCAATTGAGTTAAAATTGCATCAATCTCCCACATCCATTTAGATTCGTGTGGGAAACACGAAATTTGGATAACACGACACCATCCCGCAGCTGAGTTAAAATCCCCCCCACCCAGTATCTAAAAGTACAAACATCATTCAGGACTCAGTGTCAATGCTATAGAAATGTTTTAGTGCAAGGTGTCCTCCTATTATTATATTATTACAATAACTAACAAAAAACAACATGGTTTAACATAGAAAAACTTCACAAAGTACTTCACAGAAGCATAAGGACAAAGTATTTGCAGTCCTCCTATTATAACAATTTTCAGAGTTGTCTACTGGATGTACTTTTATCTTCCTGTTGGCCCATAATATGAACCGCAATGCTCTGAGCTGTCTGTCAAACTATATTTTTGATATTAATTATCAACATTGGATCTGACTGTTTCATAGCATTTAATTTGCAATAATCCCAGCAAAATAAAGCACATCTTTATTTCAGTACGGATTATGCCCAAAATAATAAAGTCTTCTCCCACATAAGCTTTGATAATTTCACTTCTCGGTGCCAGAGGCAGTTACTGCAGTTCCAGTGATGCAGCCCTCAGTCGTATGTTCTTCTAATCTACTTTACTAGAAAGTTTGAATCTTTGATCCAATATTTTCAAAGAGATGTATGTGCAGTAGGTTTGCCTTTCCCGGCTATTTCATCCCTTTTGCAATGGTGCGCAACAGTTATGCAGTGACCAGCCCGAGGGAGGGAGCAGGTGAATCCTGGGAGTGGATCTTGCGACTTACTCCGCACTGGGATCACTGAAACATTGTTTTTATGATGGGGCTGTACTGCTGCTGCTAGAGGCTCCCAGTGCAAGTGCAACATAAGGTCATCACAGGATCAGAAAATATATAAATGGTGACGGGGCTTCTCGATCACTCATTTTGTATGGTTTGTTCCAGACAATTGACGTCTTTGCTTTAGGCAAGTTAAAACCTTACTACCATTTTTTCAGAGGATTTTTGACTTACTTTGCAGTGACAGATTTTTTATTTCCTATTTTGGTTTTTGGGTTGTTTTTGTTAGCTGCAATTTTTTGTAATAATCCATATCCTATTATTTTGCAATTTTTTGATATTTTACGTTTCTTCCTACTGCTGGAGGATGCGGGGGTGTTCAACAGGAATGCGCAGAGGTAGGTCTGTGGTCTGTCCTGAGAGTGGCTTTGCCAAACTACACTTTGCCAGGCTACGACTTCCCCCCGATGTGGCATCTTATTGTAGGATGTAGTTTGTTGAAAGGATGCAAAGGCCTAAGAGAGGGTGCAGAAAAGATTTACGAGAATGATTCCAGGGATGAGGGACTTCAGTTATGTGGATAGACTAGAGAAGCTGGGGTTGTTCTCCTTAGAGCAGAGAAGGTTGAGAGGAGATTTGATAGAGGTGTTCAAAATCATGAGGGATCTGGACAGAATAGATAGAGAGAAACTGTTCCCATTGGCGGAAGGGTCGCAAACCAGAGGACACAGATTTAAGGTGATTGGCAAAAGAACCAAAGGCGACGTAAGTAAAAGCCTTTTTACACAGCGAGTGGTTAGGATCTGGAATGCACTGCCTGAAAGGGTGTGGAGGCAGGCTCAATTGTGGCATTCAAAAGGGAATTGGATAAGTACCTGAAAGAAAACATTTGCTGCGCTACGGGGAAAGGGTGGGTGAGTGGGACTATCTGAAGTGCTCTTGCAGAGAGCCGACACAGGCCAAATGGCCTCATTCTGTGCTGTAACCATTCTATGATTCTATACCCTACTACTCCTAAAAGGTGCTCTCCTAGTTGCTTTAGCATGGGAGATGGAAAGCTGCCGTGACTCAGATGAGAGCTCATGGTTGGCTCTAGGAGGTTGGGCCTGAGAGGACCTGGCTGCAGACTACAGCATTTCAGCAGCTGTTGGTGCAGTCTGGTCCAATTAACATTTTGCCATCATGATGAGCATCGGTTGAGGGGGTGGCAGTGGTGTGGACATGCTGCCATCCTGAGGGAGGACAACATATTCCACTCCCATTGCACTACTGCCTTGCTATGGGGTGGCTGCTCAGCAATCCCACTAATCTTCAGGAGGGCAAACTGTAGGACAGTTATGATCGACTGAAGCCCCGATCCATTTGGTCACCCAGCCTGTCCAAGGTGGAGGAGATGGTGGAGCGCTGAGCCTGCATGGCCCCAGTATGAGCATCCCTGAGAAATGCTACTACTTGTGCCACAGACTACTGCAAGGAGGGCACAGCTGCAGTGTCCATTGAGGCAACCACATACTCCATGTTTGAGCGCAGAGTGTTAATGCCGTGTGGATGAACCTCACACGAATTTGAAGCGGAACCCTCCACCATCTCCGACATGTAACTCCCTGGCAGACTGTTGAATACACTAAGCAGTTCCTGGAGTGCAGAAGACATTTTTCTTCGATACGCTGGGCCCCTAACATCTGAATCTCTCCTCTTCAGCGGAGCTCAAACCCGAGCTTGCCCTCTGGTGAGCCATTTCCTGGGCCCTCCTTTCTACCTACACTTGTGCTGAGTGGATCACTCTGTGCCAACTCTTCTAATGGACTATTGATACCACCCAGGGTGCCGATATCTGTGATGGCCATGGGAATGTCTGAGTGGCCGAAAAGAAAGAAAGAACTTGCATTTATATAGTGTCTTTCATGATCACGGAATGTCCCAAAGTGCTTTAAAGCCAATTAAGTACTTTTTTTTTGAAGCGTAGTCCTGTTGTAATGTAGGAAATGCCACAGCTAATTTGCGCTCTGCAAGATCCCACAAATAGCAAAGTGATAATGATCAGATAATCTGCTCCTAAGTGATATTGATTGAGGGATAAATATTGGCCAGGACACTGGGGAGAACTCCCCTGCTCTTATTCAAAATAGTGCCATGGGATCTTTTATGTCCACCTGAGAGGGCAGATGGTGCCTCAGTTTAATGTCTCATCCAAAAGACGGCACTTCAGACAGTGCAGCACTCCCTCAGTACACCACTGGAGTGTCAGCATAGATTTTGTGTTCAAGTCCCCAGAGTGGGACTTGAACCCTCAACCTTCTGACTCAGAGGCGATAGTGCTACTCATTACGGCTGACACCAACTGATGGTATATCTTTAGGAGGGCAGCCCCTCTCAACCTGCACCGCTGTAGGGCCTGAGTTGTCTGAAGGACCCAGGAAAAGGGCAGGGACACAAGCGTTAGGAAGTATTGGCAAGGCTAAGCAGTAGCAGATGAGTGGCAGTGCAGTGCAACCCCAGTAAAGAAAGGGAAAATGGACAAATACCTGCTGTGCGTGACCTCAAGCGTCACCATCTTGAATGCTGCGTGTCTTCCGTCTGCCTACACAGTCAATGGTGGTGTCCTCCATTGGAGTGAGAGTTTGCTATGTGGCTGCACATCCCCCAGTTCTTCCAGACTCTATTGTGTGCAAGGCTGTACTGCAAGAAAAGTGAGAGTGGCCTATAGCGCTGGCAGCGCACCACTCATATCTAAATAAGGCTTAATCACCAAAATTAATTCAACCTCCCATCAATAAGATTGAGAGGGTGGGTCAGATGACCCACCTGATATATACTGCAGATGACAATTGCCCCCAATATAAAGGGCTATGCAACCACTTAGCTTTAAGTGTATACATGCTTTTAAATTTGCTAAATTTTGCACATTCCCTATTAGGCTAGTTCCTTGCCCAGGGCCAAAGCTATACAGGCACTATAAATAGTTATTCAAATGAAACGACCCCACAAAGGACAACAAAAGAAAATAGGCAATGCAGGAGGATTTTTTTTTTCCAAAAGGCTGATACGTGTGGGGAACAGATTATCGGCACGGACGGTGAAGCAAGAGACCTTAATGGGTTTCAAAAACGAACTTGATACACTCTTGTCAACAAATGGGATTCTGCGTTAATGCAAATGCACCAAGGGAATACTGTGGATAGGTGGGCTAGATCTCCTTCCTGAAACAATTACTATGTTACCAAATAATGGACAGTCAACTTACTTCACCGTTGGCTATTTGCACCTGAAATTAGGCAGAAATGCCTAATTTTCCCTCCTGTAGATATCCATTCCGCTAAAAGCCCTTTTCTCTCCTCTGATTATCTGTTTGATTTCTTTTTAGGTTTTTTAAATCATTTCCATTTACCTTGTAACTTGTGTGCAATGTAAGAAGGAATAGAATCCCAAATTGTTGCACTCTGAATTATCTGGCCTTTGGGTGACAAAAAATGATCGTAATTTTCATCATAATATTATGTACTGGTCGTCTATATCAGACTTCCAGGGCTGTATTGTAGCTATTCTTTCTATACCCTGGATTTATGCTGAAGGATAGTCTTTTTACCTTTTCCTAAAATCCTATTTTGAATCAAAAAGAAGGAACTCATACAGGATTTGTCTATGAAAAACAATATAACTTACTTTGTAGACTTCACCAGATATTTGAGACATCTGTAATTACTAGGCAGGTGTTCAAAGATGTAATGTCAGATACAGAATTTAGCTAATTAGGGCACTAAAGCTTCAGTGAAGCAGTGCAAAGTCATAAAAAAATGTTAATTGGCACATCTGCATTCCTTTTGTCCTCTCCAGAGAAAAAATTAAGATGTTTCAGACAATTTAGCATTTAAAAAATAAAATATTCATCAAAAAGATACAAATGCTCCAAATGTGAATGAGTTAAAATGGTAAACTGTAGAGACAAGATGGAGGGCTACAAAATCAGATCTCATTGTAAGCTTCTATAAATCGGCTTCTTTGTAGTTTGAGAGGTGATCTACTGAAGAAATTCTGATACCCGAGTCTTCCAAGTTAAGGGTCTTATTTGCAGTCTAACTAAGAGCCTGGGGATTTTTCTTTTGAAGTCTCATTATTAATGTGCAGGTAATTAGAGATCAGGAATGATGAAATGGATAAAGTATGGGCTCCGCTGCATAACAGATGACCAATAATAGGGGATGAAATTCTGGCTTTAGGCGCATGGGCAGTGCTAGCATATTTGTGCTGGTGCATTTCATACAACCAGCCCACTGAGGGGTCATCCCTGGTTTTCCGTTTTCCCCTCATTTACATAAGAATTTGCCTGTGAAAATCTATGGCCTAGAAATTCAGTGCCCTTAGCACCGATTTTGTGGCACTAGAGGGCCTAGCGCTGCAATTGGCGCCGGTTCCTAAATTGCCTGGGGCCCTTCCGCGGCGGTAGACCGGTAGCGCTGCGCCGGCACCGATGACGTCATCGGTGTGCGCAGCGTCCCGGTTGCCGTGGTAACCCGGCCCCAAGCCGAAATTCAGTTGCGGCCGCCTCGCCAGTGGCAGCCGCAACTAAGACTCCGGCAAACGAGTGTTGCCGGAGTCTGCGCCGGCGCTTTAAGGAGGCGCGGCGGCCGGCCGCTTTCCCGCCGGCCGCCTGCCCGCAGCTCCCTCCCCGGACTTCTCCCCCCCCCGGAACAGATGCAAGCCCGGCACTTGTCCGAGGTGCCGGGCTCATTTTTGAGGAGATTTGCACGGGCCGCGGCCGGGTGCAGGCAGCTCCTCCTTAACGGAAGGAGGAGGCCTGCACTTCCCGAGCCTGCCGCACCGCAGTGGGCGCCGCAGCGCCGGAATAGCGCCGCAATGCGGCGCGTTGCGCCAGTTTTCAGGCGCTAAAACCCTTCAGTAGCGCCGGCAGCCGTTTGGGCGCGGCGCTACTGAATTTTTGGCGCGCGCAAAGGGACTTAGCGCCGGCGCTAACTTCCGGCGCTAAAGCCCTGGCGCAGCGCAAACTCAATTTCTAAGCCTATAACTTTGCAGACTTCACCAGATATCAGATATCATGACATCATGTGCAAGGAGTGTAGAGGCTAAGGCATTACAGGGTATCCTGGGCAGGGGGTAAAAGTACACAGGCACAGCTTCTCATCTGACCATGGAAGGAGTTGGGTGTATTTTATATTAAGATGATATTAAGTCAAATTTAACTCTCAACAAGCTATATTCACAGAACAGCCATGCTAGGAGATGTGGATTCCCATTCAGATGAAGAATCGATCCAGATTATTTGAGACAATGGAAGTTCATTTGGACATTATGCATCATCCACACCTATTATTATTGTGATGGTCCTATTCATTTAGGCATAACAGGAGATAGCTTCTAGGTGGCTTGCACCCAGGAGGATACTTTAATTGGTTATCTATTGGCTGGCCCCAGACAGGGAGTGAATCAGCGATCAAGCTCCTGGTTTCCTGTCTAGCTAGAAAAACAAAAGGCAGAAGCACATGTTCCATTGGCCAGTTCTAGACGGTTTACTGAGAGTGACAGACAGGGAATAAGGGTTCTTTAAGATACAGCCATCCTGGTCCAGAAGAAACCTTGATAATAAAAGTTAATTTAGCCTGTGGCATGTTTTGTTATTTTCTACACTACAAGGACATTTATTGCATTAAGTTGTAGTGACGTGAGATTTCCTTTGTTAGACTTGAATGTTACTTTTCTCATTCACTTAATTGTACATTTTGATTGATAATTTACATTCAGCCTTGTGGGATATGCTTCTACAGGTGCTGGCAAGTCTTGACCAAGTGAATATTCTTAATGTGTAAGTCTTGTCAATACATGTTGGTGGGCAATATGATTGTGGGAACATCACAGTTATGGCTAATCTTGCCTATAGCTGCAAATACACTTCCAACAGGAGTCACTGTATAAATGTTGGGAATGCGAACCGTGGCAATTTTATTTTCCCTTTCCCTAGCTAGAGATATTGGGCTGAATTGTAATGTACAGGTGCACTGGGAGCGGGGGTGCCCGACAGGGCGTGGGCAATCTGAAAATATGTTAAGCACATCTGTCAGTGGCTTTTTAACACAGCCACTTCATTACCATTTGATTTCCGGGTTTCCTGTCCAATTAGCATCAGCGGGTGTGATGACGACCCACATGACGCGATCTCAACTCCAGTATTTAAAGGGATATTCCAAACATGGAAAGTTGAAACAGTTGGATTTGGGAAGGAGAGAGAGTGTTGCAATGGAAAGTTGACAGTCAAAGGCTCCCTGGATGTGTTGCTGGGGGCTGTGAGGACCCGGAGAGCGATACTGCTCCCTGGCAACAGGAAGAAGAAGGCTGCTGGGGAAATGAAGAAGGCATGGTTGAAGGTGGCACAAGAGATCAGCAGCAAGAACATAGTGCCACACTCCTGGATACAATGCAGGAAGTGTTTCAATGACCTAAGCAGGGCAGGAAAGGTGAGAGCAGTGGCACATTCACCTAAATCCTGATGTGTATCACCCCAACCACCTCACTTTGCCTTCTCAAGCCTACTCCAGCACATCACGCTTCACACCAACTTACCTTGCAGGTACACCCATTCCTCTCTGTCTATGCACTTCCTCACATCCCCATCTATCCATCCACCACTGACACTCACCCTCATTCTTATGCAGTGTCATGCCTCACCCTCATAGTCACCCTCAACAAATGCTCGCCATCTAACCGGTAAACACATGCCATTACTCTCACTGCTAGGTCTCTTCCTTCCCTCCTTGCGGGAGAAGAGAGCACAGAACACGAGGTAGAGGCAGTGAACCGAAGGTGGCCCTCCAGTCATCTCGCAACTAACAGCTGCAGAGGAGGAGGTGCTGGAGATCAGCAGAGCCTTGGTGTGCCTGGCCATTGGAGATGGGGAGATGGGGGCGTCCCAGCTACCTGGTGGCAGAATTAAATATCAGACAGCCACATGGCATACAACGCTCAATCATGTTGACTTGACATCAACAGCGAGTGAAATATGAGCATGTTCATAATGATAAGTTCAAACATTCTTACCTTCACAGCACTCATTCATGTCTTTTATCTCCACAGGGTCCTCATGCATCCAGCAGGAGTTGGTTGAGGTTGCCGACCACGACCACAACTCAGAGGAGCTCACTTCCTCTGAGGGTGCACTATCACAGGACTGAAGCAGACCATGCACCAGCTCAGATACTCGTACTTTGGTGGGATCAGTTACAGAGATAGTTGAGTTTTCACATAGTAACTCACACTTCACAAATGAGCTAGAGCAGATGGTGGAGTCAGGGACAGCAGTGGAGAGTCTGAGTTGGAAGTCGTAGGCCTCTCCAAGCTCTGCTCAGCTGGATGCAGATGCTATATCCCGGGGCTTGTCGATGAAGGGGATATTTCTTGAGCAGCAGCAAAGAATGTGTGATATACTGACAGATGTTCCAGGCACATTGTCCATGATTGCAGAGAGATTGGGAGAGTCTGCCTCATGCATGAGCGGCATGCTGCCTCAGGCTTTTGCGATGATGTTTTCTTCCATGGATAGAGTGGCCAACTCCATGGAGCATCAAGGGCGGCAATCGAATGAGTGCATGCAGGCCTTGAACAAGGGCTTGTACACTCTGGATGCCACCTTAAATAGGATGAACGATACCTGATCATCATCCCACTGATCTGCAGCAAAGTGTTCTCCAGCTCATTGCAAGCAGGGAAGTACGGCTGGGCCATGAGAGGGATGATGGCAAAAGGGGACATGGAAGTGGAGACTCCGCTCAAAGAACTTCCACTTCTCACCCATTGAACCCCCCCCCCGACTTAGTTTGCATCCAACATGCTGCCCCATGTCCAAATGGCTGAGTCTGCCCCTGCACAGGTGCAGGTGGAGCAGTCTTTGGAGGGGCCCTCAGGGGCTTTAAAACCCAGAGGACGTTGGCCAAGAGCAACTCAACAGTCAGAGGAGGGATGTGAGCAGCCTGCCTCAACTTCTGCTGAAGCCACAGGGGTTGCACCATGTAGAAGCAATAGGAAAAGAAAGAGTAAAAAATTTTAGTTGCACAATGGTATGCACATGGGTATGTTACACATTTTGTATTGTTACGTGTCGTTTCTTCATTTGATACACATAGATATTATTGTTTTGCACCACTTTTCCGTGTTGCCCACTCTTGGTTGTTGGTTGGAAAGTGGTCTTTTCAGTTGTTTGATGATGAATGGGAAGACCTGAATTGACGGCGACCAATGGGGTGGGGGGATGTGAAAGTGATGCTTGGCTGTTTGCAGGACTGCTTTGTGTTAATGGCATTGAGAGGGGCTGGGGGTGGGGGGGCAAAAGTTGCTTTTGCATGAGGTTGCCAGATGGGGGCACTGGTGGAACCTAAGTTAAACACACAATAATCAGGGCATCCCGGGCAGCAATATGCACCATTGGTGGTGCATTGCCCACATCATCTTCTGCCTCCTCATCTTCCTCCTCCTCATCCCCCTTGTCTTCCACCTCCTCCTCCTCCTCGGAATCGTCTGAAGAGGCCCTGAGCTCTGTGCTGTGTTCCTCTTGCCGTTCCAAACTCCACTGCTGCGCAATGTTGTACAAAGCGTAGCACACCACGATCATTCTGGAGACCCTGGCTGGTGCATACTGAAGGGTGCCTCCAGATCTGTCCAGGCACCTGAAGCCTATCTTCAGCATGCCGATGGCTAGTTCAGTGACTCATCTGGTGGTGATATGGCATTCATTGTAGCACTCCTGTGCCTCATTCCTCGGGTTGCGAAGAGGTGTCATCAGCCACATTTTAAGTGGTTATTCCTTGTCTCCTAGCAGCCAGTTGGTAACTCTGCTTCCACGTGCGAAGACGTCTGGGAGGATGGACTGACGCAGGACGAAAGCATCATGGCAGCTGCCTGGGAATCTTGCACAAACATCTTTTTGTGGTTGGATACCAGCTGCACATTGATGAACTGGAAGACCTTGCGGTTGACAAACACTCCTGGGCGATCTGTGGGTGCCTTAATTGCCACATGTGTGCAGTCGATGACACCCTGCACCTGTCGGAAGCCAGTCAGAGATGCAAAGCCGAGCGCCCGCTCATTCTGACTGGCGTCATCGCAGGCAAAGCTGATATAATTGGTGGCCACCCAAACAAGCCATCAGTCACCTGTCTTATGCATTTGTGGGCTGCCATCTGCGAGATCCTGCAAATGTCTCCGGCAGAGCCCTGGAAGGACCCAGAGGAAAAAATGTTGGGGGCGGTGGTGACTTTGACAGCCACTGGTAAAGCATGGCCACCAGGTCCAGCAGGGAGCAGGTCTCATTCCAGCAGGCTGCAAATGTCTGCCACCACCTGACGTGACACCCTGAACCTCCTGAGACACTGGTGTTCAGACATGTCGAGGAAGCTTATACTCTGCCTGTAGACCCTGTGTGCCAGGTACGGCCTCCTGCCAGCTGCACCTCTCTGCTGCTCCCCACTCTCCTGTGGAGCTACAGATCTATGACCAGCAGGCTGCTGCTGCCACTGCTGCTGGTGCTATTGCTGATCATCTTTGGCCTCCTCTGACATCCAATCTGAGGCAGCATAAGCAGGACCCATGCTGATCTAATAGATTAGAGCTGCAAAGTGCAAATCAGACATCCAAACCTCCAAAGTGTAGATGACTGAGTATTATTGGCATATTTTCCTGAGATTGCTTCAGCCCCCTCAGTTGCCGCTGTGTACTCGCATTGCTTTCACTGGGGAGTTCCAAGAAGCCCGGGAAACCCATAAACATAAAATTAAACTTAAAAATCCATGTTGATATCACACTAATTGAGCGATTAACATATGTTAAGTAGTAACCTGCCATCCCGAGGGGGTTGATTGCCCGCAGTCTAATGCACTGCAGTGAAACCTGGAGGTCAGCGAGTTGGAGTCAGCTTCCCGACGCACTGTCAATTTCGCCGGTTTAAACCCCCCACCCGCTGCCAAACCCACGTGCTCCTGCACATTAAAATCCAGCCCACTGAAACTAATTGTAGCACTCCACACTGCCTCAGGGGTGGATAGAATGTTACATTGTGTAAGTCCATCCATGGACAACAAGTTGTAAGAGGTGACAATCATTGGTGGGACATAGGAACAGGAGTAGGCCATTCAACCCCTCATGCCTGTTCTGATCATAGCTGACCGGTATCTTACCTCCATCTACCCCCATTGGTTCCGAATCCCTTAATACCTTTACCTAACAAAAATCTATCAATCTCAGTCTTGAAATTATCAATTGACCTAGCCTCAACCGCTTTTTGGGGGAGATTTTTAGGAACAGTTTGTGCCATGGGCCACTGCCCACCAGGAAGTGAATTGATACAGTGCAAACTCATTTCGACAGGGCTGAGAGAGGAGACTCTAACCCCTGCTGCTCCTGTGACTGTCCTCCGCAGCTCTTGGGACTCTCCATGATTCCTCTTTCATTGACTTGTTATGCACTGCAGCTGTTTCATGGGTTGCAGGTTGTGGGAGCCTTTGGCTAATTCAAGGGTTAATGCACCTGCCTTTTTTGATGGCATTTCCTCCATCAGGGGTCAGACTATCCTCCTCCAAGCGTTCATTTGTCCAAAGCCATTGGCACTTTCTGGAGGAGGCCAGGTTGACCAATCACAGGTCTACTGTCATTAGTGCGTATGGTAGCATAGTGGTTATGTTACTGGATTTGTAATCCAGAGGCCTGGACTAATGATTCGGAGATGTGAGTTCATAATCCCACCACAACAGCTGGGGAATTTGAATTCAAATAAATAATAAAAATCTGGAATTTAAAAAAAAGCTAGTGTCAGTAATGGGTGTAAGGTTCACAAAATTCTACAGATTCCCCCAAACCAATAAGAGAAGAGATTTTTGGAATGTTTAAAATAATATTGGGCCAGAAGGGGCTTAAAATCAAAACCCCAGGATTTTGGCTATTTAAAAAAAAAAGGCATGTCCAGGCTGTGACAAAAGGAGTTGGGATGGGGCCCTGTAAGACAAACAGTTTGAGTATTGGCAAAGGCCAGATTGTTTGGGAATGTTCTCAGTCATTCCACATAAAGACAATAGGCCTATGGAAGGACAGTTCCCACCAAAAACTACAGGGCCATCAAGAACATGAATAATACAGTACATGCCACTGATCAACAAAAGGGACCCTGACCCCAGCAGTCGAGGATAACTGAACAACAGTTTAAACTACTCACAGAGACATCCAAAAACCACTTCACACACTTAAACCGATTTTGAAGCAATCCCGAAACTAGTTAAAAGTCAATTAAAGATAGATGGGATCAGCCCGAAACTCGATAAAGAATTTAAAACTATTAAAGTTAAAGAGCCCGCCAAAATTAACAATGAGACAGAGAAGATTTGGCGGGCAGATAAGCAAAGCCTCAAAACAGTATAATTGAGGCCTGCTTTTACACAGAAACAGTCAGAGAGTTATTCAGACAGTCAGAGAATTGAAGTAAGCGGTACAGTTCGGACAGACACAGAAAGAGGCACAGCTCATTCGAAAGACATCAGCCTCGGGACAATCAATCGACGGAAGGACAACAGAAAGAGAATGGAAAGGAATCGCGGCAACCAAGGGTCCCAAGAAACAAACATCCAACGATATTACCAACAACTAGGTAATACTGGGCCACCGCAACCAAAAAGAAACCAACCTGGAAGAAACCGAAGATTCACAAGCTTTGTTTCCACTCTACAAGCTATCCTGACTTACCCCTGGGAAAGATTTAATGAAAAAGACTCTAAGTCCTATACCTAACCAAAGGAAATTGGATACTTACCCGATAGATCCAATACGCACCCGACCACATCAGCGGACACGCGAAGACTGAAATCCCAACGTAGGTGAAGTCTTCCACCACGTCTGGGGTACGGCAGGCTCCAACTGCCACAGCTAAAGAGAACCCCAAAATCTCGAACCTCTGTAACTGTCAAGAAAGTCGTTTGGTGAGCATTTCCCTGGTCCTCTGGAATCCAACCTAGTTAGTGTAGTGGGATTGGGAGGGGTGAAGTATTATGTCTATTGTCATTCTCCCTCACATATTCCAAAGTGTTCCCCCTTTTAAAGTGATAAGATTATTATGTTGTGTATATTTTCCTGTCTCAAATAAAAATCCAAGTTCTTTTCACCAACTCAGTTGTCTGTTGCAATTTCATTACAACCCCCAAATAAGTCCAAAGTCTGGAACCAAGGGAGTGGGAGCAATTCGAACCACTCAGGGAGTCAGAGGCAAAGCTGACCACACACACCACCCCTTACAGAAAATGGCGACCGCAGCAGGACTTTGGCAAAAGGGATGTAATGCAATAGACCCTGTTTGACAAAAGAACGAAGATGGAAGGGAGGATTTCCTCTTATGTTTTTGAGAAGGGGAATATCACCAAGAAATGGGTGACCAGTCTGTTGCGCACTGGGCGACCCATGGATGCTGCAGCCAAATCGACTGAGAGCAAGGATCATAAGAAGTCGGTAGAAAAGGCCATCTGGTTGGTCTGTGCCCTATGACAGATCCAGCTTTTAGATCAGCACATTAAAGCGTTGATAGAAGAGCTGCAGTAGGCAGCCAAACTGTCTCAAGCAAGAGCTATAGCAGGGGAGGGATTATTGCAGGAATTACAGGCCCAAAGTCAGGAGAAGTTACAGCTAGTGGAGAAATACAGGAACAGAGATGAGTATTTTCGGTGTCAAGTCACCGAGGCAAAAAGCAATGAGTTAGTATTGAAAGAGGAGAACGCTCGCCTAACCAGACAGTTAAAAGAACAAGAGGAAAAGTTCAGAGATGTGCAGGCAGCTTAAAAGGTAGCAAGCACTAGGGATTTCGAAGCGGGAGATCACGGCCCCTGTCAAAATCAGATCGACAGTTTAAAACTTGCTCTGTCCCGGGCAAAAGGCATGGTATGCCTAGTAAGCCCGGGTGCGGCCCGGGTGGACCTGGAAGTAGAGGGAGAAACTGTTCAGACGTCACCTGTGGCGCCGGGGAACAACCCGGTTGGGCAGCAGGAGGGACAAGCAATCTGTAGGGAGGACAGGGAGGAGTGCACATCATCACCACCTGTGGCGCCGGGTTTTGACTCGGTTTGGCAGCAGGAAGAAGTGGGTAAACAAATGCAGGAAAGGTTGGAGCCGGGGCCGATGTGCCCGGCTCGGCAGCAAAAGTTTGGCACACCCAGGGGTGGTGGGAGCCTGGGGCCCCTTGAAAGCCAATTCGTGATTCCCCACGGGACCCAACAGCTTAGGGCTATGGTAAGCCACCTGAACAAACTCACCCACAAGGGAGAACCCTCAGTCCACTTCATGGAAGTGGAACAAGCAGCAGGCATTAATGAGTGCGATGACTCAGAAATGGCTAAAATGCTTCTGTTCTCCCTGGATGGCAAGCTATACCAATCCCTCTCTGCTGAGTACAAGAAGGGACGGGGCGGGTACGCTGCCATCCAGGAGCAAATTCTGGAGGCAATGGGAATGAATGATAGTAGTCCATTCTCCCGGGTGGAGAAGACGACACAGTTAGCAGGGGAGACCCCACAGGCTTTCGCAGACAGGCTGTGGCCTGTGTATAGGAGTGCCTGTAATGGGGATCTCGACCGAACTAATTTTAACCAGGACGAGCTGGCCCACTGGCTCTGAAGTCTGGTGGCAAACAGCTTGCCATGGATCAGAGCAAAGGCTGAGCTGTGGTTCAACCCAAAGGGCCCCCAAGTCACCGAGGAGACAATGGCCAGACAACTGACCCTGGCTTACCACAATGGTAGAGGGGCAGAAGAACCACAAACTAATGGAAAGGTTCAGGAGTTAAAACCAAGCCAAAGTAAGAAGGAATGACACCAGGAAGGGGGTAACCCTTCCGATACATGGTGTAACTGCTTCGGGTGCGGGAAAAGTGGGCATTCGAGAAGGGACTGTAGAAATCCTTGGAAGGATAGTGTAGGAAAAAACTCCCCAGCTCCTGCCCCAAAGACAGAAACACCGACCTCTCCTCCCACAGTTGGTTCATTAGTAGTTGCACTTCGAGTTTTGTTGGCTGGCCCAGGGGGGGTAGCCAAAGCCACGGGTGCTTTAACTCCATCTGCCCCACCTAACACAGACTTATGACTAGAGCCAGCGCAGCCTGTCTATCTGTGTCCCCTTGAGTACGATGTATGGAAGAGACCGCTTGTTAAGATGGAGGTGGAAAAGGTGAAAGGGACCTATCTGTTGGACACGGGAGCATCGAGCACCACAGTCTATTCAGATAACCCCGCCGCCTCACCTCTGTCTAATGGGGTCCTGTACAGCTTAGTGGGGTTCACAGGTAATGAGCAGGTTGGCTCATTCTCTATCCCGCTGTCCATTCATTTAGGAGCACTCCACACCAAGTGGACTTGTGTTTTAATGAAGTGGGAGCAGGAAGGGAAAGGGATCCTGGGGGCTGATTTTATTATAGGCCACAGGATTCTAGTGGACCTTAGGAACCACTATCTGTGGGGAGCATGCACCGGCAAAGAAAGTGAAGTGGCAGTCATCCCAGAGATCCAGGGCAAGGGGGCCTTGTGTGCACTAAAACCCAAGGAGGGTTATGACCTCGAGCAAATGGTCAGTAACACTCCAGTGGAGTACCAGGCATTTGTGCGAGCATAACTCGGAATGTAGCCGGGCAAGTGGTGGAAGTGTCAGTAGGGGAGCATTTTGGCGACAGTGACCATAATTCGGTGAGATTTAAGGTGGTCATGGAAAAAGACAAAGACGGCCCGGAAATAAGGGTTCTAAATTGGGGGAAGGCCGATTTTAATATGATAAGGCAGGATCTGGCCAAAGTGGACTGGGAGCAGCTGCTTATAGGAAAATCCACATCAAAACAATGGGAGACTTTCAGAAGGGAAATTGAGAGAGTACAACGCCAACATGTTCCTGTAAAGGTCAAGAGTGGGACCAACAAGCAAAGGGAACCTTGGATGACAAGGGATATACAAAAATGCATTAGAAATAAAAGGGGGGCTTTTGGCAGTTACAAAAGACTAAAGACGGAGGAAGCCCTAGAGGAGTATAAAAAGTGCAGGGGCATACTTAAAAAAGAAATTAGGAGGGCGAGGAGGGGCCATGAAATAACACTGGCGAGCAAAATAAAGGAAAATCCTAAGATGTTTTATAAGTATATTAAGGGCAAGAGGATAACCAGGGAAAGGGTAGGGCCCATTAGGGACCAAAGTGGCAATCTGTGTGTAGAGCCAGAGGATGTAGGCGGGGTTTTAAATGAATTTTTTGCATCTGTGTTCACTATGGAGAAAGACGATGCAGACATAGAAATCGGGCAAGGGGACTGTGACATACTTGAACATATTAGCATCGAGAGGGAGGAGGTGCTAGCGGTTTTAGCAGGCCAAAAAGTGGATAAATCCCCAGGCCCGGACGAGATGTATCCCAGGCTGCTGTGGGAGGCAAAGGAGGAGATTGCAGGGGCTCTGACACTAATTTTCAGAACCTCTCTGGCCACAGGGGATGTACCAGAGGACTGGAGAACAGCTAACGTAGTACCATTATTCAAGAAGGGTAGCAGGGATAAACCAGGGAATTACAGGCCAGTGAGTCTAACATCTGTGGTGGGGAAATTATTGGAAAAAATTCTGAGGGACAAAATTAATCTCCACTTGGAGAGGCAAGGATTAATCGGGGATAGTCAGCATGGCTTTGTCAAGGGTAAATCATGTCTGACAAATCTGATCGAATTTTTCGAGGGGGTGACTAGGGGGGTGGATGAGGGAAATGCTGTGGATGTGGTTTACATGGACTTCAGTAAAGCTTTTGACAAAGTCCCGCATAGGAGACTGGTTAAGATGGTAAGAGCCCATGGGATCCAGGGTGCCTTGGCGCGTTGGATCCTAAACTGGCTGAGTGGCAGGAGGCAGAGGGTGATGGTTGAAGGTTGCTTTTGTGACTGGAAGCCTGTGTCCAGTGGGGTACCTCAGGGATCGGTGCTGGGTCCCTTGTTGTTCGTGATCTACATAAATGATTTGGATGAGAATGTAAAAGGTATGATCAGTAAGTTCGCAGATGACACGAAAATTGATGGGGTGGTAAATTGCGAGGAGGAAAGCCTCCGGCTACAGGACGATATAAACGGGTTGGTCAGATGGGCGGAAAAGTGGCAAATGGAATTTAACCCTGAAAAGTGCGAGGTGATGCATTTTGGACGGACAAATAAGGCAAGGGAATACACAATGAGTGGTAGGACCCTAGGAAGTACAGAGGGTCAGAGGGACCTTGGTGTACATGTACATAGATCCCTGAAGGCAGCGGAGCAGGTAGATAAGGTGGTTAAAAAGGCATATGGGATACTTGCCTTCATTAGCCGAGGCATAGAATATAAGAGCAGGGAGGTTATGATGGAGCTGTACAAAACGCTGGTGAGGCCACAGCTGAAGTACTGTGTGCAGTTCTGGTCGCCTCACTATAGGAAGGATGTGATTGCTTTGGAGAGGGTGCAGAGAAGATTCACCAGGATGTTACCTGGGATGGAGCGCCTCAGCTATGAAGAGAGGCTGGACAGGCTGGGGTTGTTTTCCTTGGAGCAGAGAAGGCTGAGGGGGGACCTGATTGAGGTGTACAAAATGATGAGGGGCATAGATAAGGTAGATAAAGAGGAACTTTTCCCCTGAGTGGGGGGGTCAATAACAAGGGGGCATAGATTCAGGGTAAGGGGCAGGAGATTTAGAGGGGATTTGAGGAGGAACTTTTTCACCCAGAGGGTGGTTGGAATGTGGAACTCAATGCCTGAAAGGGTGGTAGAGGCAGGAACCCTCACAACATTCAAGAAGCATTTGGATGAGCACTTGAAATGCCATTGCATACAAGGCTATGGACCAAATGCTGGAAAATGGGATTAGACTGGACAGGGATGGATGGGCGGCGCAGACACGATGGGCCGAAGGGCCTCTTTCTGTGCTGTAAAACTCTATGACTCTATGACATTTGCCACTCACAAGCACGAGTGTGGGAGGGTGAACTAGGTCAAAGTAAGTGTAGACGGGGCCCCCATGACCCGACCACAAAAGCAGTATAATTTCCCCAAAGAGGCGGAGGCAGACATGGAAACGGCCATGACCTCTCTGGTCAAACACGGGGTATTGAGACCGATAGCCACCCACGTAAACTCTCCACTGTGGCCAGTTAGGAAACCGGACAAATCCTGGAGAGCCACAGTGGACTATCGGGTGCTCAATAAAACATCCCCGCCTGTCCATCCACAGTCGCAGCTGTCGCTGAACTCACTGGAAGTATTCCAGCCTCCGCGACCACTTTCACGGTGCTGGATATTTCCAATGGGTTTTGGTCCATCCCTCTATAGAGCGAGGACCAGTACAAGTTTGCCTTCACATTTAAAGGCCAACAGTACACCTGGAACTGCCTACCACAGGGTTTACACAATAGCCCCAGCATCTTCCACCAGTGTATGGCAGATTGTTTAAAAGGCTTCAGCCGGCCCCGACAGTGAGTCCAGTATGTGGATGACCTGCTCCTATTCACTGATGAAGGAGAGGAACACAGTCCACTACTGGCTGGACTGCTGGAGTTGCTCAGGCAGGATGGTTTTAAAGTAAACCCCAAGCAGGTACTGTAAGATTCGAAATTTTCAGGAATTCAATCACGCAACAAAACAGGGTTGATAAGACAGTTTATTGACCAAGAGAAAGCTTGTGCAGAAAAACCTTTGATAAAAGGGGCATACAAAATGGCCACCGGACCGCGTGATCAGTTTCTGGGATCTTTTGATTTCGGTTACTGCAAGCCAGACAGGCTTGTGGATTGAGGACAGTAAGTCTGCGAAAGCCAGTATCGGGAAACCGAAAATCAGGGAAATGAGCATACATATTAATTGGATTCTAAGAACAAGACAGTTTCAGGTAACAGGATGGGGCCCATCAAGATATGGGCGGACAATTTGAATGAACACTTGAACCCATTTACTGTACAAAGGAAAGACCGTTTAACAGCCATCAAGGGCAATCCCCAGACCGATCAATATGCGAACCGAGTTACGGTGACAAAGTAAAAGACATTATCGGCCAGGAAGGCCAGTTAAGCTATCAGCGGCTCCCGTTACAAGACAAAGCGTCCCTGCAGAGATTTCTGCCCGCCAAAAATATTACAAAGACTGGACTATGATTTGGCGGGAGATAAGACTGTCCCAAAAAGGTATAACTGTGGATTGAAAAGTCCATCAGGACGCTTCATTTCAGATTCACGCTTCGGGAACACGCTTCTTCTACCTCGGTAGCTTCGGAATTCGATCAGGACGTTTTCTTCTTTCGAGGACGTTTCGGGACGGACTCTTCGGTTAAGGCAACGTGGTCGGTGTTCGGCCAGGCAAGGCTCGGCCATGACGGGAAGACGACGAGGGTGGCCCAGGTACTGTTCTCAGGAGATCATCGACGACCCAGGCCGAAGGAGAAGACACCCTCAGGAAAACCGACGATCCAGGCTGGTTAAAAAGGACATTCCGGGCCTAGCCCTCCAGGGCCTCAGCATACCATTCAACCAGGGATCGGTGGCAGATTCTCCCATGTATCCAGTTCTTCAACAACTTTTAACGGATCCAGTCATGACGAGCGCTCATCGAGGCTGTGTCCACTGCCTCATCGCCTGAGAGAGAAAAACAAGCTGCGCCAGAAGTTTCCAAATCCACGTGACGACGGAAAGCTGTGCTAAAAGGCTGCGAACCCCCTCTTTTGCGAATCTGAAAGTGGTGAGCATGATTCCGAGTTCCTCAAGTCGAAACTTAGCCTAGGTCTAGGGGAGGGGGTAAGGGTAATCGTAATGTGTTTCCCCTTTTTCGATGTGCCGTGTGTTCCCCATTTCTATAGAGTTAAGTTTATAGATATGTGTATGCTTGTAGTTACATTAATCTGTGCTTATGACATGTATTTCTTAATGCTGCAAACTGTTTAATAATAAAAGCACCCATTTCATGCTATTCAACCTGGTCTATTAAGTCTTTCTCTGCACTACAGTTCCCTGCATCTAAGTCCAAGGTCTAGAACCGTAGGGGAGAGTGGGTCGAACCACTCAAGGGTAATTATTGCACGAAGCCTGGTAGGAGACCAGAACAAGCAAGAGAAACCCCCTACAGAGATGGCGACCGCGGCAGGACCTTGGCAGCAGGAATGTAGCGTGTTAGATCAAGGTTTGAATGGTCGAAATGTGATGGATGAGAGGATAGCAGATTATGTTTTTGGGAAGGTAAACCTTACAAAACAGTGGATATCTGACCTGTTGAGAGATAGGCGGCCGCTAGACGCAGCCATCAAGTGGACAGAAAGTAAAGAGCACAAAAGATCGGTAGAAAAGGCGGTCTGGCTGATGTGTTACAAGAAGCAAGTCCAGCTTTTGGACCAGGTCGTTGTGGCACAGACAGCCCAGATCAAAGGGCTGCTTACAGAAGTAGAGGAAAAGTTTGCGGGAGGTCAGAAACTGATTCAATCGCTTAACGCGCTGAATCAGGAACGCCAATCCGTAACTCACCACCATGAGACCCGGATAGAGTATTTGGAATGTCAGGTCATTGAGGCCAAGGCCAGTGAAGGTAGAATGAAAGAGAGGTGTTTCCGCCTAGCTAAGCAGATAGCGACACAGGAGGAAAGAATCTTGGGGGTCAGGGCAGCTTATAAGATGGCCATGGAGGATAGGTCTGAGAACACCGATCATAGCGCTTGCCACAGGGAGCTAGAGGACCTGAGAACGGCCCCAGCAAAGGCAACCGGCTTGGTGTGTCTCATAAACCCGCCAGCGAGCCAGTTACTGTTAGCCAAGGAATCAAAAAGACCAATTCCACAGGAGGCAGTTAGGGTACCAACACCCGAGCCCTCAGCACCTCCCGCTTATACCGAGTCTTGGACTCCGGGGGAGGAAACGGAGAAGTCAGACACAGGGGTTCTTGAGGTAGAGCAACACCAGGTAGTAGGGTCGGGACCGGCGCCAATGTGTCCCACGCGACACCAGAGGCTCGGTCCGAACGAAGACAATGGCGATGACGGACCCCTCGTGAATCAGATCATAATGCCCCATAGCGCACGACAGCTTAGGGAAATGATCAGTAACATCCCGAAACTCTCCGAGTCAGGAGATCCCTCCGTGCATTTTAGGGACGTGGAGCAAACCGCAGCAGTTAACGACTGCGACGGGGCCGAACTGTCCAAAATGCTCCTGTTCTCCCTGGACAGCTCGCTCCTCCAGTGTCTCCCTGACGAGAGCAAGAGAGGGCGCAAGACATATGAGGAGGTACGGGACGAGATCCTGGAGATTATAGGGGAGGGTGACGGAACTCCGTTCCTCCGATTGGAAAGGACGGTACAGCTAGAGGGAGAACCCCCATGGGTTTTCGCCGGAAGGTTGTGGCCAGTGTACCGGCGCAGCTGCCTGGGAGGACCGGACCGGAACGCGCTAAATGATGACCAAAGGGCTCATTGGCTCCGGTGTCTGGTCGCCAATTGCTTGCCGCCGGTGAGGGAGCAGGCCAAAGCATGGTTTGACCCCACTAACCCCCGCTCCACGGAGGACGTAGTACTTGATCAGCTCACGATAAGTTACAGGAACAACAAGAGTAGGGATGTGCCTTCCTCAAAAGGAAAGGTGCATGAGGCGAGGCCTGCAGCTCCTGCTAAAAAGGAATGGCATCAGGAGGGGAATCGCGCCCCCCAAGCCAAGAGCAGTTGTTACGGGTGTGGAAAGGAGGGTCATTGGCACCGAGGCTGTAAAAATCCCTGGAAGGATTTAAAGGGAAAAACTTCCCCAGCCCCGGCACCAGGAGATGGTGCGGTTGTGGATCCCGCTGCGATTGAGTCAATCATACAGACAATGCGGTCTCTGATGACCTCGCAGGGGAAAATAGCTGTCACCACCGGCCTTGCTGCTCCCGAAACTCCGATCACTGTACCCAAGTGACTAGAGTCGGCGCAGCCCGTCTACCTGTGTCCGCTCCACTACGATGCATGGAGACAACCCCTCGTAGAGATGGAGGTGGAGGAGGTGAAGGAAACTTGTCTGTTGGACACGGGAGCATCGTGCACCCTAATCCACGCAGATAACCCCACCACCTCGCCCCTGTCCACCGGGGTCCCATATCGTCTGTTGGGCTTCACAGGCGAAGAACAGGCTGGCGCACATTCCCTTCCCCTCTCCATTCATTTAGGGCCACTCCACACCACGTGGAAGTGTATCCTGATGAAGTGGGAAGAGGGAGGTGGAACGGGAGTCCTGGGGTCTGATTTCTTGGTAGCCCATGGGATCCACGTGGACCTGAGAAATCATTGTCTCTGGGGAGAGGGTGCGAGTGTGAGGGAGATAGAAGGAGTTAAGGGAACCCCTACGAAGGCGCGGGTTGGTCGGCGAGAAGTAAAATTCTTGGGTCTAACCCTATGCGCTGGCGAGAGAACCGTAGACCAGGAGGATGAGCCGGAACCGGTGCAAAATCCGCCGGTCTGCGACACTCGTACAGTAGAAGTGTCCCGACACAAAAGGTGGTTTAGCATGAAGCGGTGCAAACTGTTTAAGTCGGGTGCACAAGGGCCAACAACAGTGGCCAGGTCTGAGGACAAAAATCCTCAGCCTGCGACAGAGTCACAGACCACACAGGCTGGAACAGTGGCCTGCGTGAAGGGAGGAGTCATCCCATTGGAGTGGGAGGTCTCCCCTCTGATTTGGGATTCGGACGAGGAGGAACCCGAACGGCTCGGCCCCGCCCTTGACCCGATCACGGAGGAGGAAGAGTCAGAGGACGAAGATCCCGCCCTCGACCCAAGCTTAGGGGAGGTAGGGATTGGGGGCGGAGACTCACTGCCTGTAGGGACAGGTGAGGTGGAGTCGGACGCCGCAGATTCCGGCCCCGGGGGGGCGGAGCCTGTGGGAAGGGAGCTGGAGCTGGCAGCTGTGGTGGAACCACAGGCTGTGACGGTGAAAGTCCCAACCCCCGGTCCGTCAGCCCTGGGAACCTCACCCAAGGCAGCCCCTCGTAGGTCGACTCGAACGCCCCAGCCCAGAAAGCAATGGCCCAATTCTCCCTATCTTCCCCAACCTCGGTCCAGAGCAGTCCAAGAAAGGCACGATTCCCGTTCAGCAGCGACAGGCTGCGGGGGATCAAAGCCGAAGGTCAGTGCAGCCCCGCCACAGGAAGCGGCACGCTGCAGCCCTCACAGGAATTAGGTAGGCCGCCCGAAGGAGGGTGGCGCTGTACATAGGTGTTAGGTAATGATAAGTTAAGTTAGGTAATTGTAATGATAGTTTAAGGTGTGTAAAGTTTAAGATGATGGGGATGTTTAAAAGGTAGTTTTCGGAGTCTGCCCAGAATGTGTGGTTGTTTGGAAGTGGGGTCAGGGGACCCGCGCGTCCGTTTAATTAAGCCAGCACCTATTGGGAGCCTGGCTACATCATCTTATCGATTACAGAAACCAGAGATATGATGGAGAGGATTTTCGTGATACTCGCGGCGATCGGGTGCGGGCTGGCCTACCGGGGCCGCACCAAGGACGTCATCGTGTTCGGATGTTCCGAGGACACAGCCCCCATCGCGACGGATGGGACGGGGAAGCGAGAGGTTGAGGAAACCGCCACCTACTTCCACCAAGGGAGATGGCCAGGTTGGCTGGGAACGAATTCTACGGAATACTCCAGCAATTTCGGTTTCGCCTATCAAGAGACTTCGTTAATGTGCCCTCGGGTGAGGATCCTTGCACCCAGAGTCAGCGTTACCGTGGGAAAGAGGATCTGTTTGGTGTGTAATGGGAACGTACCGTTAAGTAGATGGTGGTGGTTACGAAAGCTGGGGAAGGACATGAAGAACTCTACCATCGAGTGGGAACGACTGGGTAACAATACCCATCGGACAATTACGGGGACTCACGGACAATTACGTGTGTGTTGGGACAAATGGTGGGAACCAGATGAAGGGATATATGTCTGTATGTGAGGTTCGAAACACGTTTGCCCCAAGGGCGTATCCATCTTTTTCCAGAGGCAGTGGCAAGATGAAGGAAAGGGGATGAGATGGGATGTCAGCGCTCGGGCGTGCGGAGCCCCATACTCCCCGATTCCAGTAAACGCCACTGAACTCATCACCCGCCCACGAAAGCCCCTGCCCACGATTCCGGTAGCACTAGCCCAGAAGGAAGGGTGCCCCACCACCACAAAGGGACCCGGGAACGGTTTAGTATTGGTACCCACCGGTCAGGTGCTGTACCAAGGGGTACACTACGCGGTGGCCTCAGTGATTTTAAACCTCACTGAGGTACGATTGCCTGAGTGGTGTCCCAGGGAAACGGAACAGTTGTACCAGGTACTGTTAACCCGAATGTTCAGACAATTTTACGAGTTTGACTTTGCCGACATCGACAAGGCCGAATTATACGCCACACCACAGGAAGTTTTGGATCGGGTAGGAAGGCAAAGAAGGGGTACTGTAAATGACATTTTCACTGCTTTTAACACTGGAACGTCTGTTGTCAACGCTCTAGACAACGTGGAGCTGCAGACACAGATCAATGGTTTAAAGGCCCAGCTAAGGAACATACTGACAAGCGAGAATAAGGTAGTGGGTTCTGAGCTGCATGAGGACCAAGCCATGACACTACACTTAAAGGAAATAATTGCTGAGCTGGAGAAACACGCTAGAACGGAAAATGCACTCATTAAGGAGGATCGGAATGCGTCCGATCAGGCTGCGCAGAACGAGGCCTGTGTGCTATACGGGGCGTGGTTACTGGGCGAGGGCCGCAGTAATCTGGAGGATTTGAAACAAGGTTTGGTCCCGTCCTGGATCAGCAACAAGCACTTGCAAGCGCTCCACCCTTTTGAGAACGCATTAAGCCTGTGCCAGCTCAGACTAGCTGCAGAGGCGTACCCAGTCCCAGTGGACTGCGGACGCTCAAACCACACTATTATGGGAATAGTGGTAAGGATGCTGGTGTTGGGTCCCGCAGCAAAGCCCGCCCCGGTATACAGGGTGGAGAACATTGGAGTCATTCAGGGGGGTGCGCACATTCATTACGCAGTGGTCCCGCCTTATGTCATCAGATGGGAGCGTACGATGACAGGCACCGACCTCTCGGGGTGTCGTAGCCGGGGAGCACACATCATCCTGTGTCCCCAGCATTTGAATGCCTTTTTGAAACCACAGTGCGGGTTCAGAGCCACTAGCGCGAAGCCGATAAATTGCACCATGGAGGCAATGGCAAAGGACCATGTGCCCCCGCAGGTGGCATATATTGGAGGTGGGGCATACTGTGTCACCACTGCAGCGCCTCACTACCGCCACAGACAGCACGAGTGGTGTCCAGTCAGTGACAGCAGTTTCTGTTTCAAACCCAGGGCTGAAGTTCAAGTGGCACAACAACAGATTGTCCCCATTCCTGCACCCTCCACCATTCACCTCACTGTAAAAGAGAATTTCATGGACTTGTAGCGATTCGTCGTGCATTTTGGTTATGTCATTCCCCCTCTCCCCGAACACCTCACCAAGATTTTAAAAGCCGTTATAGTTTCACAGAAGCATTTCTACACACTGGAGCAGAAGACATTAGAGATAGGGAAGGACATATTGGACATAGTCACCCCACCATGGTGGGACCTGTTCACCAATATAGAGATCCCGGCCTGGATTAGAGTAGCATCCCACATCCTAGTAGTGTGTCAGGTTTTAATTGTAATATTTTTATTGTTTGTGCATTGCAAGAGAGGCAAACGCCTCCAGAGGCACGAGAACACAGGAGAATGGAGAGAACGCTATGTAAGAGTGGGGGAAGAGGACACCCCAGTGTAAGCGGCTAGTATTAAAAGTTAAAGCGGCCTCCATTTTTGGATTTCAGCCACTGCATGATTTAAGTGTGTGAATACTGTAATGTTATAGCCGTTGGTGAAGTTTTGTTTGTTTGATTAATAAAAGGTGTATGCAGGTGGTGCAAGGGGCATTGGCCCCCTTCACATCTGAAAGATGAATGTGTTATAGTTTAAGATAATACTGCCTATGATTGTCCAATTGTACACAAGGTAATTTTCTGAAATGGGAACTGCATGTGTCGTGGGGGTCGTAGATAGTTAATTACCAGGAATGTTTGGATGTGAGGGATCAGGGAAAATTTGCTCACCACAGATTATTGATACTTTAAGCAAGCTATCAGTATCACAGGGCGGACTGTAAGATTCGAAATTTTCAGGAATTCAATCACGCAACAAAACAGGGTTGATAAGACAGTTTATTGATCAAGAGAAAGCTTGTACAGAAAAACCTTTGATAAAAGGGGCATACAAAATGGCCACCGGACCTCGTGATCAGTTTCTGGGACCATTTGATTTCGGTTACTGCAAGCCAGACAGGCTTGTGGATTGAGGACAGCAAGCCCGCGAAAGCCAGTATCGGGAAACCGAAACTCAGGGAACTGAGCATACATATTAATTGGATTCTAAGTACAAGACAGTTTCAGGTAACAGGATGGGGCCCATCAAGATATGGGCGGACAATTTGAATGAACACTTAAACCCATTTACTGTGCAAAGGAAAGACCGTTTAACAGCCATCAAGGGCAATCCCCAGACCGATCAATATGCGAACCGAGTTACGGTGACAAAGTAAAAGACATTATCGGCCAGGAAGGCCAGTTAAGCTATCACCGGCTCCCGTTACAAGACAAAGCGCCCCTGCAGAGATTGCTGCCTGCCAAAAATATTACAAAGACTGGACTATGATTTGGCGGGAGATAAGACTGTCCCAAAAAGGTATAACTGTGGATTGAAAAGTCCATCAGGACGCTTCACTTCAGCTTCACACTTCGGGAACACGCTTCTTCTACCTCGGTAGCTTCGGAATTCGATCAGGACGTTTTCTTCTTTCGAGGACGTTTCGGGACGGACTCTTCGGTTAAGGCAACGTGGTCGGTGTTCGGCCAGGCAAGGCTCGACCACGACGGGAAGACGACGAGGGTGGCCCGGGTACTGTTATCGGGAGATCATCGATGACCCAGGCCGAAGGAGAAGACACCCTCAGGAAAACCAACGATCTAGGCCGGTTAAAAAGGACATTCCGGGCCTAGCCCTCCAGGGCCTCAACATACCATTCAACCAGGGATCGGTGGCAGATTCTCCCATGTATCCAGTTCTTCAACAACTTTTAACGGATCCAGTCATGACGAGCGCTCATCGAGGCTGTGTCCACTGCCTCATCGCCTGAGAGAGAAAAACAAGCTGCGCCAGAAGTTTCCAAATCCACGTGACGACGGAAAGCTGTGCTAAAAGGCTGTGAACCCCCTCTTTTGCGAATCTGAAGTGGTGAGCATGATTCCGAGTTCCTCAAGTCGAAACTTAGTCTAGGTCTAGGGGAGAGGGTAAGGGTAATCGTAATGTGTTTCCCCTTTTTCGATGTGCCGTGTGTTCCCCATTTCTATAGAGTTAAGTTTATAGATATGTGTATGCTTGTAGTTACATTAATCTGTGCTTATGATATGTATTTCTTAATGCTGCAAACTGTTTAATAATAAAAGCATCCATTTCATGCTATTCAACCTGGTCTATTGAGTCTTTCTCTGCACTACAGTTCCCTGCATCTAAGTCCAAGGTCTAGAACCGTAGGGGAGAGTGGGTCGAACCACTCAAGGGTAATTATTGCATGAAGCCTGGTAGGAGACCAGAACGAGCAAGAGAAACCCCCTACAGTACAGATCGGCCAACAGGAAGTAAAATTCCTAGGGCTGGCTGTGCGAGCAGGGGAAAGGGCCATAGATAAAGCCAGAAGGGAAGCAGTGCAGGAGTTACCAGCCCCCAATACAGTGACAGGAGTGAGATCTTTTCTAGGGCTAACCGGGTACAGCCGAGGTTTTATTGAGGATTACGCAGCCACAGCAGCCCCTCTGCTCCGACTCCTACACAAGGGAGTGGAATGGGTTGTGATGAGGGTTGCGAGGCAGCATTTGTCAAACTGAAGCAAAATCTGCAGACCGCGCCGGCTCTAGGGGCCATAGATGGCGAAAAAGAGTTTTTCTTGGAGGTAGCAGCCAGCGGGGACAGTCTGAGTGCAGTGCTGCTCCAGGAGCGGCACAGTCAGCTGAGACCGGTGGATTACTCCTCCAGGATACTCACGGATGTGGAAAAGGGCTATTCCAACTGTGAGAGGCACCTCCTCGCCACTCACTGGGCTGTGAAAAGATCATTGATCTTCACAGGTGTTGTGTATGTACCTTTAAGAGAATAACTGGTCTCAGACTGCAGTACCGGCAGTGACCACCCCTGTATAAAAGGCGCTAGTGAGCCTCTGTTGTTTTCAGTTTCACTATTGACTTCCATCAGTAAAGACGTGTTTTGTTCAAATCCTGCTGTCCGTGTCTCAATCATTCACGGACGTAATACTGGCGACGAGCAGATACGAACCTACCTACAGTCTGCACCACCTCCTGGGATCCATTCCTACAGCGAAGTGGGCAGAGGTTGAGGCCAGAAAGAAAAGAAAGTTAGAGGCAGTAGAAACGGGCGTCGACCGTGGGCATCCGCCCTGTGTTGCGGAGTTGAAGATTGCTGGAGAAGCTGTCGGAAGCGGGGCCTGGTTCCTGTCGACGGTGCTTCAGCTAATCGGGCTGGTGGCAGGTAGTGCACTGATCTCTCCTGGGCTGCGGCGGTCGCGAACTCGAGCGGGTGGTTTGCAACGGGGCCAAGCAGCGTTGTTGGGAAGAAGAGAGAGAGAGGGTGGAGCACACAGGGCGCGGCCGGTGCTACGAAGCCAGGCTGCGTATAGACCCGCGCAGAGGGAGGCAAGAGTCCCACAGGGTTGTTCCACAACGGGAAAATAATAAAAAAAGAAATATTAAACGCGCAAGAAACCGCGAGGAGCTGCAGGTTGCAATGGGAACCGTGGAAAACAGCGCTAGCAACAGCGGGGAAGAAGGCAAAGCGCGGGAGGCGCCATCTTAATCAGCGGGGAAGAAGGCAAAGCGTGGGAGGCGCCATTTTGTTAAATCGGGGAAGAAGGCAAAGCGCGGGAGGCGCCATTTTAGAATTGCAAGATGCCGAAGACTGGCTGTATCACTGCTTTTGATAATACAATAGAGGACTGGACCACGTATGTGGAAAGAGTCGAGGTATATTTTGAGGCAAACGAAATAGCGGAGGAGAAAAAGGCATTGATATTGCTAAACTTAATGGGCGCTAGAACGTACGGCCTATTGTGTAACCTGATTACTCCAGCCAAACTGAAGGCGAAGAGTTTTAACGAAATTGTTGCTGTCCTACAGGAACACCTAAACCCTGCACCGCTGTTGATAGCAGAAAGATTTAAATTCCACAGGAGAACTCTGCATAAAGATGAGAGCAATGCTGAATACCTTACGGAACTACGCAAGCTATCAAAGCACTGCCAGTTCGGAGCAGGACTGGCAGATGCCCTACGGGACAAATTTGTCTGTGGACTCCTTAGTGAAGGAACACAGAAGAAGTTACTCTCAGAGAAAGAGCTGACGCTAGATAAGGCTTTCAGCGTGGCAGTATCATATGAAGCAGCAGCCAGGGGAGCTGCAGAAATTCAACAAAAACCACAGGAATACGGCACCCACGAAATGACATGGGGATTTGCAAAATGTTATCGCTGCGGCAGAACTAACCATGACCAGAAGGACTGCTGGTCCAAAGACAAAATATGCAGGCAATGCGGGAAGATGGGACACATTGCACGAGTTTGCAGGTCTGGGAAGAAGACCAGCGACAACAAAAAGGCTACTAAGGAACCGTACAAGAAAGTACAAAAGATGACGGACAGTAGTTACGAAGACCAGATGAGCGATAGTGAATCCGGGAACAGGAGACTAAGCTGTCTCAAACTTCACAATGTAATCGCAAAAGAGGATCACCGAACCATTTGGGTCACCCTCACGATAGCAGGGTCCCAAGTTAAAATGGAATTGGATACAGGATCAGCGCTAACCATCATGAATCGACGAGACTACGAGCGGCTATTTTCACACATACCCTTGAGAGAGACATCCATCGTCTTGACGATATATACGGGGCAAAAAGTATACCCCAGAGGAAAAATAAGGGTGCCTGTCGAATACAACGGCAAGAAAATACGGAAATTGTATCTCTACATACTGCCAAATGGTGGACCACCGTTATTGGGACGGGAATGGATCAGGAAGATAAACTTAGATTGGCACTCCATTCATGCAATGACAGTGGACGGTAAAAAAGATGAAGACGTCACTCCTGGACGATTGTCAACAATCTTAGCTAACGCTAAGGAGGTATTTCAACAAGAACTGGGCACGCTTAAAGGCGTAACCGCCTCGATAAAAATTGAAGAGAATGCAGTTCCCAAGTTTTTCAAAGCAAGACCGGTACCATATGCAATTCGCCCAGCCGTCGAGGCAGAGCTGGAGAATCTGGAGAAGGCAGGCATGTTGTCTAAGGTCGACTGGAGCGAGTGGGCGACACCCATCGTTCCTGTCATGAAGAAAACGTTAAGCAATAAATCCGGGGAGCCAAGGAAGATTCGCATCTGTAGGGATTTCAAGGTGATGGTGAACCCACTCCTTCACACAGTACAATATCCTTTTCCAAGGATAGAAGACATCTTCGCCTCACTGTCTGGAGGGAAGCGTTTTACAAAAATTGACCTAGCACAAACATATTTGCAGATGGAGGTTGAAGAGTCCTCTAGGAAGTATCTCATGATAAACACTCACAAAGGTCTTTACCAGTATCATCGATTGGTATTCGGAGTAGCATCGGCTCCGGCGATATGGCAAATAGTGATGGAACAAGTCCTGCAAGGGATTCCGGGGACGCAGTGTTACTTGGACGACATCCTTGTGACAGGTGAAGATGACAGTGAACACCTTAACAACCTAGAACAGGTGCTCACTAGACTACCTGAACATGGGCTGCGAGCCAACCGCCCCAAGTGCGAATTTTTTAAGAAACAGATATTGTATTGTGGCCACGTGATTGAGGAAGAGGGGTTACATAAGTCCCCTGACAAAATTGAAGCGGTTGTTAAGGCCCCAGCGCCTGAAAATGTGTCGCAACTGAGGTCATTCCTCGGATTGGTGAATTACTACCATAAGTTTTTGCTGAATTTGTCGACAATTCTGCACCCACTGAACGCCCTGCTACGAATGGGGGTAGCATGGAAATGGAGCGATGATTGTAAGCGGGCCTTTCAGAAGAGTAAGTACTTAATCACGTCAAGGGAAGTATTGGCTCACTACAACCCAGCACTGCCGATCAGACTGGCGTGTGATGCGTCTCCCTATGGCATTGGGGCGGTACTGTCACATAAATTCCTTGATGGGTTAGAGAGGCCGATAGCTTTTGCGTCACGCTCGTTAACTTCTGCCGAGCGTAACTACGCCCAGATTGACAGAGAGGCCCTCAGCCGAGTGTGGGGGGTGAAGAAGTTCAATCACTACCTGCACGGTCAAAAATTTACTCTACTAACCGATCATCAACCTCTTGTCTCCATTTTCAACCCTCAGAAGGGCGTACCGATAATGACAGCACAAAGGCTGCAGAGGTGGTCCCTTTTCCTAGGGGCACACCAATATGACATCGAGTACAAAGGAACTAAACAGCATGGAAATGCTGATGGATTGTCACGCCTACCGTTGCCAACGGTGGAAGAAGAAGACCTTGCAGTGGATCCAATGGAGTTATTCCACTCGACCATAGTCGAATGTCTCCCTGTGACGAATGCAAACATAGAAAAGGAAACACGGAATGACCCGACACTATCACGGGTCTATGATTTAACGGCCAGCACATGGCAAACCACTGCTGCCAGCATTCTCGCCGAGAAGAGAACAGATGTCAGTGTGCAGAGGAACCTTGATGTGTGGATCCAGAGTAGTAATTCCACCTAAGTTGACGGATAGAGTGCTCAATGAGCTTCATGAGGGTCATCTGGGTGGGGTAAAAATGAAGAACTTAGTCAGAGCGCTTGTGTGGTGGCCGGGAATCGATAGAGAAATCGAAGAGGTGACCAAGAGCTGTGCAGGATGCCAGAAGGTCCAAAACGCCCCACCACAAGCTCCTCTGCATCCATGGGAGTGGCCCTCATCTCCATGGCAAAGGGTGCACATTGATTTTGCTGGTCCCTTCATGGACTCGATGTTTTTAATTGCGGTGGATGCACATTCAAAGTGGCCAGAGGTAATAAAAATGTCCTCAACCACCACGGAAAAAACTATCACAGTTTTACGAACCATATTCGCCAGGAATGGGCTGCCTGAACAGATTTGCTCTGACAATGGACCACAGTTTGTGTTTGAAGAATTCCGGAGGTTCTTAAAGAACAATGGTGTTAAGCATTACACATCTGCCCCATATCATCCAGCCACTAATGGATTGGCCGAGAGGTTTGTCCAAACATTCAAGAAGGCTATCAAGGCAATGTGTAATGAAGATATACCCCTACAACACAAGGTGGACAACGTCTTGTTTGCCTACCGGAATGCGACACATGCGGTTACCAACCAAACTCCAGCCATGATGTTCTTCAATCGAAGACTACGATGCCGCTTGGATTTGGTTAAGCCAAACGTCCGAAGAGATGTGGAGAACAGGCAGTTTCAGAATATGAATGAAAGGCCGACCAGGAGTTTTAAGATAGGTCAACCAGTTTTGGCCCGCGACTACCGCACTGAGAAATGGCAGCCAGGAACGATTTGTACACGACAAGGACCTCTCATGTATACCATGGACGTTGGGGAGAGCATTGTAAGATGCCATGCTGACCAGATTCTAGAGTCACTGGAAAATGTCAACTCCACACCACGATCTGATACACCTGGTAATGAAATCGACGTTCCAATTGCAGCTACTGCAGAACCGGTAATATTGGAAGCAGATGAACCAAACAACGACATTGATCCCGACTCAACATTGCCAAAAGAACCTGATACCCCAAAGAGGCGTTATCCAGACAGAATCAGGAAGCCTCCTCAAAGACTGAACTTATAATTGTTTAAACTTAACCAATGTATCTAGCAACCGTAATTGTGATTGTAATTAGTTATCATTTAGTTGTTAAATGAATGTTATGTACTGTTTATCTAAAAGGGGAGGAATTGTTGTGTATGTACCTTTAAGAGAATAACTGGTCTCAGACTGCAGTACCGGCAGTGACCACCCCTGTATAAAAGGCGCTAGTGAGCCTCTGTTGTTTCAGTTTCACTATTGACTTCCATCAGTAAAGACGTGCTTTGTTCAACTCCTGCTGTCCATGTCTCAATCATTCACGGACGTAATAACAGGCACCTCACCTATCACCCTCCTCACCCATCACACGCCCACCCAAATGCTCCTAGATGGGAGAATTAAGGATGGGACAGTGAGCAGTGCCCGCATTGCTCGCTGGACCTTGCTTCTCTCCCAGATGGACCTAAGCGTGAAAGGTCTCTGTGAGCCGAAGCTCGCAGCCAACATGATTTATCTAGGGACGGCCCACCGGTGTTCCATTGAAGGCATATGGGAAGTCAACATAGGTTATCGGGCCAGGATACACCCCACAGGCTGCGAAACCTATGTGGACGGTTCGAGCACAGTATCTTCTGGAAAACAACTCATGGGGTGTGGAGTTTATGACCCAGGGGCAGACATCACCCTGGCAATTAAACTCCCCAGCACCATGAGCGCCCAGCAGGCTGAACTGTCCGCGGTAGTGTACGTGGTTACACACACAGAGAAATTCCCTGCCCCGTACATGATTTGCTCAGACAGCATGTTCACGTGCAATTCATGTATGGAATACCTGGCCATCTGGTCCCAACGCGGATATACCTCCGCTGACAGGAGACCTCTGGCAATCAAGCCTCTGCTGGAGAAAATCTTGACAGCCATAGGGGAGGAAGGGAAGGTCTGTATCCATAAGGTTAAGGCCCATTCGAAGACAGAACCCATGAGGGAGGGCAACCAAAAGGCAGATGAATTGGCCAAGCAGGAACTAGGGAAGGAGAGTTTTGGGACCCCTACCAGGCAGGTTCAGTAGCCGCAATCCAGGACAAGGGAGGTACACAAGGGGTAGCTTTGGTCCCGGATCTCGGACGGGATCCGGTCCTCAGAGCCGTCCTGAATGTGCTCGCAAAAGGAGAGAAGGTAGAGGGCCAGTATGGTACTGCAGCCATCACCTTCAAGGAAGGCATGCTGTTCAGGGGGGAGCAATGGGTAGTGCTGCAGCAGCACCAAAGGGAATTCCTCCAACTGGCCCATGAGGGTCCAGGAGCGGGGCATCCCGGGCCCGAGGCCACCTGGCAGAGGGTGGAACAGGCAGGATGGTGGCCAGGACTGAGGGAACATGTCCGCGAGTTCTGTGCCGGCTGTCTGGTGTGTGCTGCCAAAACCCTGACCCCCAGAAAAGGAAGGTATCTTTGGGACACGCCAGGAGGGTAGAGGGACCATGGCAGTCGATCCAGATCGATTACATCGGGCCCCTACCCACCGCCCAGGGAGGCTACAAGTACTGCCTAGTCCTGGTGGATGTGCTCTCAAAGTGGGTGGAAGCTTTTCCCTGCCGTACAGCTACCGCTTTGGGTACAACTAAGATCCTGGTCAGGGAAGTGTTCTCACGATGAGGACTACCACAGTATGCGGAGCCTGACCAAGGGAGTCACTTTACCGGACAGGTCATGCAAGAGACCCTCATGCTACTCGGCATCGAGGGGAAATGGCACGTCGCCTACAACCCACAGTCATCGGGTCCTGTAGAGCGTTTAAACCGCACCATAAAAGAAAAGCTGCGCAAGGAGACAGGAGACTCACCCAAGAAGTGGGTGGAAGTCTTACCGTTGGTCCTAATGGGGATCCGAGCCAGCCAGTCAAAAAGCACAGGGTATTCCCCACATGAGCTCATGACTGGTAGTTTTATGCGGACCCCCACCCATGTGCTAGCCGTGGTGCTCACGGAAGGTCAGCTCAGAGAGGTGAACCGGGACAGCTTCGTCAGGAATCTGTTTGAACACCTTAAACAGATTCACTGGCAGGCTGCTAGCAACATGGGAAAACAGCACCGGAGTAACCGATTGCTGCTAGAACCCAACAGGCACCACCAGTGGGAGATAGGACATCAGGTCATGGTGCCCGGTTGGGAAGTTTCGAACCATTGTATATGGGGCCATACAGCATTGTGGATAAGGCAAGCCCCATGGTCTATGCCATAAAGATGCCCCGCCGCACAAAGTGGTTCCACATTAATCAGTGCAAGCTGTTCAAGACCGTGTTCAAGACCGTGTTAAAGCTAGAGAGCATCAGCCTGCAGCTGTGGCAGACTCACAGATCGCAAAGGTGGGGGCATTGACGTGCGTGACTGGAGAGGCCCTCCCACCAATTAAGTGGGACTCAGGTACACCCCCAGTAGCCGGAGCCTTAAGAAGGTCTCCTCGCATACCACAGCCAAAACTACCGTGGTCACCCGAGTATCAATTTAAATGGACCAGCCCCAGGAGAGCCCTTACCAGAAAGGGTAAAACCAAGGTCAAGGACCAGCCTAAGGACATGGATCCCCAGCCTGCCGCCGCCAAAGGTGAGGGACTCACAGGAGAAGCAGCGTTGGGCAGAGAGAGAGAGAAGGGTCCCCAGCCTGCGGCATCAGGCTGCGCGGAAACCACAGGACAGGATAGGGACTCGGCAGCCACACAGAAGGGGGTAGTGTGCTGCAGCACAGGATGGCACACTCCCCCGATTAACTGGGATTAAGGGAAACCCCCAGTTCTTTTAAGAAGGACTCTCCGGGTCCAGTGGCACAGGTCACCTTAAGCCCAGGCGTACAAGCTGCCCAGATTCCACAAAAGGCAGAGGCCTAACAGGAATTAGCCTGGCCATCCGGAGACGGGCGGCGGATGTATATAGCTTTTAGGTTAAGAGTGTTTTACAGTTTGGTAGTTTTGGAATTATTGTTTAATTTTAGTTTAGGATAAGTTTAAGTTTGGGAAATTTTGATAACTGTGTCAGGCCAGAGAACCTTCTCGGGACATTGCTATTTTGTTTGTGTGTCCCTACAGAAAGGAAATCGGGATGAGAAAGGTTCTGCTCCTGCTCGCCCTGGTAGGAGTGAGCATCGGTGACCGAGGAGACGTGGAGGACTCCCAAATCTATGGGTGCTCGGGAAAGAGAGCATCGATCGTTATCGCAGGGGGTGGCGAACGGGATGTGGAGGAGCTCGCCATCTACTTACATGAGGGAAGGTGGCCAGGGTGGCTGGGGTCTAACTCGACTCAGTACTCCAACCAGACCGGGTTCACGTACGGGGAGGCCTCCATCCCGTGCCCCAGGGTACAGATCGTTGCCACAAGGGTCAGTGTCACCGAGGGGAAACATGTGTGTTTGACATGCAAGGGACATATTCCTTTGGATAGGTAGTGGTGGCTCAGAAAGCTGAGCAGGGACATAGGAAACCCTGCAGTCGATTGGGAACGATTGGGGAACAATACCCATCGGACGATTACAGGGACCCGAGGGGGAGTGAGTGTGTGCTGGGACAAGTGGTGGGAACCGGATCAGGGGATTTATGTTTGTATGTGGGGGTCAGAGAAGGTCTGCCCCACAGGCATATCCATCATTTTCCACCGGCAATGGCAAGATGCCGGAGAGGGGATGGAATGGGATTCCAGCCTGCATGCGTGTGCGATCCCACACTCTCCGATCCCAGTCAACGCCACCGAACTCGTAACCCGCCTCCTGAAGCCCCTGCCCATGACCACGACACCATGGACTATAATAGAGAGGTGTCCTACCATCACCAAGGGACCAGGGAATGGGTTAGTCCTGGTGCCAACCGATAAGTTACTGTACTGGGGGGTACACTATGCAGTAGCCTCAGTGATCCTGAACCTGACCGAGGTGCACTTACCTGAGTGGTGCCCTAAGGAGACAGAACAGTTGTACCAAGCCCTGCTGAAGGAAATGTTTAAGAAATTTTATGAATTCGATTTTGCCAGTGTAGATAAAGCGAAACTGTACAGTTTACATCCTGAACATAATATGGGCGTGGGGAGGCAAAGGAGGGGGACCTGGAATGATATTTTCACTGCTTATAGTACAGGGTCCTCAGTAATAAACAGCCTAGATTATGTAGAGTTACAAACACAGATAAATGGTTTAAAGACCCAGTTAAGACAAATTCCTAACAGAGGAGAACGCAGTGGTAGGCTCAGAGCTACAGGGGGACCAGGCTATGATGGTCCATTTAAAAGAAATAATGGCTGAGCTGGAGAGACACGCCAAAACAGTAAATGCACTCATATGGGAGGACAGAAATGCTTCAGATCAAGCTGCACAGAATGAGGTATGCATACTATATGGGGCATGGTTGCTGGGCGAGGGCCACAGCAACCTGGAGGATTTAAAACAAGGTTTAGTCCCCTCCTGGATTAGCAACAAGCACCTTGCAGCCCTCCACCCGTTCAGTAATTCGCTAAGCCCGTGTCACCTTCGCCTAGCTTCTGAAGCCTACCCTGTCCCAGTGGATTGTGGGCATTCCAATCACACTATCATGGGGATAGTAGTGAGGATGCCGGCCATGGGTGGGACAGCCCGACCCGCACCGGTATACAGGGTGGAGAATGTGGTGTATGTGCCTTTAAGAGCCCCAGGTGTGCTGTAATGCCGGTAATTGCCACTCGGGCTATATAAGCCTGTATATTGTGTATATCCGTTAGAACCCCCCCCCCCAGACTTTGCTTAGTAAATACCTATGAACCAACTCCTGTCTTCAGTGTCTTTATCTACACACGGACACTACAGTGGCGACGAAGTGGAAACGGACTTACCTGCAATTCGGCAGCACCTCAAGGACATCGATTCCTCGGGCGTCCAGAAGACTCAAGGAAGTGAGAGAAGCTGTGGTTTCACCAGCTGGCCAAGCTGGTGGCAGGTACTGCGCTAATCCTTCCTGGGCGTCAGGCTGGGGCTCCAGTGGCTGGCTCTACAGCTGAGGCAGGCAGCGAAATCGGAGGCAAGCAATAACGGACTGGGAGGGAGCACTCGGGAGATGGCCGGCGCAGCAAGCAGGTCAGTGTTCAGACCTCCGGCGGGAACGAGTCTCCAACAGTAAATTAAAAAAAAGAGAACGGAAACCGCAGTAAACAGCGTTGTTATCGGCAGCAGCAGTGGGAAAGCGCGGGAAGCACCATATCTTTGCTACAGAAAAGAAAAAAAAGCGCGGGAAGCGCCATATCTTTTCTGAAATGCCTAAGTCTGGCAACATTGATGCTTTTGATAGCGAAATAGAGGATTGGACCACATACGTGGAAAGAGTAGAGGTATATTGCACTGCAAATGGAGTAGAAGATAAAAAAAAAGCTTCAGTACTTCTGAACTTAATGGGCGCAAAGACATACGGGCTGTTACGAAATTTAATCACTCCAGCCAAACCAAAGGACAAGAATTTTAAAGAAATTGTTGCTACCCTGCAGGAGCACTTGAACCCAACACCGCTGCTGATAGCGGAATGATTCAAGTTCTTCAAGAGAAATCAACACAAGAATGAAAGTAACGCTGATTACCTAACCGAATTAAGAAAGCTATCAAAGTACTGCCAATTTGGGGCAGGACTATCAGATTATCTTCGAGACAAATTTGTTTGCGGTCTCTTAAGTGAAGGAACACAAAAAGTCTGTTTTCTGAAAAAGATTTAACATTGGACAAAGCTTTCAGTATGGCTGTATCATACGAAGCAGCAGCAAAAGGAGCTGCAGAGATACAACAAAAGACACAGGACTTCAGCACCCATGAAATGACACAGGGTTTCGAAAAATGTTATCGCTGCGGCAGATCTACCCATAACCAGAGGGACTGCTGGTTCAAGGACAAAGCATGCAGGCAATGTGGAAAGATTGGACACATTGCACGGGTATGCCGATCTGGACAAAATAAATCCACTGACAGAAAAAAAAATCAATAAAGAAAAGTACAGGAAGGTACAAATGATGATGGACAGTAGCTCCGAAGACCAGAAGAGCGATAGCGACTTCGAAAACAAGAGGCTAAGCTGTCTCAAATTACATAATGTACTTGCCAAAGATGATTACCAAACCATTTGGGTTACCCTCACAATAGCAGGGTCCCCAGTTAAAATGGAGCTAGATACAGGATCAGCTCTAACCGTAATAAATCGACGGGATTACGAGAGGCTATTTTCGCATATACCTCTAAAAGACACATCCATTATCTTAAAAACATATACGGGGCAGAAAGTATACCCCAAAGGAAAAATAAGGGTGCCTGTTGTATACAACGGCAAAGAAATACAAAAGTTGTATTTATATATTCTACAAGGTGGTGGTCCACCGTTGTTGGGACGTGAATGGATCAGGAAGATACGTTTAGACTGGCACTCCATTCAGGCACTGACGGTGACTAGTAAGGAAAAAAACAATGATGACATCATACCTGAACGATTAAAAGACATCTTGGCCAACGCCAAAGAAGTGTTTCAAGAGAAACTAGGAACCTTGAAAGGCATCACCGCCTCAATAAAAGTGGAAGATGCAGCAATTCCCAAATGTTTTAAGGCAAGACCGGTGCCATACGCAATACGTCCAGCAGTCGAGGCAGAGCTGGAGAATTTGGAACAAGCAGGCGTATTATCCAAAATAGATTGGAGCGAATGGGCAACACCCATCATTCCAGTCATGAAAAAAGCATTGAATAAAGATAAATTTGAAGAACAGAGAAAAATTCGCATCTGTGGTGACTTCAAGGTGACTATAAACCCGGTCCTTCACACAGTACAGTATCCTCTTCCGAGGATAGAAGATATTTTCGCCTCACTATCCGGAGGGAAACGTTTCACCAAAATTGACTTGGCACAGGCATATCTACAGATGGAGGTTGAGGAGGCCTCTAAAAAGTATCTCACGATAAACACACACAAAGGCCTGTACCAGTACAATCGACTGGTTTTTGGAATAGCATCAGCTCCAGCTATCTGGCAAAGAGCTATGGAGCAAGTCCTGCAAGGGATTCCGGGGACTCAATGCTACCTAGACGACATCCTTGTAACAGGAGAAAATGACAACGAGCACCTTGCCAATTTGGAGCAGGTGCTCACTAGGCTGAAAGAATGGGGCCTACGAGCGAATTGCCCCAAGTGCGAATGTTTCCAAAATCAGATATCATATTGTGGCCACATAATTAATAATGAAGGGTTGCATAAGTCACCTGAAAAAATTGAAGCGGTTATAAAAGCCCCAGCACCTGAAAATGTTTCACAATTAAGGTCGTTCCTGGGATTAATAAATTACTATCATACATTTTTACCGAACTTATCAACTCTTCTACACCCTCTTAATGAACTTCTACAAACAGGAGTGATTTGGAAATGGAACGAAGACTGTAAACGTGCCTTCCATAAATGCAAAGACTTAATCACATCCGAAGAAGTTTTGGCTCATTACAACCCATCACTGCCAATCAGACTGGCGTGCGATGCATCCCCTTACGGCATAGGAGCAGTATTATCCCATAAATTCCCTGATGGCTCAGAACGGCCGATAGCTTTTGCGTCACGCTCATTGAACTCAGCTGAGCGTAACTATGCCCAAATCGACAGGGAAGCACTCAGCCTGGTATGGGGAGTGAAGAAATTCAACCATTACCTACACGGACAAAAAATTACCTTGTTGACTGACCATCAACCCCTCATCTCCATATTCAACCCAGAAAAGGTGTTCCCATTATGACAGCGCAAAGGCTACAGAGGTGGTCCCTTTTTCTAGGGGCACACCAATACAACATAGAATAAAAAGGGTCAAAACAGCATGGGAATGCTGACGGTTTATCGTGCCTACCGTTGCCAACGGTAGAAGAGGCACCTACATTAGACCCAGTAGAGATGTTCCACTCTACCATAGTGGAATGTCTACCAGTGACAAATTCTGCCATTGAAAGGGAGACGAGAAATGACCCGACTCTCTCACGGGTCTACGATTTAACAGTGAAGGGATGGCCAGCACATGGCGAACCACTGTTGCCAGCATTCTCGCAAAGAAGAGAACAGCTGTCAGTGTGCCGAGGAACCTTGATGCGTGGATCCAGAGTGGTGATTCCACCCAAACTCCAGGATAAAGTGCTAAAGGAGCTTCACGAGGGGCATCTGGGTGGAGTGAAAATGAAGAACCTAGCTAGGGCGTTTGTATGGTGGCCAGGTATCAATGGAGACATCAAAGAAATGACCAAGAGCTGCCTAGGATGCCAGAAGGTCCAAAACGCTCCACTACAAGCCCCTCTACATCCATGGGAGTGGCCCTCATCTCCCTGGCAAAGGGTGCACATCGACTTTGCTGGTCCATTTATGGACTCAATGTTCTTAATCGCGGTTGATGCACACTCCAAGTGGCTGGAGGTAATAAAGATGTCCTCCACCACCACGGAAAAAACCATCACAGTATTAAGGACCATATTTGCCAGGAATGGGCTGCCGGAACAGATATGTTCTGATAATGGACCGCAATTTTTTTCCGAAGAATTCAGAAAGTTCTTAAAAAACAATGGGGTTAAGCACTACACGTCCGCCCCATATCATCCCGCCACCAATGGATTGGCTGAAAGGTTTGTCCAGACCTTCAAGAAGGCCATAAAGGCCATGGGTATTGAAGACATAAAACTTCAGCACAAGGTGGATAACTTCTTATTCGCATACAGGAATGCAACACATATGGTTACCAACCAAATTCCCACCATGATGTTCTTCAACAGAAACCTAAGATGCCGACTGGATTTGGTCAAGCCCAACATCAGAAGGGACGTGGAGAACCGGCAGTTTCAAGGCATGAATGAAAGGCCAACTAGAACCTTCCAGACAGGTCAACAAGTTTTGGCCCGGGACTACCGTACCGAGAAATGGCAGCCTGGAACTATCTGCACACGACTAGGACCACTGATGTATGCCGTGGACATCGGAGAAAGCATAATAAGGCGCCATGCTGACGAAATCATAAAGTCATCCGAAAAGGGACAACCTACACCACAACTCTATACATCTAACGATGAAGTAGAGATACCCATATCTACCTCCGATCCGGTGATACTGGAACCCGATGAACCCGACACTGGCATTCAAGCCGAATCAGCCTTGCCAGAAGAACCTACTACACCACCAGAAACTACTACGCCCCCGAGGCGTTATCCGGACCGAGTCAGGAAGCCTCCTGAGAGACTAATTTATAATTAATTAACTACAGCAATGTATATTATTTTGCATATAACATGTAATTAATAATTACTTAAAATATGATGTACTGGTTAGCTAAAGGGGAGGAATTGTGGTGTATGTGCCTTTAAGAGCCCCAGGTGTGCTGTAATGCCGGTGATTGCTACTCGGGCTATATAAGCCTGTGTATTGTATATATCCGTTAGAACCCCCCCTCCCAGACTTTGCTTAGTAAACACCTGTGAACCAACTCTTGTCTTCAGTGTCTTTATCAACACATGGACACTACAGAGAACATTGGGATCATTCAAGGGGGTGCACACGTCTGTTTATGTCATAAAGTGGGAGCACGCTATGACAGGTACAGACCTCTCCGGGTGTCGGAGCCGGGGAGCACACGTAATATTGTGCCCCCAGCACTTGAATGCCTATTCGAGACCACAGTGTGGGTTTAAAGCTGCTTGCGCACAACCTGTGAACTGCACCATGGAGGTAATGGCACAAGGCCATGTTTCCCCACAGGTAGCACAGAAACATAGAAACATAGAAGATAGGAGCAGGAGTAGGCCATTCGGCCCTTCGAGCCTGCTCCGCCATTCAATGAGATCATGGCTGATCATCCAAATTCAGTACCCTGTCCCTGCCTTCTCCCCATATCCCTTGATCCCTTTAGCCTCAAGAAATATATCCAACTCTTTCTTGAATATATTTAATGAACTGGCCTCCACCGCCCTCTGTGGCAGAGAATTCCACAGGTTCACCACTCTCTGGGTGAAGAAGCTCCTCCTCATTTCAGTCCTAAATGGCTTACCCCTATCCTTAGACTATGACCCCTGGTTCTGGACTCCCCGGCCATCATAAACACCCTTCCTGCATCTAGTCTGTCCAGACCTGAAAGAATTTTATAGGTTTCGATGAGATCCCCTCTCAATCTTCTAAACTCCAGTGAGTATAAGCCCAATCGACACAATCTCTCCTCATACGTCATTCCTGCCATCCCAGGTATCAGCCTGGTGAATCTTCGCTGCACTCCCTCCATGGCAAGAACGTCCTTCCTCAGGTAAGGTGACCAAAACTGCACACAATACTCAAGGTGCGGTCTCACCAAGGCCCTGTACAACTGTAGCAAGACATCCTTGTTCCTGTACTCGAACCCTCTTGCTACGAAGGCCAACATACCATTTGCCTTCTTAACCGCCTGCTGCACCTGCATGCTTACCTTCAGCGACTGGTGCACAATAACACCCAGGTCTCTTTGCACTTCCCCTTCTCCCAATCTATTGCCATTCAAATAATAATCTGCCTTCCTGTTTTTGCCACCAAAGTGGATAACCTCACATTTATCCACATTATAGTGCATTTGCCATGTTTCTGCCCAATCACCCAACCTGTCCAAATCATACTGGAGTTTCACGACATCCTCCTCACAGCTTACCCTCCCACCCAGCTTTGTGTCATCTGCAAATTTGGAGATATTACATCCAATTCCTTCGTCCAGATCATTAATATATATTGTGAACAGCTGGGGTCCTAGGACCGATCCTTGCGGTACCCCACTAGTCACTGCCTGCCACTCGGAAAACAACCCGTTTATTCCAACTCTTTCCTTTCTATCTGCCAACCAGTTCTCTATCCAAGTGAATACCTTGCCCCCAATCCCATGTGCCTTAATTTTGCATGCTAATCTCTTATGTGGGACCTTATCGAAAGCCTTCTGAAAGTCCAAATACACCACATCCACTGGTTCTCCCTTGTCTATTTTACCAGTTACATCCTCAAAAATTCCAGTAGATTAGTCAAGCATGATTTACCTTTTGTAAATCCATGTTGACTTTGTCCGATCCTGTCACTGCTTTCCAAGTGCTCTGCTATTACATCTTTTATAATAGACTCCAGCATTTTCCCCACTACCGATGTCAGGCTTACTGGTCTATAATTCCCCGCTTTTTCTCTACCGCCTTTTTTGAATAGTGGGGTAACATTAGCTACCCTCCAATCCATGGGTACCGTTCCAGAGCCTATCGAGTTCTGGAAGATGACCAGCAATGCATCTACTATCTCTAGGGCCACTTCCTTAAGTACCCTGGGATGTAGACCATCAAGCCCTGGGGATTTATCGGCCTTCAGTCCCATCAATTTTCCTAACACCATTTCCCTACAAATACTGATTTCTTTCAGTTCCTCCCTTTTATCAGACCCTATGTTCCCCGACATCTCTGGGAGGTTATTTGTATTCTCCTTTGTGAAGACAGAACCAAAGTATGTATTTAGTTGGGATGCCATTTCCTTGTTTCCCATTAAAAATTCCCCTGATTCTGACTGGAAGGGACCTACGCTTGACTTCACCAATCTTTTTCTCTTCACATATCTATAAAAGCTTTTACAGTCAGTTTTTATGTTCCATGCTAGCTTACTCTCATATTCTATTTTCCCTTTCTTAATTAATCCCTTTGTTCTCCTTTGTTGACTCCTAAACTGCTCCCAATCCTCAGGATTATTGCTTTTTCCAGCCAATTTATATGTCCTCTCCTTGGATCTTATGCTATCCCTAATCCCTTGTTAGCCACGGTTGAGTCACCTTTTTTGTTTTATTTTTATGCCAAACTGGGAAGAACAAATTCTGTAGCTCATCCATTTGGTCTTTGAATGTTTGCATTCATAAGGGGTGGGACATATTGTGTCACCACAAGTGCGCCCCACTACCGGCATGGACAGAACATCTGTGGTGTCTGGTGAGTGACAGCAGCTTCTACTTTAAACCCGAGGTAGAAATTCAAGTAGCCCAGGAATGGATTGTACCTATGCCTGAACCCTCAACTGTTCACCTCATTGTCAGGGAAAACATCACCAACCTGCAAGATTATGTAACACATTTCGGTTATGAAATTCCCCCTCTACCAGAACATCTTACTGCCCTATTAAAAGCAGTGGTCATCTCACAGAAACATTTTTACACATTAGAACAAAATGCAGTCGAAATAGGGGCCAAAATCTTGGATATCGTAGTTCCACCCTGGTGAGATATTTTTGAAAATATAGAGGTCCCTTCTTGGATTCGAATGGCTTCACTCATTTTAGTGGTTTGCCAGCTCAGTATAGTTTTCTACCTGTTGCGCACAAAGTGCAAGGGAAGGGACAGGATGCTCCGCTCTCAACATGAGGGAGCATGGGACAAAAATAAAAATAAAGTCTATGACCAGGTATAAAACAAACCTTGACCATTATTAAAAATAAAGTTTGATGAGTGTGTGTGTCATTATTTTTCCTATGTGTGTATATTTTTCCAAGTGGTGCAGGGGTGTTGGACCCCCTCCATGCTTGGATCTGAATGTAATCGAATTTTTCGTACCTTGAATATCTGTTAAACACTACACCTAAAGGGGAACAAGAGAGTGTTTTGTTTTTGGGTTTTTAGTTTAGATAATACAGGGGAAGGTTGGTTCCCAGGGATCAGAAATTTGCTCACCCAGGATGATAGTATAATAGTAATAAAAGTATCATGGGGGGGTGTGTAAGGTTCGCAAAATTCTACAGATTCCCCCAAACCAAGAAGAGAAGAGATTTTTGGACTGTTTTAAAAGAATATTGGTCCAAAAGGGGGCTTAAAGTCAAAACCACAGGATTTTGGCTATTTAAAAAAAAAAAGTCATGTCCAGGCCTGTGGAAGGCTGCGACAAAAGGAGTTGGGATGGGCCCCTGTAAGACAAACAGTTTGAGTATTGGCAAAGGCCAGATTGTCTGGGACTGTTCTGGACCGTCTCAGTCATTCTACATAAAGACAATAGACCTACGGAAGGACAGTTCCCGCCAAAAACTACAGGGCCATCAAGAACATGAATAATACAGTACATGCCACTGATCAACAAAAGGGACCCTGACCCCAGCAGTCAAGGACAATCGAACAACAGTTTAAACTACTCACAGAGACAGCCAAAAACCACTTCACGTACTTAAACCGATTTCGAAGCAATCCCGAAACTAGTTAAAAGTCAATTAAAGATAGATGGGACCAGCCTGAAACGCGATAAAGAATTTAAAACTATTAAAGCTAACGAGCCCGCCAAAATTAACAATGAGACAGAGAAGATTTGGCAGGCAGATAAGCAAGGCCTCAAAACAGTATAATTGAGGCCTGCTTTTACACAAAAACAGTCAGAGTTATTCGGACAGTCAGAGAATTGAAGTAAGCAGTGCAGTTCGGACAGACACAGAAAGAGGCACAGCTCATTCGAAAGACATCAGCCTCGGGACAATCAATCGATGGAAGGACAACAGAAGTAGAACGGAAAGGAATCGCGGCAACCAAGGGCCCCAAGAAACAAACAACCAACGATATTACCAACAACTAGGTAATATTGGGCCACCGTGACCAACAAGAAACCAACCTGGAAGAAACCGAAGATTCACAGGTTTGTTTCCACTCTACAAGCTAGCCTGACTTACCCCTGGGTAAGATTTAATGTAAAAGGCTCTAAACCCTATACCTAACCAAAGGAAATTGGGAACTTACCAGATAAATCCAAATACGCACCCGACCGCATCAGCGGACACACGAAGATTGAAAACCCAAAGCAGGTGAAGTCTTCCACCACGTCTGGGGTACAGCAGGCCCCAACCGCCACACCAAAAGAGAACACCAAAATCGCGAACCTCTACAACTGTCAAGAATGTCGTTTGGTGAGCATTTCCTTGGTCCTCTGGAATCTAACCTAGTTAGTGTAGTGGGATTGGGAGGGGTGAAGTATTTTGTCTGTTGTCATTCTCCCTCGTATATTCCGAAGTGTTCCCCCTTTTAGAGTGATAAGATTATTGTGTTGTGTATATTTTCCTGTCTCAAATAAAAATCCAAGTTATTTTCGCCAACTCAGTTGTCTGTTGCAATTTCATTACAACCCCCAAATAAGTCCAAAGTCTAGAACCAAGGGAGTGGGAGTGATTCGAACTGCTCAGGGAGTCAGAGGCAAAGCTGACCACACACACCACCCTTTACAATGGTGAGAATGAAACTACCGGTTTGTCATAAAAACCCATCTGGTTCACTAATGTCTTTTAGGGAAGGAAATCTGTCATCCTTACCTGGTCTGGCCTACATGTGACTCCAGACCCACAGCAATGTGGTTGACTCTTAACTGCCCTCTGAAATGGCCTATTCAAGAAGGGGGCTTGAGGGCAATTAGGGATGGGCAATAAATGCTGGCCTTGCCGGCGACGTCCACATCCTGTGAATGAGTAAAAAATATTACTACTGGTTTTAACATCTAATAAACCCTTACTATTTATTGTTTTTCTATGTAATTTCACTTTCAGTTTTACTTCTCAAATCAATAAAATATTTAAGTGAAAGAATAAAGATTGGACTTACTCGAAATTGGAATGAGTAAATTATTTTCTGTTGAATACGTGGTCAGTTTACAGTTGTAATGGACTCAGTGAATCCCTTTGAGATTCCTTATTGTCAATATAAATTGACAGCTAGTCAGTTGGATTCATATAAATACTTTAAAACCAGAATTGAACAAATTAGCATTGATCACTCTATTAAGAATCTTGCTATAAGCTATTAAGAAGTTTCGTTAACAGATACATATGAACTACTTAGTGTGTATACATACACTCTTTGGTACTTAAACTGAACTAGTAATACAGTACAATAATATTAACAGTCATCAAGGTACTCTTAGTGCCTAGGTTAATAATATTAACCAGTGAAGAGCATCACAAATCTAAAAAATATTTATGCAGTCATGAAATAAAGACCAGAATGCCATGCAAGATCCTTAATTCAAAACTGTTTGTGTTTGGGTACTCTTGTAAGTAGCATTCCTACCTCTGTTCAAGTGACTTGAATTTGAACTTATCTTGATTAAATAGCAATTTACCCTTGTTTCATAGGAGAAATAAGAGTTGAGATCAAAGTATTTTCTTTTGTCTCTGTTATGAATAATGCATTACACTAATTTATCATTTGTCTAATAAAGAAGTCAAAGTGTTGAGTATCTTGTGTCTTTGTTTCCTTTCATCTTCACACTGTACCTTTGAAGTTATTATCTAAAATTATACGACTATCTTAGGAATCTTTTAATTATTGCTAGGATAATTGGTGGAAAATGGCACTTTCTATAAATATTCTGCTGATTTCTTCTATATCTGGTGTGTTTTTTTTTATTATCTAGCTGATAATATTTGTAGTAGCTTTGTTTATCATTTCTATTTCTTTTTTATGGCCTTGAAATTGATTTATTTGCCCAGATGTTTTGTATCAAAGCGTACTTCCCTTCTCTCCAGGGTAAATTGTATTAAAACTCGGGGCTCTATTAAATTGGATTTGGACAATTGGTTATATGATCCTCTCTCCATGGATGAAAAACATTGAAGCAGTCTTGCCGTCTCTTTGGTATTTTACTATTATATTGACATTTTATGTCTTTGTCAAACTTTTCTTTTTTATATTTTTCCAATATGTTTCTTCATAACCATATTAAGCCATGTTCTTTATATATTTCTACAGTCCAGTCCAGATAGGTTTGCAGTGTGGATATTTTTTCCAGGTGAAATTAAAACTAAGCTAGCCAAAGATATATTTTACATGTAATTATATAATCAGGACTGATCACTGATGACCTCTGGGCAAGATTTAAACATTCTACATCTTACAGCTTAGACTCATATAAAGACTATATGAGTCAAATAGAGCTCCTCATTTCATTAATACATTGGATGGCAATGAGGTTACAGTAGGGTCCCTACCTTTGCACTCCTGGTGAGATCATTAAACTTCTTTCAGACCATTGCACTGTGCTGTTAGCAACCTCCTGCCTCAGGTCTTGACCCAGTCTTCATCCCACCCAATGCCCAACAGAAGAGAGCCTCCTTAAACAGACATAATTGTTCCAACAAAACTTTCACAATCTCTTCAGAGAACCGGGGGAGGGGGGGGTGGACTTGCTGATACTGTCACAACTGAGTAAGCATAGTCCACTGTAGCACTAGTCCTTCAAGGCACTGCAAGTCCCCAAATGGGTGAGCAGCCAATGGCAGTCATTAACTGTCCCAGCTGCTCACCCGTTCTGTGCTAATATGCTGAACTCAGAAATACAGGTGGGTTTGGTTCAGGTCATGTCTGGTGTGGGCCAATACTGCAGTGCCCAATTTACACTGGTATGTAAATGTTGGTGTCAGTAGCGCATCTTTAAGTATATAATTATACAGTACTACTATTGTTTGTCACTGCAAAGCTGTTTCTGCTTCACAGCAATGCAAAAATTTGGCAGTATAACTGGATACTGGATACAACACTGTGAGACTCCCTCAAGTATGTTGTCTCTCACTGCATGGGTTTGACAGCAATATAACCTCCTGGGTACTTTATAAACTTAAGCAGAGTATTTAAAAGAAATGTTCCTGCCTGTTCTCTCTAAACATTAAACTTTTACAACCAAGAGATGGAGACCTGACTAAGGCATCTTCAACATAACTTGGATACTGTAAGCTGCTTACTGTGCCCTGCAGCTACTGGTCTCAGACAAATAGCAGACTATAATTGCAGCATAAGTCAATCACTGCTGCATTTGAGCAACAGTGAATCCTACATCACCGCTCACTTGCAGATGCCTTCTGTATCCTTATTAGGTCACAGATTGTTCCTCACTGGGTTATACATCACTGTGTCACGCACTATCATGCACCAACTTGCCATATATCACTTGCCATTCATCACTCCATTTGCACCAGTTTGTCACGGACCACAATCTCCTTCCTTCATGCCTCATTCAGAAAATGGCCACACACCGTTCATTAAGAAAAAGATAGCTACCTTTATTTCGATCAACTTTGTAAGTAGATCATTTTAGATGTAAACAGTATCCTATTCTGAGTTTCTGGCAATTTAAATGGTAATTCTACTCAAATGGTTTGTTTAAAAGCAGTTGACAATCGTTTCTGGATTATAGACGTCCAGAGGCATTTATTGCTGCAATGAAAAATGTATTCTGCTCACTCTAGTTTTCTGCTGTGTTATTCAAGGTGCACTCAGGTGTCAGCATTGTATGGCAATCTGTACACTTTTAACCTCATAGGGAGGCCAATCGGCGAGCTTGTATTGCAAGTGCTGATTTGGTGCCTCAAGGTCTCTTGCCAAGATATTCCTGCTAGTCTGCTCCTTGGTGATCTTTTCATTGGGGGTCCCGGCTATTGGTCCTACCTGATGCTACTGCCTTACTCCCAGAGTGACCTTGTGATAGATCGGGAATTCCCTCCCACAGCACAAAGCCCACTTCTGGAGTGTAGCAGGTGGGAGCTGCAGGCAAAACTTTCAATGAGATCATCAAGGAAGGAAGTGACCTCTGTGAATCGGAGTGGGAGGTGGTTCAGAGACAGTAGGGTGCTTTGCGAATTGCTTTGGGTTGCAGGTGGCAGAGATGAACTGGAGAGTTGACGGGAGAAGAATGCCTTTGTGATATGGGGGTTATGGGGGGAGTGCGTTTTCATGTACTGGGGTGTTGCAGTGGCAGGGCGCCTCTGTGAAGTGGAAGGATATTAGAGGAAAGTGTGCCTCTTTAAACTGGGTGGTGGAGGAGGGAATTAGAGGGGAAGAGAGCCTCTGTGAGTTAGAGAGTTTAGAGGAGATGAGAGCCTTTGTGAAAGGGAGAGTGACCGTTCAGGTAACTTTAGAAGATGCGATGGTCTAGTTAGTATGCCAAACACGGATAAACCCAAATGCCATTTATCTTTTCTATAATTTTTTCTGTCAATCTATCAATTGTGAAGTTAATAAGTGTCTAAAATTAACTGGGATGTACCACTTTTTTAGATTGAAAATTTTCTGGGGCGCATTTCCTGGACTCGACCAGTGATGGATGTGTTAGTGGGTGCAGCAGAGAGCGGGGCAGCATTTAGAAGGAGTGAATACAATTCAGAATTTGCTGGAAGTTATTATGTACTGCATTTGCTAAAGTGTCGCAGCATAACAAAGGCTAAGTTAAATATAGTGATGATTTTTTGTTTCTAGCAATATCATCTTAAACAATCACGAAAGTCGAATCCACTTGCATGTTAAAATGCACAGAAATAGTTATTAATGAGCACAGATTTGATTTGATTTGCCACGTGTTCAGTAAAGTGCGTAACTCCAAATCCTTTATTAGTATTCCATCCCAAAATAGCCTAACTTCATGTTGTGTGCATATTTTTTTAAATTATAATACATGTTTGTTTCTTTTTCAACCAGTTCTTTGACGTGCAGGTCAATTGTTTGGAATGGAATTTTTTTTATCCATTTGGTGTTTGATAATGTATAAAATTACAGGAAACATATTCTTTACATGAACAGGCAAAAGTAAAAATAAATTAATCAGACTGAAGCAAAGCAAAATACTGTGCGTGTCTGTACAACAAGTCAGAAAAATGACATCCTGCATGCAAAGGAATGGCATTTGCCTATGTTGGCATATAGAAAATGAAGAATTGCCACTGATTCTACATATTTTGAAATATTTCCCTATTCAATCTTAGCTTTCTCACCTAAATTTAGCTCCTATGTTATGCATTCAATTCAATATTAACCTTTGACTGCAATACAATTAAACTACAAAGTAAGTGGCAGGCATAGATTTCATTTCTAAATTACACGTATTTGTCAGTGCTTATTCTTTTTGAGTGAAAATCATTATTTTGGTTAAATAGTATTCTGGAGGTTCAGCTCTAAACTCACTTCATTGCCAGGAGTAAGGGTTTTATTTGCACAAAAAGTGAGACAATTGAAACAATCGTTATACCAATAAAAATCTGCTCTGATTAGATTCCCTGATTGTCTCTGCTCTCTTTCTTTGCGCTGTTTATTCAATATTTACTGCCACTTACTGATTACAAGCCCATCTCACCGATTATTCATGTTCATAAAAATCTCACTCCTGGCAAAGGGCTAAGGCTGGCAGCTGTAACTCAACAAGGAAAATGCACTTTTCACATAATTCCCCCCAGTTGTAACTGCTGCTGTGTGTACATGCGTTCTAGATTCTGTAGTCAGCAAAGAACTAGTGTCCCTGGGGAGAACTTTCCTTTTGACCATAATAAATTGCTACCGAAACAATCTCTTAAGAATGTACCTAGGGATTCTTTGGTCTTTGGAAGCAATGATTTCAAATAAAACATTTGTTTTTGGATCCATTACTGTTTCAAATCACCAAATTATAAGAGGATGCAATTTTAAGTAGTATCCTGTGTCCATCAGTCCTCCATTTTGTTCTCTATAACCTTTAATTTGATTAAATTGTAAACATACTTACTTTAGTTATAAATTCCCATTGCTGCAGTGAATTTCTTGAAATGCTCTTCCTGACATGTTTCCTGGTAAAATGGGACATAATAATAAGTTATTTTTTATATGATATTTACATTATCAAAGTTTAAAGATACTGAAATGTAACTCTGAATCCATCGTTGCTAAGGTGTACATTCTATATTTCTCAAAGATCCCAAATTCTGCCAAGCTGTATGACCACATTAAGCAGGAGACAGCATACAATAAGTACCAGGCAGATGTCTTGAGGGGTTACTTAAGGTATCTTCAAGCCAGTCAAATAGCAGAATCAGAATTGGAGTGTATTAAGTGCCCTTAAAACCACCGATTCTTGATTGAACCTTAGTGTAACTATTCTCTGCATGAGCTCATGGTTGTACAAAATGGGATCATGAGCTGTGACTGGATGCCTTATCTGTGGTCCACTGGAAGTCAACCATGAAGTCTGTCATTTTACTTAAATAACCTGGACAAAGCTGATTGGATCAGAATGATCAGAATATAAGAGTGATTTCTTGACTCTGGGTAGATGAAATAAATAGACATTCAAAAAGAACAAAGAGAAGCCCCCTGTTGCATTTGGCCCTTACTCCTATCGCCAAGCTTTTCCCATCCTCCTGTAACCATCCCTGACTTCTCTCGATCTTTTTGTTGAGAACTGCCGCTGTGATATCAGCCATCTTGCTCTCTTCACTCCCTTATTCATTCTGCTCTATCTCCCTCTGAGCTTGCGGCACTCTGTTTCCTCAGTTCTAACCTCATCATCATCAAACCTGCTGACAAAGGGGGAAGTGTTGCTGTATGGTGAAGGGTCCTCTATCTGGTTGAGGCTGAACACCAATTCTGTGATGACAAGCTCCTAACTCCCATTTGGATCATGACCCTACTATCAACACCAAGCTATTATTTCCCAGGGTGTACCAATCTCATCTTTTCCATAAGTTTTTCCCCCATTGCTTTGGACCTCAAAGTTCTCCAACCCTACACTCCTCGCCAACACTGTCCTGGAGACTGATTGTTTGAGCCTATTCCTGTCCCACCAAACTAATTTCCTCTTATCGCCATGGTCTTCATCCCCTCCCTTGTCCATTCTCTCTCAAACTACTTCCATGACTCTTCCAATGCCCTCTACCATTTTAACAAGTTCATATGCTCTGGCCCCAATATGGGTGTACAGTCCTGTTGCACCTCATTCCCTCACCGAGATAGTCTATATGCCCTCCACTTCCATGAACATTGGTCTAATCAGTCTCCATTCACCACCACCTTTCTTTGCCTGGCTAAACATATTCTCACCCAGATCAACTTCTCTTTTAACTCCACTCACTTCCTCCAGGTTAAAGCTGTCACTATGGGAACGCAGCCACACCTGTCTTTTTGTAGAATATACAGAACACTCTTTTTCCAGTCCAACTCAGCCCTGACTCTTCTGTCCTTCTCTGGACCATCTCTGGTAATGGCTTTTCCACAGTCATCTATTATTAGCCCATTGACTCCCACAACTACCTGGAATATGCTTACAGAGGCTAGTGTTGGGAGGAGCAGAGAGCGGCGGTACAGTGAGTACTTAAACTCACTTTCGCGGACTTTTTTACAGAGGCCGGTGTCGGGAGGAGCAGAGAGTGGTGGTACAGCTTTTTTACAGAGGCTTACCAATCTCACAGACCAGCGGCGGCGTTCCTGTAGGATTCTCAAAATTAACAGATCCACGAAACGAAGAAAACCTTATTATTTAAATGAAATGACTCTGGACCCTTGCTGAAAACTTCAGGAGTGATAAAAGGGCATGTTGGGCCTAACAGGAGATTCAAGAACAGAAATTAGACTTGGCATTTTAAAAGGACATGTTCAGGCATGTTTGGGAAAAAGGCTGCAACAAAGAATGGGATCTACCTTTGCAGATAATCAAACTGTCTGGGGGAACTGTAAACATCACTCAGCCCCTATCGAGAAATTTACATGCTAACAATAGACCCACGGAAGAACAGTCTCACAGAACCCATCCAAAAATATGCATAAACCAAATCGTTTCATCAGCCTACAAAGAATCTCAGGCCCCACAGGAAACTCAAAAGCTTGAGGACAATTCACTACAATTAGATAAGAGCTCAACAGCTCAGGAAAACCATCCTGAAAATACTTTTCACCTTTTTAAAATATTTCAACAACTCAGGAAACCATTCCGAAACCACTTCACACATTCTTAAAACTTCAACAGCCCATGGAACCATCCTGAAACCATTTTAAACAACTTAAGATTAGGAGGCCCCAATTAGTATAATTGAAAGCCTGTTTTCTAAAGACAGAGAAGTCAAGAAGTTCGAAAGACCCATGTTATAAATCTCATCATCATGAAGAAACGACTCATGAAATAACACTGGATGGCCAGCTGGTGGCACCGTCCAAGGAGTATAAATACTCGGGCGTGGGCCCAGCTTGCCCAGGGACATTTTGTAAGACAGGAACTAGTGAAGGACAACTAGGCATCCATGTTTTGAAACAAGTTGATTAAAGCCTTGCTTTATACTTGAACCAAGTGTGTAGTGAGTTTTATTACGTCAACTCGTTCAGCAGTTCAGTTCAGCAATTACACAGTTGCAACAAGTTCCCTACAAGCTCTACAGTCCTGGGCAGTTCTCAGGAGTTCATCAAGTTCGAAGAAGTTCACAGTTCTGGAAGCAGGTCAACACACAAGATGAAACCAGAGCAACAGTTTCAGTGACCATAAGACACTTTGCGGCTACAAGGGCCTTATGAAACAAGCAACTGGGGTACGGCAGGCACCAACCAACACATCCAGCGAACCCCAAAATCACGAAACAGCTCAACTGTCAAGGAGTCATTTTGGTGAGCATTATCCCTGGTCCTTTCAGAGCATAACTTAGCTAGTAAGGTGGGATTGGGATGGGTGAGATATTTGTCTACTGTAATTTTTCCCTTGTGTATGTTGAAGTGTTTTCCCTATTTTATTAGAGTGTTATTATTGTGTTATATTTTTTTTCTCAAATAAAGATAAAAGTTCTTGCACCAAAATCAGTTGTTTGCTGCACTTTTATCACAACCCCCAAATAAGTCCAAGGTCTAGAACCAAGGGAGTGGGAGCGATTCGAACTGCTCAAAAGTCAGAGGTGAAGCTGACCCCACACACCACCCTCTACATTCCGGAGACACATTACAATTCAAAAAGTGACGCAGACAAGAGGAAGCAGCTGATTGGGTGAGTACGGCCGGGTGAGTATGGCCAGGTGAGTATTTATACTACTCTATAGTTTTGCAGTTAAGATTAATAGTTTATAAAATTTAGAAGGTCTTCATTTTTGTGATTATACTTTCTAAAGTCTCTGTTGTGTATCGGGGGAGTGCTAGTAACCAAGAGCCCTTGAGTATATCATTTAATTGTAGTGTAATTAGTGGCATTGATTTGATTTAATTTAATTTAAATTAATTAAAGGGTAAATCATAGCAGGACAGCTCGGCCCCATGGCATGCTCCTCCTGCACTATGTGGGAAATCAGGGACATTTCCTGTGTCCCTGACGACCATGTATGCGGTAAGTGTATCCAGCTGCAGCTACTGACAGACCGCATTGTGGTGCTGGAGCTGCGAATGGATACATACTGGAGCATTCGCAATGCTGAGGACATCATGGATAGCATGTTTAGGGAGTTGGTCACACCGCAGGTAAAGGCTGCACAGGCAGTAAAGGAATGGGTGACCACCAGGCAGAGTAGTACAGGGGTCCCCTGTGGCCATCCCCCTCTCAAACAGATATACCACTTTGGATATTGTTGAGGAGATGGCTTATCAGGGGAAGGCAGCAGCAGCCAACTTCCTGGCACCACGGGTGGATCTGCTGCACAGGATGGGAGGAAATAGAGTGGGAGAGCTATAGTGATAGGGGATTCTATTGTAAGGGGAATAGATAGGCATTTCTGTGGCTGCAAATGAGACTCCAGGATAGTATGTTGCCTCCCTGGTGCAAGGGTCAAGGATGTCTCAGAGCAGCTGCAGGGCATTCTGGAGGTGAAGGGTGAACAACCAGTTGTCATGGTGCATATAGATACCAACTATATAGGTAAAAAATGGGATGAAGTCCTAAAAGCTGAATATAGGGAGTTAGGAGGTAAATTAAAAAATAGGACCTCAAACATAGTAATCTCAGTATTGCTACCAGTGTCATGCGCTAGTCAGAGTAGAAATAGAAGGATATTTCAGATGAATACGTGGCTAGAGGAATGGTGCAAGGGGGAGGGATTCAAATTCCTGGGACAATGGAACCGGTTCTGGGGGAGGTGGGACCAGTACAAACCGGATGGATTGCACCTGGGCAAGACCGGGACTAATGTCCTAGGGGGAGTGTTTGCTAGTGCTGTTAGGGAGGGTTTAAACTAAAATGGCAGGGGGTTGGGAACCTGTGCAGGGAGACAGAGGAAAGGGAAGCAAGGATAGAAACAAAAGACAGGAAGGAGCAAAGCACAAATGGAATGCAGAGAAATCAAGGGTGTAAATCAAACACGGCTACAGTAAATAATAATTCTAAAAGGACTAAGAGTGTTAAAAAAACATGCCTGAAGGTTTTGTGTCTTAATGCGAGGAGCATTTATAATAAGGACGATGAATTAGCCATGCAAATAGATGTAAACGGATATGATGTAATTGGAATTACGGAGATATGGCTCCAGGGTGACCAAGGCTGGGAATTCAACATGCAGGGGTATTCAATATTCAGGAAGGACAGGCAAAAAGGAAAAGGAGGTGGGGTAGCATTGCTGGTTAAAGAGGAGATTAACACAATAGTAAGGAAGGATATTAGCTCTGATGATGTGGAATCTATATGGGTAGAGCTGAGAAATACCAAGAGGCAGAAAACATCAGTGGGAGTTGTATACAGACCCCCAAACAGTATTGCTGAGGTTGGGGATGGCATTAAATGGGAAATAAGAGATGCATGCAATAAGGGCACAGCAGTTATCATGGGTGACTTTAATCTACATATAGATTGGGCTAACCAAATTAGTAACAATACTGTGGAGGAGGAATTCCTGGAGTGTATACGGGATGGTTTCCTGGACCAATATGTCGAGGAACCAGCTAGGGGTCAGGCCATCTTAGACTGGGTGTTATGTAATGAGAAAGGATTAATTAGCAAAGTTGTTGTGCGAGGCCCTTTGGGGAGGAGCGATCATAATATAGAATTCTTCATTAAGATGGAGAGTGAAGTAGTTGACTCAGAAACTAGGGTCCTGAATTTAAATAAAGGAAACACCGATGGTATGAGGCATGAGTTGGCTAGGATGGATTGGGGGATGTTACTTAAAGGGTTGACGGAGGATAGGCAATGACAAACATTTAAAGGTCGCATGGGTGAACTATAGAATTTGTTCATCCCTGTTTGGCATAAAAATAAAATAAAAAAGATGACACAACCGTGGCTAACAAGGGAAATTAGGGATAGCATAAGACCCAAGGAGAGGGCATATAAATTGGCCAGAAAAAGCAGCAAACCTGAGGCTTGGGAGCAGTTTAGGATTCAGCAAAGGAGGACAAAGGGATTAATTAAGAGGGGGAAAATAGAATATGAGAGTAAGCTTGCAGGAAACATATAAACTGACTGTAAAAGCTTCTATAGATATGTGAAGAGAAAAAGATTGGTGAAGTCAAGCGTAGGTCCCTTGCAGTCAGAATCAGGGGAATTTATAATGGGGAACAAAGAAATGGCAGACCAATTAAATACATACTTTGGTTGTATCTTCACAAAGGAGGACACAAATAAGCTTCCAGAGATTTCGGGGAACACAGGATCTAATGAAAGGGAGGAATTGAATGAAATCAGTATTTGTAGGGAAGTGGTGTTACGGAAATTGATGGCATTGTAGGCCAATAAATCCCCAGGGCCTGATAATCTACATCCTAAGGTACTTAAGGAAGTGGCCCTAAAAATAGTAGATGCATTGCTGGTCATCTTCCAAAATTCTATAGACTCTGGAATAGTTCCCATGGATTGGAGGGTAGCTAATGTAACCCCACTATTAAAAAAAGGTGGTAGCAAGAAAACGGGGAATTATAGACCGGTAAGCCTGACATCGGTAGTGGGGAAAATGCTACAGTCCATTATAAAAGATGTAATAGCAGAGCACTTGGAAAACAGTGACAGGATCGGACAAAGTCAACGGACAAAAGGTAAATCATGCTTGACTAATCTACTGGAATTTTTTGAGCATGTAACTGGTAGAATAGACAAGGGAGAACCAGTGGATGTGGTGTATTTGGACTTTCAGAAGGCTTTCGATAAGTTTCTTCATAAGAGATTTGCGTGCAAAGTTAAAGCACATGGGATTGGGGGTAAGGTACTGACTTGGATAGAGAACTGGTTGGCAGACAGGAAGCAAAGAGTTGGAATAAACGGGTCTTTTTCCGAGTGGCAGGCAGTGATTAATGGGGTACCGCAGGGATTGGAGCTAGGACCCCAGCTATTCACAATATATATAAATGATCTAGATGAGGGAACTAGATGTAATATCTCCAAGTTTGCAGACGACACAAAGCTGGGTGGGCGTGTGTGCTGTGAGGAGGATGCAGAGAAACTCCAGTATGATTTGGGCAGGCTGGGTAATTGGGCAGATGCATGGCAGATGCAGTATAATGTGGATAAATGCGAGGTTATCCACTTTGGTGGCAAAAACAGGAAGACAGATTATTATCTGAATGGCAATAGATTGGGAAAAGGGGAAGTGCAACGAGACCTGGGTGTCCTTGTGCACCAGTGTAAGATTCACAAAACTCCCACACTTCAAAAAGTTAGTAAGGGACCCTGAAGGACAATGGCTTTTGGACTTTATGGCAAAGACTACAAGGTTAAAGCAGGGCCCTGCGCAGCATGTCAAGTTCAAAACTCAAAACTTGACATGCCCGGGCCTGTGGGAGACAGCCTTTGATTTGTGATTTCAAACCAGACAGCTGAAAGAGATGGAACACGCATTCTTCCCTTTAAAACAAATCAACTCAGGAAGAGGCTTAGTCTTACCTAAACTGAAAACCCATCAAGACTATGCATATATAATCGCCTACAGTTCAAACTAGCTACCAAGCCAGCGAGACACCGATTTACATTATGCATAAACAAACACCAAGACATTAAAAACCATTTAACAACAGGACAACCGCCCAAAAACCAGTTAAGGTGAACGACTATAATCACCTTAACGAGCCCACCAAAAATCAGACAAAGAACTAGCCCTGATTTGGCGCGCAGATAACGAACTTCGAAATAGTATAATTGTAGGCCCACTGGCAAGCAAGGGGGGAGGAAAGAAAGCAGACTCGCAAGCAGGCACACGCTCGGGCGCAGGGTTACTCGAAACTCAAAGAAGCACACGGAACATCACGGCGAGGAGGCACGGTGGGGCAGGCTCGACCAAAGACGACTAGGCCGCAACCACAGCCTTACACAGAGACCGACCACGAGCACCACGGTAACAAAGGGCCAGGTAAACCATACCTTCAGATCAGGTAATGATCTAGGCCACCGGCACCGAAGGCCGCCAGCCGAACCCCAACCGCAACAAAAACTCGACGGCCAGACCACCACCAGAAGAACAGAACCTGAAGTTTTCCACTCTACAAGATAAAGTACCCAACAAAGACTTTACTCCCTATCTCTAATGGAGAAAAGAAGGTACTTACCCAGACAAATCCACAACCGCGCCCTTACCGCATCTGCGGACTCCACCCAACTGAAGAATCTTCGCAGATTCTAAGACTGGGACCACGTGGCGATGGCAGGCCCCAAAGGACACAAAGAGCGAACCCCAAAAATGCAACCGGCTTAATTGACAGGATTCGAATTGTCAAGAAACCCCTATTGGTGAGCATAATCCCTGGCTCTTGTAGTGCAATTTAGTTAGGTATTGGGAGTGGGACAAAGGTAGGGGGATTATTAATGTGATTTTTCCTCATTGTGCCGTGTGTTCCCCATTCTTAATTAAGTGTACCTTTTTATGCCTGTAATCACTCCAGTAATTTAAGTGTGTAATTTTAAGTGTGACTCTAAATAAAATACAGTTTTCTTGCACCAAACCAGTTGTCTACTCCAATTCTGTATCGCCGCCTGTACCTAAGTCCAGTGTCTAGAACCCAGGGGTGTGGGAGCGATCCGAACCACTCAAAAACAGTCAGGGGCAAAGCTGACTGCACACCCACCCCCCCACACCAGTCGCTGAAGGTAAGCATGCAGGTGCAGCAGGCGGTTAAGAAGGCAAATGGTATGTTGGCCTTCATAGCAAAATGATTCGAGTACAGGAGCAAGGATGTCTTGTTGCAGTTGTACAGGGCCTTGGTAAGACAACACCTTGAGTATTGTGTGCAGTTTTGGTCGCCTTATCTGAGGAAGGATGTTCTTGCCATGGAGGGAGTGCAGCGAAGATTCACCAGACTGATACTTGGGATGGCAGGAATGACGTATGAAGAGAGATTGGGTCGATTAGGCTTATATTCGCTAGAGTTTAGGAGAATGAGAGGGGATCTCATTGAAACTTATAAAATTCTAACAGGACTAGACAGACTAGATGCAGGAAGGATGTTCCCGATGGCGGGGGAGTCCAGAACCAGGGGTCACAGTCTAAGGATAAGGGGTAAGCCATTTAGGGCTGAGATGAGGAGGAATTTCTTTACCCAGAGAGTGGTGAACCTGTGGAATTCTCTACTGCATAAGGCAGTTGAGGCCAACTTATTGAATATATTCAAGTAGGAGGTAGATATATTTCTTAAGGCTAAAGGGATCAAAGGATATGGGGAGAAAGCAGGGACAGGGTACTGAATTTGGATGATCAGCCATGATCTCATTAAATGGCGGAACAGGCTCAAGACGCCGAATGGCCTACTCCTGCTCCTATCTTCTATGTTTCTATATTTCCCACTCCACTTTCTGTGATGACTCTTTTCTCCCAGTTTCTACATGTCCATCCCATCTATTCTGATGATTCTACCTTCTGAACCAAAGGGCTGAATTTTGCCAGCGCTCAGAGGGTGGGTTTGGAGGTGGGTCAGCTGTCATAATGAAAAAGATTGACAGCGGGGCGGTATCCCCCTCTGAACCCGCCTCCTTGTGGGTTTCCCTAGTGCCGGCTCTGCTTGCGCTTTGTAGACCCAGCACTAAGCAGCGGGTCAGGCAATTCTGATAGTTAGCAGGGTAGTTAAAGCAATTGAATCAACATTTTACCATGTCCAAAGTATTTTCCCAAGTTTTCCTCAAGGTTCCTGTCGCTCGGGGATCACGCCAGGTAAGTATGTCAGGTTCCGAACAACACTCCATTTCTTTCATTAGGTCACAGCTGCAAAGGTGCTATAAAAGCTACCATTTTACAGCAGGTCACTTTCCACTCTCAGAAGCTTCAGCCTTCATTATTTGGAACTCACTTTTGAGCTTTATGCACTTTTGAAGTGTTTGGAGTAATCTCTCTATCCACTGTCACCTCCTTGGAACAACCTATCTCAACAATGACAGATCGCTTCTGTCATCTTAACCTCACCTGCCATCTACTCCATCAGCATTGGCGCCCTTGAAAAAATCTCACCTTGGTCCTCAGAATCCCAACACGATCAGCCCCAACACCAGCAGCACCAGCAACAACACCAACCTTCTCCACAATCAGCTGATGCTGCACTGGACACAGGGCATCATCACCCATGTACATTGCTGCCCGGGGCGCCAGCGATGGCCTCACCATGTCTAGAATAGCTTCACTTAACACTGCACACCCTGGCCGCCACATATTACGCCAGGTTGGCACCATCCCACACCAGCACTATACAGCATCCCTATAATGTCCAAGCCATTCCTTTCACACTCATCACCATTGGGTGGGGGTGGTGACGTTATGTCTCACCATTCACTGCAACTCACTAAGACACTTTCAAAGGTACACACAAATCTGTCCAAGAACGCAAAGTGTTGAATATAAAGAAATCAATGTTTGACAGCACATTACCAGAAACTTCACATGAACATTGACTAAACCACCCAAGTGTGTTGTTCGTTGGTATGCTTGCAATAGGATGAGGGTGAGTGTGAGGGGTGGCTAGTGATAATGTAGCTAGAGAGGAATGGGTGGAGGTGCAAGGTAAGTTGGTGTGAGTAAGGATGTGCAGGAGTAGGGAAGGGAAAGCAGAGTGATGGGGATGTGATGAGTGGCACAGCAGGATGAGGTTTAGTGTGGCATGGCAGTAACATGTTGTGATCTACTGAGATCATTGAAAGGTTTGTGCCACAGTCGCCTGGTCCTCCTAGTGACATCCCTGCTTGTGTCCTCCTGTGCAATGTGCAATCAGGCTGCGTTGGTGTCCTGTGGGGGGGTATCTTCCACCCATTGGAAGGGAAGAGAACCTCCCTGCATGCTATGACTCCCTCCATAAACATATGGAGGGAGTCATGGGAGAGCCTAGGTGCAGCTGTACACCTTTGTGCAGTTATTGTCAGTGTTTGCAGTACCTCAATGCTGTAGAACACTGACAGCACAACTGTCAAAATCAATTTGGACATGGCCGCTTTAAGGAAACTAGCTGATGATGTGTCATCAAGTGACATCATCAGACCCGTTTCCTATTAATTGGCCGGGAACATCACAGGGTGGGCTTAATAAGCCCAATCATCGGAGTATCTTGTTGGAGGCCGGGATCGACACAGATGCAAGGTCCCAACACGCCACCGATGTCGCCCACTCCGGACCTGCCGAGGTTGGAAAACTCCAGCCCAAAGTTACGGAAATGTGCTCCTTTATCCTCAACCAAGAATTTCCTTCCTCTTGCAATTGTGATGGAAGCCTCCAGTCCTCACCTTCTATCCCATTGGACTACACATTTATCAGATCATTTTCTGCCACCTTGTTAGGGGTGGTGTGTGTTGTCAGCTTTGCCTCTGACTCCTGAGTGGTTCGAATCGCTCCCACTCCCTTGGTTCTACTCTTTGGACTTATTTGGGGGTTGTAATGAAATTGCAACAGACAACTGAGATGGTGAAAAGAACTTGGATTTTTATTTGAGACAGGAAAATATACACAACACAATAATCTTATCACTCTAAAAGGGGGAACACTTCGGAATATGCGAGAGAGAATGACAATAGACAAAATACTTCACCCCTCCCAATCCCACTGCACTAATTAGTTTTGATTACAAAGGACCAGGGAAATGCTCACCAAACGACTTTCTTGACATTTGTAGAGGTTCGCGATTTTGGGGTTCTCCTAGGTTTGGCGGTTGGGGCCTGCCGCACCCTGGATGTGGTAGAAGACTTCACCTGCGTTGGATTTTCAGTCTTCGCGTGTCCGCTGATGCGGTCGGGTGCGTATTTGGATCTATCGGGTAAGTACCCAATTTCCTTTGGTTAGGTATAGGGTTTAGAGTCTTTTTCATCAAATCTTACCCAGGGGTAAGTCAGGATAGCTTGTAGAGTGGAAACAAACTTGCGAGTCTTCGGTTTCTTCCAGGTTGGTTTCTTGTTGGTCTCGGTGGCCCAATATTACTTAGTTGTTGGTAATATTGTTGGTTGTTTGTTTCTTGGGGCCATTGGTTGCCGCGATTCCTTTCCTTTTTCCTTCAGTTGTCCTTCCGTCGATTGATTGTCCCGAGGCTGATGTGTCTTGATGATGATGGTGAGGAGACTGCGTCTCTGTCGTTGTTCCAAAAAGACTGTGACTTCAATGGACTGCAATTGACTGCCTGTGTGTAAAAGCAGTCCTCAATTATACCATCTGAGGACTTGCTTATCTGCCCGCCAAATCTTCTGTGGCCCATTGTTAATTTTGGAGGGCACGTTAACTTTAATAGTTTTAAAATTCTTTAACGAGTTCCGGGCTGGTCCCATCTACTTTTAATTGACTTAAGTTGGTGTAAACTACTTTCGGGATGGTTCGTGAAAACTTAAATTAGTGTTTAATGGCTGTTTAAACTCTTGTCTGATTAGTGAGTTTTGTCTTCTCCTGCTGGGGTCAGGGTCCCTTTTGTTGATCAGTGGCATGTACTGTATTATTCATATTCTTGATGGCTCTGTAATTTTGGCGGGAACTGTCCTTCCGTAGGCCTATTGTCATTTATGTGGAATGACTGAGATGGTCCAGAACATTCCCAGACAATCTGGCCTATGCCAATACTCAAACTGTTTGTTTTACAGGGGCCCATCCCAACTCCTTTGTCGCAGCCTTCCATAGGCCTGGACATGTCCTTTTAAAATAACTCAAATCCTGGGGTTTTAACTTTAAGCCCCCTTTTGGCCCAATATTCTTTTAAAAAGTCCAAAAATCTCTTCTTTGTCTTGGTTTGGGGGAATCTGTAAATTTTGCAAACCTTACACTCCCCCCTGTGATACTTTATTAACCATTATAGTATCATCCTGGGTGAGCAAATTTCTGATCCCTGAGAGCCAACCTTTCCCTGTATTATCTATCTAAAACCCCAAAACACATACATTCCCCTTTTTGGTGTAGTGTTCAAAATATATACAAGGTAAGAAAATTCACTTACATCCACATCCAAGCACGGAGGGGGTCCAACACCCTTGCACCACTTGGAAAAAAATTACACACACACAGGAAAAATAACGACACACACACACTCATCAAACTTTATTTTTAATAACGGTTAAGGTTGGTTTTATACCTGGTCGTAGACTTTATTTTTATTTTTGTCCCATGTTTCCTCATGTTGGGAGTGGAGCATCCTGTCCCTTCCTTTGCACTTCGTGTACAACAAGTAGAAAACTATACCGCTGGCAAACCACTAAAATGTGTGAAGCCATTCGAATCAAAGAACGGACCTCTATATTTTCAAAAATATCCCACCAGGGTGGAACTACGATATCCAAGATCTTGGCCCCTATCTCAACTGTTTTCTGCTCTAATGTATAGAAATGTTTCTGTGAGATGACCACTGCTTTTAATAGGGCAGTTAGATGTTCTGGTAGAGGGGGAATTTCATAGCCGAAATGTGTTACGTAATTTTGCAGGTTGGTAATGTTTACCCTGACAGTGAGGTGAACAGTTGAGGGTTCAGGGATGGGTACAATCCATTCCTGGTCCACTTGAACTTCTGCCTCGGGTTTAAAACAGAACTGCTATCACTCACCGGACAACAGATGTGCTGTCCATGCCGGTAGTGGGGCGCACTTGTGGTGACACAATATGTCCCACCCCCTATGAATGCTACCTGTGGGGAAACATGGCCTTGTGCCATTACCTCCATGGTGCAGTTCACAGGTTGTGCGCCAGCAGCTTTAAGCCCGCACTGTGGTCTCGAATAGGCATTTAAGTGCTGGGGACACAGTATTATGTGTGCTCTCCGGCTCCGGCACCCGGTGTGGTCTGTACCTGTCATAGCGTGCTCCCATGAGCTGCGGATGGATAAATACTAGAGCATTCGCGAGGCTGAGGACGTCGTGGATAGCACGTTTAGCCAGTTGGTCACACCGCAGGTGAAGGTTGCACAGGCAGAAAGGGAATGGGTGACCACCAGGCAGAGTAGTAGGCACAGGCAGGTAGTGCAGGAGTCCTCTGGGGTCATCCCCCTCTCAAACAGATATACCGCTTTGGATACTGTTGGGGGGGATGGCTTATCAGAGGAAGGCAGCAGCAGCCAATTCCTGGCACCAGGGGTGGTTCTGCTGCACAGGACAGGAGGAAAAAGAGGGGCAGAGCTATAGTAGTAGGGGATTCTATTGTAAGGGGAATAGATAGGCGTTTCTGCGGCCACAAACGAGACTCCAGGATGGTGTGTTGCCTCCCTGGTGCAAGGGTCAAGGATGTCTCGGAGCGGCTGCAGAGCATTCTGGAGGGGGAGGGTGAGCAGCCAGTTGTCGCGGTGCATATAGGTACCAATGATATAAGTAAAAAACGGGATGAGGTCCTAAAAACTGAATATAGGGAGTTTGGAGGTAAATTAAAAAATAGGACCTCAAAGGTAGTAATCTCAGGATTGCTACCAGTGCCACGTGCTAGTCAGAGTAAAGAACCCAAAGAAATCATTGTGGACTTCAGGAAGTCTAAAGGCGGAAGTCACACCCCCATCCACATCCATGGGGCTGTGGTGGAAAGGGTGGACAGCTTTAAGTTCCTCGGAGTCCACATCACGGAAGACCTCTCCTGGTCCCTCAATGCCTCCTCTCTGGTGAAGAAGGCCCAGCAGCGCCTATATTTCTTAAGGAGGCTGAAGGGATGTAACCTGTCACCCCTGATCCTCTCTAACTTTTACCGCTGCACAATAGAGAGCATCCTGACGAACTGTGTCATAGTATGGTATGGCAGCTGTAGCTACTGTGACCGGAAAGCCCTGCAGCGGGTACTCAAAACTGCCCAATGCATTACCGGCACCCGGCTACCGACCATAGAGCACATATACCAGAAACGCTGTTTACGGAGGTCATGGACCATCATCAAAGACCCTACCCACCCCAGCCACAGTCTGCTCGCCCTCCTGCCATCTGGGAGACGCTACAGATGCATTCGCACCCGAACAACCAGATTTAGGAACAGTTTCTTTCCCAGGGCTGTCATCCTACTGAACTCCACAAATAAACTCTAAAGCCTGCACATCTGCCAATGTATTACAAGCCAAATGAATGTTGAATGTTTAAATGTCTTAATCTAAATGTACACTTGAAATAAAGAGTAGCTTGTCTTTCAAAAGCTAGGCTTTATTAACCTTAAAAAACCAGCAAGTACATGTTGAGCACCCAGTCTCAACCAAACTGTAGAAAACTGAATTTAAGATGGCCACCACAGGTCACATGGAATCAACTAACCAATAAGTTTACAGCATATATCTCAAGGCAGGAAAACAGGCAACCAATTACAATGCTTCTTATAAAACAAGAATAATCACCACATTCACCCCTCCTTTTAAAATATACTTCAACCTAGGTAGCCTTTACAGTTTACAATTAGTTATTTATGACTAGAGCAATGCATGTATAATGCCTTCAACAATTTTAAAATTTTACTATTAAATTATTAATTATTTTAAAAGTCCATTTTTAATCGGTCGACCGGATATCTTGTTCGTGTCGACCTTCTTAGCCTTGGTGGGGTTCCTTGCCCTCCCACACCAGGAGACACAGAAATATCTTCTGCAGGGAGGCTATCAATATCCCGATTATCAACGGTTTCCGGATTGGAAGTCCCATTAGAAGGTAGACTGGGAGGGTCATGAACATCCATCGGGGGCAGACTAAGAGAATTGTAAGTGTCTGCAATAGGATTGGAAATGTTCATAGTATCTGTGACGACATCAACATTACCTGAATTATGGCTATTGTTAATGTCCTCAGGAGAGGGCTGGCCACCACAAGGAGCTAAGTCTTTAACTGAAACCGTACTTTCTTTCCCATCTTGGAATCGAATGTGAGCATATTGGGAATTTACCTCCAATAGCTCCACCTCCTCCACTAAAGGATCATACTTTGACAGTCTAACATGGCGTCGGAGCAGCACAGGTCCCTGCATAGTAAGCCATGAAGGTACCGAATATCCCGTAGTGGATCTCCGTGGATAGTTGAAGAGCCTTTCATGGGGGGGTCACATTAGTAGCCGTTGAAAGCAATGATCTAATGGAATGCAGGGCATCAGGCAGTACCATTTCCCACTGTGTATTCTTAAGGTTCCGGGATGTCAAAGCCAACATAACTGCCTTCCAGATCACCCCATTGTATCGTTCGCACTGTCCATTACCCTGGGGATTATACGGGGTAGTTCTGCTAGTAGAAATTCCCCGACTCTGGAGGTATTCCTTCAACTGGGAAGACATAAAAGAACTTCCCTGATCCGAATGGATATACGCAGGCATCCCAAAGATGACAAAAAGTTGAGTCAGACATTTAATAACTGTAGCAGCTGATACATCTGCACAAGGAAAAGCAAAAGGGAACCTTGAAAACTCATCCACAACAGTAAATATATATCGATTCTGAGTTGTTGAAGGAAGAGGCCCCTTAAAATCAATGCTCAGGCGTTCAAAGGGAGAAGTAGCCTTTATAAGATGAGCTCGTTGAGGCTTAAAGAAATTCGGTTTACACCGGGCACAGACAGAGCATGACGAAGTCATCCGCTTGACGTCTTCAACTGAAAAGGGCAAATTCTTACTGCGTACGAAGTGTATCATCCTCGTAACACCAGGATGGCACAAAGCATTATGAAGATTAATAAGCGTATCTCCGTGAAGCACAGAACAATAAGCCCTCGACAGCACATCAGCGGCAACATTATCCTTCCCCGGACAATAGACTATATCGAAATGGTAGCATGCCAACTCGATCCTCCACCTCATTATTGTATCATTCTTAATCTTTCCGAAATGTTTGACATCAAACATGAAGGACACAGATTTTTGGTCAGTTACTAATGTAAAATGTCGCCCAGATAAATAATGTCTCCATTTACGCAGTGCTTCTACTATTGCGTACGCCTCTTTCTCTATTGATGAATGTCTCTGCTCACTATTGCTCAGAGTATGTGAGAAAAAGGCCACAGGTCTTCCATTTTGGTTCAGGGTAGCCCCAATTGCAAAATCGGAAGCGTCCGTCTCAACACAAAGGGAACCTGCTCATCAATAGAATGCACAACTGCTCCAAGGATATCCTTTTTAAGATTATCAAAACACATCCTGGCCTCCCATGATAGAGGATATGTCGTAACCCGAATAAGGGGCCGGATCTTCTGTGAGAAGTTTGCAATCCAATTAGAATAATAAGAAAACAGTCCAACAACTCGTTGCAAGGCCTTAGAATTAGTAGGGCAAGGTAAATCAATCAGTGGTCGCAGCCATTCTGGATCTGGTTTAATCTTGTTTCCCGAGATAATATACCCCAGTAAATTTACCTCGGTGGTCGAAAAGATACACTTCTCTTTATTGAAAGTTAAGCCAACTTTTTCCGCAACTTGAAGGAATCTTTCTAGATTAAATAGACAAAGGTGGCTTGGTTCCTCCGAAAGAAAGATTGAGGGACTCATGTAATTGAAGCACATCATGACCAATCAAAATGTCCGCACAGAGATTAGGCAGAATGGATAGGCATATATCAGTATACGTATTACCAAGGAGAATTAATTTCACAAGGCAACAACCAGCTACTTGTGAGGTGAGAGTCGTCTGAGCCATACACACCTGATAGGAAACAGGCGAAATTTTCAAACGCTTCTCCCTCACAAACTGAAGACTTATAAAGCTCTCAGTACTGCCTGTATCTATAAGGGCCTTCACTTCTAACCCATTAACTTGGGCCATAACTATAGCTTTGTTTAGGCCATGGGAAAAGGCGGCAGAAACTGATGCAATAAACGCCCTATCTAAAGGCTGAATGGTCGCAGAGGAGGCAACCGATTTGCAAACACGTGCGTAATGACCTCCCTTGCCGCATTTACTACACACAGCCTCCCGGGCAGGGCACTTCAGACGAGGGTGCCGGGCGTTCCCGCAAAAATAACACTTCTGAATCCTAGAGGCAACAGCTGCCAAAGTAGAAACTGTTTCGGAATCTGGTAAACCACTCCTATTAAATCCACGTAACTCCCTTTCATCTGGAACTGCCGAAACCACGGTCGCAGGCCGATCAAAAAGAGCATAAGAATCTGAACTTCTCTGAGCCAAATCCAATGTAGAGGCTTGCTCAAAAGCACTCTTAAGATCCAAGATCTTATTTTCTAATAACCGCTGATGAATTGATCTAGACAGTAATCCATTAATAAATGCATCCCGTACCGACTCTTCCCTATGTTCTTCTGCAGACACGGCCTTATAATTACAGTTAGCACCAAGGCGCCGGAGTGCTTGTAAATAAGTATCCAAGGATTCTCCCGCCTGCTGCCTACGGGCAGATAAAAGGTGACGTGCAAATACCTCATTTTTGGGTTTAAGAAATTTTTTTTCCAACGTAGCAATAGCCAATTCATAAGTTTCACAGTCCAAAATATACTTATACGCATCCGGAGCAATGTAGTTGATTAGTATATCCAACTTATTTAGAGATTGCTGATCCAACACACCCAAAAAGTTTTTAAATGTACGATACCAATGTTTCCATTGATCATCCACTCCTGCAGAATAAGGGTCAGCATTAAATTGTTCCGGTCGAAGATATCGTTCCATTATAGCAAAAGGTTAATAAATTGAAATAAAGAGTAGCTTGCCTTTCAAAAGCTAGGCTTTATTAACCTTAAAAAACCAGCAAGTACATGTTGAGCACCCAGTCTCAACCAAACTGTAGAAAACTGAATTTAAGATGGCCACCACAGGTCACATGGAATCAACTAACCAATAAGTTTACAGCATATATCTCAAGGCAGGAAAACAGGCAACCAATTACAATGCTTCTTATAAAACAAGAATAATCACCACAACACTCTCGGGAGCCGCAAGCCTACATTTCGTTGTACTGCACTTGTGCACTAACAATGACAATAAAGTTGATTATGATTATGATTATGAAATAGAAGGATATTTCATATGAATATGTGGCTAGAGGAATGGTGCAAGGGGGAGGGATTCAAATTCCTGGGACATTGGAACCGGTTCTGGGGGAGGGGTGACCAGTACAAACCAGACGGTCTGCACCTGGGCAGGACCAGGACCGATGTCCTTGGGGGAGTGTTTGCTAGTGCTGTTGGGGAGGATTTAAACTAAAATGGCAGGGGTTTGGGAACCTGAGCAGGGAGACAGAGGAGAGGGAAACAAGGATAGAAGCAAAAGACAAGAAGGAGAAAAACAAAGTGGGCAGACAGAGAAATCAAGTGTTTAAACCAAACATGGCCACAGTAAATAATTCTAAAAGGCCAAAGAGAATTAAAAAAACATGCCTGAAAGCTATGTGTCTTAATGCGAGGAGCATTCGTAATAAGGTAGATGAATTAGCTGTGGAAATAGAGGTAAATGAATATGATATGATTGGGATTACAGAAACATGGCTCCAGGTTGACCAGGGCTGGGAACTCAACATCCAGGGGTATTCAATATTCAGGAAAAATAGGCAAAAGGAAAAGGAGGTGGGGTAGCATTGCTGGTTAAAGAGGGGATTAACACATTTGTAAGGAAGGATATTAGCTCTGATGATGTAGAATCTGTATGGGTAGAAATGAGAACTACCAAGGGGCAGATAACATTAGTGGGAGTGGTGTATAGACCCCCAAACAGTAATGCAGAGGTTGGGGATGGCATTAAACGTGAAATTAGAGACGCGTGCAATAAGGGCAATAAGGTGACTTTAATCTACATATAGATTGGGCTATCCAAATTAGTAACAATACTGTGGAGGAGGAATTCCTGGAGTGTATACGGGATGGATTCCTGGACCAATATGTCGAGGAGCCAACTAGGGATCAGGCCATTTTAGACTGGGTATTATGTAATGAGAAAGGATTAATTAGCAATCTTGCTGTGCGAGGCCCCTTGGGTCGGAGCGATCATAACATGGTAGAATTCTTCATTAAGATGGAGGGTGAAGTAGTTGACTCAGAGACTAGGGTCCTGAATTTAAATAAAGGAAACTATGATGGTATGAGGTGCGAGTTGGGTAGGATTGATTGGGGAATGTCACTCAAAGGGTTGATGGTGGATAGGCAATGGCAAACATTCAAAGATCGCTTGGATGAACTACAGAATTTGTTCATCCCAGTTTGGCATAAAAATAAAACAAAAAAGGTGTCTCAACCATGGCTAATGACAGAAATTAGGGATAACATAAGATCCAAAGATAGGACATATAAATTTGCCAAAGAAAGCAACAAACCTGAGGATTGGGAGCAGTTTAAGATTCAGCAAAGGAGGACAAAGGGATTGATTAAGAGGGGGAAAATAGAGTATGAGAGTAAGCTTGCAGGGAACATAAAAACTGACTGTAAAAGCTTTTGTAGATATGTGAAGAGAAAAAGATTGGTGAAGTCAAGTGTAGGTCCCTTGCAGTCAGAATCAGGGGAATTTATAATGGGGAACAAAGAAATGGCAGACCAATTAAATACATATTTTGGTTCTGTCTTCACAAAGGAGGACACAAATAACCTCCCAGAGATGTCAGGGAACATAAGGTATAATGAGAGGGAGGAACTGAAAGAAATCAGTATTTGTAGGGAAATGGTGTTGGGAAAATTGACAGGATTAAAGGCCGATAAATCCCCAGGGCCTGATAACCTACATCCGAGGGTACTTAAGGAAGTGGCCCTAGAGATAGTAGATGCATTACTGGTCATCTTCCAGAATTCGCTAGACTCTGGAACAGTACCCATGGATTGGAGGGTAGCTAATGTTACCCCACTATTCAAAAAAGGTGGTAGAGAAAAACGGGGAATTATAGACCGGTAAGTCTGACATCGGTAGTGGGGAAAATGCTAGAGTCCATTATAAAGGATGTAATAGCAGAACACTTGGAGAACAGTGACAGGATCGGACAAAGTCAACATGGATTTACGAAAGGTAAATCGTGCTTGACTAATCTACTGGAAATTTTTGAGGATGTAACTGGTAAAATAGATAAGGGAGAACCAGTGGATGTGGTGTATTTGGACTTTCAGAAAGCTTTCGATAAGGCCCCGCATAAGAGACTAGCGTGCAAAGTTAAGGCACATGGGATTGGAGGCAAGGTATTGACTTGTATAGAGAACTGGTTGGCAGACAGAAAGCAGAGAGTCGGAATTAACGGGTCGTTCTCCGAGTGGCTGGCAGTGACTAGTGGGGTACCGCAGGGATCGGTCCTAGGACCCCAGCTATTCACAATATATATTAATGATCTAGACAAGGGAATTGGATGTAATATCTCAAACTTTGCAGACGACATAAAGCTGAGTGGGAGAGTGTGCTGTGAGGAGGATGCCCTGAAAATCCAGTATGATCTGGACAGGTTGGGTGATTGGGCGGAAGCATGGCAGATGCAATATTAATGTGGATAAATGCAAGGTTATCCACTTTGGTGGTAAAAACAGGAAGGCAGATTATTAACTGAATGGCAATAGATTGGGAGAAGGGGAAGTGCAACGAGACCTGGATGTCCTTGTGCACCAGTCGCTGAAGGTAAGCATGCAGGTGCAGCAGGCGGTTACGAAGGCAAATGGTATGGTGGCCTTCGTAGCGAGAGGGTTCGAGTACAGGAACAAGGATGTCTTGCTGCAGTTGTACAAGGCTTTGTTGAGACCACACCTTGAGTATTGTGTGCAGTTTTGGTCGCCCTATCTGAAGAAGGATGTTCTTGCCATGGAGGCGGTGCAGCGAAGATTCACCAGGCTGATACCTGGGATGGCAGGAATGACATACGAGGAGAGATTGGGTTGATTTGGCTTGTACTCGCTGGAGTTTAGAAGAATGAGAGGGGATCTCATTGAAACTTATAAAATTCTGTCAGGGCTAGACAGATTAGATGCAGGCAGGATGTTCCCGATGGCTGGGGAATCCAGAACCAGGGGTCACAGCCTAAGGATAAGGGGTAAGCCATTTAGGACTGAGATGAGGAGGAATTTCTTCACCCAGAGAGTAGTGAAACTGTGGAATTCTCTACCACAGAGGGCAGTGGAGGCCAGTTCATTAAATATATTCAAGAAGGAGTTGGATATATTACTTAAGGCTAAAGGGATCAAGGGTTATGGCGAGAAGGCAGGGACAGGGTACTGAATTTGGATGATCAGCCATGATCTTGTTGAATGGCGGAGCAGGCTCGAGGGGCCAAATGGCCTACTCCTGCTCCTATCTTCTATGTTTCTATGTTTCTATATTTCTCCCACTTTATGACATAAGGTGGAACCGCTGCAAAACGGACGTGTGCACACCCTTGAATGATGCCAATGTTCTCCACCCTGTATACCAGTGCGGGTCGGGCTGTCCCAACCATGACCAGCATCTTCACTACTATCCCCATGATAGTGTGATTGGAACGTCCACAATCTACTGGGACAGGGTAGGCTTCAGAGGCTAGATGGAGCTGACACGGGCTCAGCGAATTACTAAACGGGTGGAGGGCTGCGAGGTGCTTGTTGCTAATTCAGTTGGGGACTAAACCCTGTTTTAAATCCTCCAGGTTGCTGCAGCCCTCGCTCAGCAACCATGCCCCGTATAGCACGTGCACCTCATTCTGTGCAGCTTGATGCGAAGCATTCCTGTCCTCCCATATAAGTGCATTCACTGTTTTGGCGTATCTCTCTAGCTCAGCTATTATCTCTTTTAAATGGACTGTCATAGCTTGGTCCTCATGTAGCTGTGAGCCTACCACTGTGTTTTCCTCTGTTAGGATTTTTCTTAATTGGGTCTTTAAACCATTTATCTGTGTTTGTAACTCTATATTATCTAGGCTGTTTACTACTGAGTATCCTGTGCTATAGGCAGTCAAAATATCATTCCAGATCCCCCTTCTTTGTCTCCCCGCGCCCATATTATGCTCAGGGTTTAAACTATACAGTTTTGCTTTGTCTACATTGGCAAAGTCGAATTCTTAAAATTTTCGAAACATTTCTTTCAGCAGCTTGGTACAACTGTTGTGTCTCCTTAGGGCACCACTCAGGTAAGTGCACCCCAGTCTGGTTCAGGATCACTGAGGCCACTGCATAGTGTACCCCCTGGTACAGCAACTTGTCAGTTGGCACTAGGACTAAACCATTCCCTGGTCCCTTGGTGGTGGTAGGACACATCTGTACTATAGTCAGTGATGTCGTGGTCATGAGCAGGGGCTTCCGGGGGCGGGTTAAGAGTTCGGTGGCATTGACTGGGATCGGGGAGTGTGGGATCGTGCACGCATGCAGGCTAGAATCCCACCCCATTCCCTCCCCGGTGTCTTGCCATTGCCTGTGGAAAATGATGGATATGCCTGCCGGGCAGACTTTCTCTGACCCCACATACAAATGTAAATCCCCTGATCTGGCTCCCACCACTTGTCCCAGCACACACTCACTCCCCCTCGGGTCCCTGTAATTGTCCGATGGGTATTGTTCCCCAATCGTTCCCAATCGACTGCGGGGTTTCCTATATCCTTGCTCAGCTTTCTGAGCCACCACTACCTATCCAAAGGAATCTGTCCCTTGCATGTCAAACACACACGTTTCCCCTCGGTGACACTGACCCTTGTGGCAACGATCTGTACCCTGGGGCACGGGATGGAGGCCTCCCCGTACGTGAACCCGGTCTGGCTGGAGTACTGAGTCGAGTTAGACCCCAGCCACCCTGGCCACCTTCCCTCGTGGAAGTAGATGGCGAGCTCCTCCACACCCCGTTCGCCACCCCCAGCGGTAACGATCGGTGCTCTCTCTCCCGAGCACCCATAGATGTGGGAGTTCTCCACGTCTCCTCGGTCACCGATGCTCACCCCTACCAGGGCGAGCAGTAGCAGAACCTTTCTCATGCTGATTTCCTTTCTGTAGGGGCACATAAAACAGATAGCCGTGTCCCAAGAAGTTTCCCTGGCCTGACACAGTTACCAACATTTTCAAAAACTTAAACTTCTCATAATCCAAAATTAAACAATAATTCCAAAACCTAAGAAACTATTAAACACTCTTAAACTAAAAGCTATATACATCCACCGCCCATCTCCGGACGGCCAGGCTAATCTCCCTCTGTCTTTTGTGGAATCTGGGCAGCTTGTACGCCTGGGCATAAGGTGACCTGTGCCACCGGACCCGGAGAGCCCTTCTTAAAAGAACTGGGGGTTTTCCTGAATCCCAACTGACTGGAGGAGTGTGCTCTCCTGAGCTGCAGCACATTATCCCGTTCTGTGTGGCTGCCGAGTCCCTATCCTGTCCTGTGGGTTCCCCGCAGCCTGATGCCGCAGGCTGGGGACCCTTCTCTCTCTCTCTGCCCAATGCTGCCTCTCCTGTGAGTCTCTGACCTTTGAAGGCAGCAGGCTGGGGATCTGTGTCCTTAGACTGGTCCCTGACCTTGGTTTTCCCCCTTTTATTAAAGGCTTTCCTGGGGCTGGATCATTTAAATTGATACTCAGGTGACCATGGTAGTTTAGGCTGTGGTATGCGAGGAGACCTTCTTAAGGCTCCGGCTACTGGACCTTCCGTGAGCACCGGGGCTAGTACATGGGTGGGGGTCCACATAACCCTACCAGTCATGAGCTCGTGTGGGGAATACCCCGTGCTTTTTGACTGGCTGGCTTGGATCCCCATTAGGACCAACGGGAGGACTTCTACCTGTTATGTATTGTGTGTTCTATTGTGTGTTCTCCTCCCACCTGTGGTGGCGCTGTCACAGGAGATAAATGGTTGGGTGTTCTCTGTTAAGTTTTAGCTCTCTTTGTTCGGAACTTTCCAGAACTTCCTTTCCTTCCAATAAAGCACTTCATGTTTGAATCTCTGAGTTCTGAGTCCTAAATTGTGACTAGGTAGAAAGGTACCGACACAACAAGTGGCAACGAGGAGCGGATGAATCTGCGTACGTTACGGGTGCAGTGAGTAAACAGAAAATTTAATTTGAAACGTGAGATGGCTACTATATTAGGAAACATTGGTGATTTTGATGAAAATGTGGAGCAATGGAGCGCATATACAGAACATTTTGACTATTTTGTATTGGCGAATGCGGTGGCAAATGAAAAGGTCGTGCCTACCTTTTTGAGTGTAATCGGGCCGAAGACTTTCAATTTACTTCACAGCCTCATGCAGCCAGATAAGCCAGGAACTAAAACATATAAGCAACTAGTGGAAATTCTTGGAGCACATTTTTCACCAAAACCTCTGGTTATTGCTGAGAGATTTAGATTTCACAAACGGAATCAAGAGGAGGGGGAATCAGTGACGATGTTTATTGCTGCTTTAAAAAGGTTGTCGGAACACTGCCAGTTCAAGGAGGTGCTGAATGACACCATTAGAGACAGACTTGTGTGTGGTCTGCAAAATGCAGCCACACAGAAGCGTCTTCTTACTGAGGACAACCTTACTCTTGAAAAGGCCATTGAAGTTAGTGTCTCCATGGCGATGGCGGAAAAGGAGGCTCACCAGTTGAGTTCAACAGGGAGAGTTCACAAGGTGTCGTCTGAGCCTAAAGGTGCGCGGAACAGCACATGTTACCGTTGTGGGAAAACGGGCCATCACTGTAAAGTCTGTGTGTTCTAGTTGTAATTAATAACACACAGGCTACAAGCTTAAAGTTCAACAGGTCTTTACTGGTTGGAGGTCAGGACGATCTGCAATACATCTTACTACACAGTGCTTATATACCGGTGGTCACCACCGGTATTACGTATACAGCAGCCAGAGAAAGTAGTACATCTCTTAAGGTGGAACAGGCTTAAGTTCTCTTAAGGTGGAACAGGTTACATACACCACAATCCTCCCTTTTTAGCTTAATAGTCATATCCCCATTTAACATAACATCATAACATATATACATATATAACTTCAGGTATAAACAGTTCAAAGGTTCAGTCTCTCAGGAGGCCTTCTGATTCGGTCTGGATAACGCCTTTCAGTGGTCTCTGATTCTTGTTGCTGAGGTGACTCTGCTTGTTGGTTCCCTATGTACTGGACGTCATCATCAGGTACAGTCCCTGCCGAGGTAGATGCTTCAGGTTCATTAACGTCTTCCACAGTTGTCTCTGTCGCAACCATGGGTTCGACTCTTGCTCTTGATTCTACCAATTGATCCGCATGACGCCTTATCACATTGTTACCAATATCTACTGTGTACATCAGAGGTCCTTGTCTGGCCCGAATTGTTCCGGGCTGCCATTTTTCGTTTCCATAGCCCCTTGCCAACACTGGTTGTCCTACTTCGAAACTTCGCGTGGACTTGTTATTAATATGCCGGAACTGTTTGTTTTCCACTTCCCTCCACACATTTGGTTTTAACAAGTCCAACCAGGACCGCAACCTCCTGTTATAAAACATCATGGCAGGACTTTGGTTAGTCACTGCATGAGCGGCGTTTCGATACGCCATTAGGAAATTGTCCACCTTGTGCTGTAGCGGAATCTGATCATCATTCATGGCCTTTATTGCCTTTTTGAATGTTTGGACAAATCTCTCGGCCAACCCGTTTGTCGCCGGGTGATATGGGGCAGAGGTATAATGTTTCACCCCATTCTTCTTTAAGAATTTTTGGAATTCTTCCGACACGAACTGTGGTCCGTTGTCCGAACAGATCTGTTCTGGCAATCCGTTCCTTGCGAATATTGTTCTTAACATCGCAATTGTCTTTTCTGAAGTAGTGGTATTCATCTTGATCACTTCTGGCCATTTGGAATGTGCGTCCACCGCAATTAGGAACATGGAGTCCATGAATGGACCAGCAAAGTCAATATGTACGCGTTGTCATGGGGCTGAAGGCCATTCCCATGGGTGTAGTGGTGCGATCGGAGGTGCATTTTGCACTTTTTGGCACCCAGCACAGCTTTTCGTCAACTCCTCTATCTGTTGGTCAATACCCGGCCACCATACATAAGCCCTAGCAAGACTTTTCATCTTAACTCCCCCCAGATGACCTTCATGCAGTTCTTTTAGAACTCTTTCCCTTAACTTGGGAGGAATAATCACTCTTGTCCCGTACATCAAAGTACCATGGCAGACGGACAGCTGGTCTCGCCTTGCCGAGAATGCCGGTAACAGAGGATCACCACGTGTTGGCCATCCTATCACTGTCACCTCGTAGACTCTGGGCAGTGTCGGGTCGTTCCTGGTTTCCCTTTCAATACTTGCATTGGTGACTGGTAAACACTCGATGATGGTCAAATGAAATAACTCAACAGGGTCAACTTTCGTCGTTTCTTCTTCTTCAGGTAGTGGCAGGCACGACAGCCCATCAGCATTGCCATGCTGCTTCGTACCTTTGAATTCTATTTGATATTGATGTGCCCCTAGGAAAAGGGACCATCTCTGGAGACGCTGTGCTGTCATCACTGAAACACCCTTCTTAGGGTTAAAAATGGATACCAACGGCTGATGGTCTGTCAGAAGTGTGAATTTTTGGCCCTGCAGGTAATGATTAAACTTCTTCACTCCCCATACAAGGCTGAGAGCCTCCCTATCGATCTGTGCATAGTTACGCTCAGCGGAGGTCAATGATCTGGATGCAAACGCGACTGGCCTTTCCGTGCCATTTGGCAACTTGTGTGAGAGTACTGCCCCAATACCATATGGAGAAGCATCACAAGCCAACCGAATAGGCAGTGTCGGGTTGAAGTGAGCCAACACTTCCTCTGAGGTGATCAATTCTTTGCTTTTGCGAAATGCCTTCTTACAGTTTTCACTCCATTCCCATGGTACCCCCTTCTGTAAAAGAGCGTTTAGCGGGTGCAGTACCGTGGATAGATTTGGTAGAAATTTATGGTAATAGTTAATCAATCCTAGAAACGACCTCAATTGAGAGACATTATCCGGAGCGGGAGCCTTTACAACTGCCTCTATCTTGTCAGGAGACTTATGAAGCCCCTCCCGGTCAATGACATGACCACAGTACGAGATCCGCTTCTGGAAGAACTCACATTTCTGCCGATTAACTCTAAGTCCATACTCTTTCAGTCTGTTGAGCACCAGTTCCAAGTTAGCGAGGTGTTCTTCATCACCATCACCTGTAATCAGAATATCGTCCAGGTAACATTGTGTGCCTGGAATTCCCTGTAATACCTGCTCCATGGCCCTCTGCCAAATTGCTGGAGCCGATGCCACTCCAAAAACCAATCTATTGTACCGGTACAAACCTCGATGCGTGTTGATCGTGAGGTATTGGCGTGACTCTTCTTCAACCTCCATCTGCAAGTACGCCTGCGCCAGGTCTATCTTGGTGAAGTGTTTCCCTCCAGACAACGAAGCAAAAATATCCTCAATCCGCGGAAGCGGATACTGCACCGTGTGAAGCACCGGATTAACGGTGATTTTGAAATCTCCACAGATGCGAACCTTCCCTGGTTCTCCTGGCTTGTTGCTCGAAGGACGTTTCATAACGGGAACAATGGGCGTAGCCCACTCACTCCAATCTACCTTAGACAGTACACCTGAACGTTCTAGCGCTTCCAGTTCCGCTTCTACAGTAGGTCGTATTGCATAGGGTACCGGTCTGGCTTTAAAAAATTTTGGTTGTGCATGTTCATCAATCTTGATGTTTGCCGTAATTCCTCTCAGTGTTCCCAGTCTCTGCTGGAACACCTCTTTAGCATCATCCAATATTCTGGACAATCGTTTAGGTTTGACATCTGTTTCCCCGGAATCTACCGTTAGTGCCTTCAAGGAGTGCCAGTCCATATTCATTTTCCTAATCCACTCCCGTCCCAGTAGTGGTGGACCTCCTTCAGGTAGCACATATAAGTCCATTACTTGGCTTTCTTCGCCCTTGTGGACCACTTTTACCTCTATCTTTCCGACGGGGTACACTCTTTGCCCCGTGTAGGTTTTCAATATAATCTCCATATCCCGTAGGGGAATATGTTGGAATAACCTTTTGTAATCTTTCTTATTCATGACCGTCAATGCCGATCCAGTGTCCAATTCCATCTTTACTTGGACTCCTGCTATCTGAAGGGTGACCCAAATTGTCTGGAGATCTGCATCCTTATCAACGTTGTGTACTCTTAAGCTACCCAGTTCATTACTGCTAGCGTCTGAATCTGACTTCTGTTCGGTCGAACTGTTCTTTGTCACCTTGTGTACCTTTATGTATTTTCCTTGCGGTGACTTTTTGTTGCTGGTCTTCTTTCCTGACCGGCATAGTTTAGCTATGTGGCCAAGCCTGCCACACGTTCTGCATTCTTGGTTTTTAAACCAACACTGGTTCTGATCGTGTGTTGTCTTTCCGCAACGATAACATTTTACAGTACTCAAACCCAATTTATTTGTACTGAGTTCCGGTGACCGTAGCTGCATTACTGCCATGCCTCTCGCTGCGGCTTCGTGTGCTGCTGCCATAGTGACCGCTTTCTCAAGCGTCAGCTCATTCTCCTCGAGCAATCGCTTTTGTGTATCTTCTTTTAATAAACCACACACAAATTTATCTCGTAGCGCCTCTGTCAATCTTGTTCCGAATTGACAGTACTTTGCTAGCTTATGCAATTCCATTAAATATTCAGCATTGCTTTCATCCTTCAGCTGCCTTCTGCTGTAAAATTTTAATTGTTCCGCTAGCATCAGCGGCGTGGGGTTTAGGTGATTTTTCAGGACAGTAACAATCTCCTCGAACGTCTTATCCGCCGGTTCATCTGGTGATACAAGGTGTTTCAATTGCCCGTATGTCTTCGCACCCATTAAGTTTAATAATGTTAGTGCTTTCTCTGCATCTGGGATTTTATTTGCTTTACTATAATTTTGTATGCGTTCTACATACATAGCCCAATCTTCGATGTCGCTATCAAAGGTATTAATGTTCCCATGTTTAGGCATCGTTGCAATTTAATTTCTTTTTATTTTTATCCAAGATGGCGGCTTCCGCGCTCTTTTCTTCGTCCTCCGCCTACAAAATGGCGGTTTTCCCGCGCTTGGCGGTCTTCACCCTTCCCCCGACGCTGTCTCCACTTCACCGCGGCTCTCGCGCCTTCAGTTGCCCCCAGATGCTGCGCCTTTTTAGCCCGAATGCGGCCCGGCCCTTATCACCAGCCGCGATCGATGTCCCCGCGCTGCGCCTTTCGGCCCGAATGCGGCCCGGCCCTTATCTCCGGTCGCGATCGATCTCACCGCCCTTATTCCTCCGTCTTCCCTCCCCATCTGTACAGCCAACGTGGCCAATTTTCTGGTCGCGTCGCTGCCCGGCTTACCCACTACCGAGGTAGAAAGAAGATAGCTGACAGCCGCTGATGGAGGCTTCGAGTTCAGGGTGTCTTCTGCACTCTGGTTTCTCGATGTCTGCCGCATGACGTGTCTTCCAGCAGGGTGATGAGGGTGGAAACCTCTCTTCAACATCCGTTCAGTGGACGAAGCCGCCGTGGATATAACTGCCGCAGGGTAAGAATCTGACTTGTCGCCACTGTAAAGTCTGTGTGTTCTAGTTGTAATTAATAACACACAGGCTACAAGCTTAAAGTTCAACAGGTCTTTACATGGTTGGAGGTCAGGACGATCTGCAATACATCTTACTACACAGTGCTTATATACCGGTGGTCACCACCGGTATTACGTATACAGCAGCCAGAGAAAGTAGTACATCTCTTAAGGTGGAACAGGCTTAAGTTCTCTTAAGGTGGAACAGGTTACATACACCACAATCATGCTAATGACTGCTGGTGTACGGAGCTGGAATGCCGAAATTGTGGCAAAAAGGGTCACATTGAACGCGCCTGTAGAGGTAAGAAAAGAACAGACAGAGCTGGGAAGCATGGAAGCAAAATGTCTGTATTTGGACAAGAGAGGAAAAAGAGTGTTCATTCAGTGCAGTATGATGGAACAAGCAAAACAGAGGGGAGCAACACCTCTGAGGAGGAAGAGGTGCACATACTGACGGTTGCAGGTGGTTCAAATGGCTACTGGGTTTCACCACTGTTGGAGGGACAATCAGTGCGGATGGAGGTGGACACAGGCGCGGCTGTGTCCCTTGTTTCAGACACTGTCTACAACAAAATGGTAAAGCATCTTACCCTTCAGCCAACAAACATTGTGCTAAAGAATTATACCGGCGAACCTGTGGCCATGAGAGGCGTCATTGAGGTGACAGTTAAATTGAACGGACAGACTGCAAAACTGCCACTATATGTGGTAAAGGGAAATTACCCATCGCTACTGGGACGTGCATGGCTAGAGAAAATCACGCTGCACTGGCCTGCAGTCCACATGATGTCAAAAGGGGAGTCAGGTCTGACTGCAGTGTTAAACAAACATGCAGAACTCTTCAATGGGGAACTTGGGAGCATGAAAAAGATCAGCGTGAGACTGGACATTAAACCTGACAGCAAGCCGAAGTTTCACAAAGCCCGACCTGTACCCTATGCAATTATGCCAAAAGTTGAGGCTAACTTGGAGGCCTTAGTCGAGAATGGAGTCCTGGAGCCTGTGAGCGTGAGCAAATGGGCCACACCCATTGTTCCTGTCCTGAAAAAGGATGGATCTGTTCGAATCTGTGGGGATTTTAAAGTGACTATTAACCCGGTGCTGTCTGTGGAACAGTACCCTCTTCCCCTCATTGATGATCTTTTTACTGGCCTGGCCGGAGGGCAAATGTTCAGCAAAATAGACTTATGCCAGGCTTATCTACAAATGCATGTCGATGACAAATCAAAGGAGCTGCTGACAATTGTGACACACAAAGGGCTATACAGGTACTGCCGCCTTCCATTTGAAATTACGTCGGCCCCTGCTCTATTCCAAAGGGCAATGGATCAGATTTTGAGTGGACTGCCAGGAGTCCAGTGCTACCTGGACGACATCCTTGTCACTGGGACAAATGAGGAGGATCATCTTCTGAACTTGGATGCGACACTACAACGACTAAAAGAGTACGGACTCAGAGTTCGTAAAGACAAATGTGAATTCTTTCAGTCTTCAGTTGAGTACCTGGGGCATGTGATTGACGCTACTGGCCTGCATAAGGCACCACCAAAGGTCAAGGCGATCGTGGAGGCCCCAGCACCCCAGAATGTGAGCCAGTTACGTTCATTTCTGGGGCTACTTAACTACTATGGGAAGTTTATTCCAGACTTAGCAACATTGCTGAAGCCGTTACATCAGTTGCTATGTCAAGGCAAAACATGGAAATGGACTGAACTGTGCAACGAAGCTTTCGCCCAAGCAAAGAAAGCATTGCTGAATTTGGAGGTCCTGACACACTTCGACCCAAAGCTACCTGTGCAGCTAGCATGTGATGCATCACCATATGGTGTGGGAGCAGTCATATCCCACATCATGCCTTCGGGTGAAGAGAAACCTATCGCCTTCGCATCACGCACCTTGAACAAGGCCGAGAGTAACTATGCGCAGATCGAGCGCGAGGCCTTGGGAATCGTTTTTGGAATTCGAAAATTTCATCAGTACCTGTTTGGGAGAAGGATCACACTCCTGATGGACCACCGTCCATTGACTTCAATCTTCGGGCCCCACACCGGAATTCCGTCTCTCGCTGCAAGCAGGATGCAAAGGTGGGCTTTACTGTTGTCAGGACACACATACGACATCAAATATCGCAAATCAGACTTGCACGGCAACGCAGACGGTCTCTCGAGGCTACCCTTGCCTGTTACTCCCCCAGAGCCTCGTCAGATAGACATCTTCTACTTTAGACAAGTGGAGGGAGCACCTGTCACTGCAGTTCAGGTGCGAAGGTACACCCGCAACGATCCAGTCCTGTCTGAGGTAATGGACAATGTCATTCGAGGGAGAGCGATAGGAGATTCTCCTAGTTTGAAACCTTACGTTTCAAAAAGAAATGAGCTCTCTGTCCAGGCAGGTTGTCTTCTTTGGGGACGCCGTGTCATCATTCCGCCACCTCTGAGGGAACCTATACTGCAACAACTTCATACAGGCCACAGTGGGATGGTTCGGATGAAGGAAATGGCAAGAAGCTACTTCTGGTGGCCAGGTCTCGATAGGAATATTGAGGAGAAAGCCAAAACATGTTCCCCATGTCAAAGGGTCCGGAATGTTCCACAGCTGGCAACCCTACACCCCTGGGATTGGCCTGCAGAAGTGTGGCAGCGAGTACATGTGGACTTCGCCGGTCCTTTCGAAGGGAAGATGTTTATGGTGGTTGTGGACGCTCGTAGCAAGTGGCCGGAGGTCGCTGTGATGAGGTCTACCACGGCAGAGAAAACAATTGAGAAACTTGGTGAGATGTTCAGCCGTTATGGCTCACCAGAACAACTCGTAAGTGACAACGGTCCACAATTTGTATCACAGGAGTTTGCAACCTTCCTGCATGTGAATGGTGTCCAACACATCAGGTCTGCGCCCTATCATCCCTCTGCTAACGGCCAGGCAGAAAGGTTTGTGCAAACTTTGAAGCACGCCTTGAAGGCATCGCAAGGTCAGGGCTCAATCCACCAACGTCTGAACAGCTTCCTGTTGTCCTACAGGAACGAGCCGCATGCCACGACCAAAACTTCCCCCGCTTCGCTCATGATGAAGAGGCAGTTGCGGACAAGTTTTGACTTACTCAAACCTCCAAGGGCAGAACAGGTTGTCCATTGTCAACAACAAGCTCAAGTTGAAAAGAGAGAGAAAAGAGCCAAGGAGAGACGGTTTCATCCAGGAGAGCACGTCCTAGCTCGAAACTACAAAACTGGACTGAAATGGGTTCCTGCTACGGTGATCGCGCAGACGGGCCCTGTGTCTTACACGGTTGAGACTGCTGAGGACGTCGTCTGGAGAAGACACACAGATCCACTGTTGCTCGGAGCAGAGACAGCCACAGAGGCTCCAACGGCTGGTTGGCCTGAACTGTTTCCGGATGATACCGCAAACCAGCATCCTTTGCCACAGTGCTCTTCTCCAACACAGGAAGTCAAAGAGACTGTTCCACCTGTGCAAACTCCTGACTTTCAACTGACAGAGGCACCTTCTCCATCCAGGCCTGTGTCAATGCCTACTGCTGTGGAAGCCAGCGATGACCAACGGTATCCTGTCAGAGAGCGGCGGCCTCCAAGACGCTTGGATCTGTAGGCTTAGTGGCTTCCCCACAAGACTGTGGCAGAATAAACCCCAGGGTAAAGTCAGGGTTTGAGGCAGTCTACCTCTACCCTAGGTTCGTTGAGTGCATTGAAATTAACTTACCTGTTGAGGAATAATGTGGACCTTCCATTTAAGAGGGGAGGAAATGTTATGTATTGTGTGTTCTCCTCCCACCTGTGGTGGCGCTGTCACAGGAGATAAATGGTTGGGTGTTCTCTGTTAAGTTTTAGCTCTCTTTGTTCGGAACTTTCCAGAACTTCCTTTCCTTCCAATAACGTACTTCATGTTTGAATCTCTGAGTTCTGAGTCCTAAATTGTGTCTAGGTAGAAAGGTACCGACACAACACTACCCACTTCTTGGGTGAGTCTCCTGTCTCCTTGTGCAGCCTTTCTTTTATAGTGCGGTTTAAACGCTCTACAGGACCCGATGACTGTGGGTTGTAGGTGACGTGCCATTTCCCCTCCGCCTGTGGGGTCTCCCCTGCTAACTGTGTAGTCTTCTCCACCCGGGAGAAAGGACTACCATTGTTCATCCCCATCGCCTCCAGAACTTGCTCCCGGATGGCAGCGTACCCGCCCTGTCCCTCCTTGCACTCAGCAGAGAGGGACTGGTACAGCTTGCCATCCAAGGTGAACAGAAGTATTTTCGCCATCTCAGAGTCATCGCACTCGTTGATGCCTGCTGCTTGTTCCACTTCCATGAAGTGGACTGAGGGGTCTCCCTTTTGGGTGAGTTTGTTCAGGTGGCTTACCATAGCCCTAAGCTGTTGGGTACCATGGGGAATCACGAATTGGCTTTCAAGGGGTCCCTGCCCCCCACCACTGCCGGGCGGGCCAAACTTTTGCTGCCGAGCCGGGCACATCGGCCCCGGCTCCGACATTTCCTGCATTGGCTTGCCCCCTGCTGCCTGCTGCCAACCGAGTCAAAATCCGGTGCCACAGGTGGTGGTAGTGTGCACTCCTCCCTGCCCTCCCTACAGAGTGCTTGTCCCTCCTGCTGCCCATCTGGGTTGTTCCCCGGCGCCACAGGTGACGCCTGAACAGTTTCTCCTTCTACTTCCAGGTCCACCCGGGCTGCACCCAGGCTTACTAGGCATACCATGCCTTTTGCCCTGGACAGAGCATGTTTTAAACTGTCGATCTGCTTTTGGCAGGGGCCGTGATCTCCCGCTTCAAAACCCTAGTGCTTGCTACCTTATAAGCTGCCTGCATGTCTCTTAACCTTTTCTCCTGTTCTTTTAACTGTCTGGTTAGGCGAGTGTTCTCCTCTCTTAACACTAACTCATTGCTTTTAGCCTCGGTGACTTGACACCGAAAACACTCATGTCTGTTCCTGTGTTTCTCCGCTATCTCTAACTTCTCCTGACTTTGGGCCTGTAATTCCTGCAGTAATCCCCCCCCTGCTATAGCTCTTGCTTGAGACAGTTTGGCTGCCTCCTGCAACTCTTCTGTTAACACTTTAATGTGCTGATCTAAAAGTTGGATCTGTCGCAGGGCGCAGACCAACCAGATGGCCTTTTCCACCGACTTCTTATGATCCTTGCTCTCAGTCAATTTGGCTGCAGCATCCATGGGACGCTCAGCGCGCAGCAGACTGGTCACACATTTCTTGGTGCTATTTACCTTCTCAAACACATAAGAGGAAACCCTCTCTTCCATCTTCAGTCTTTCATCAAACACAGGGTCTATTGCATTACATCCCGTTTGCCAAAGGCCTGCCGCGGTCGCCATTTTCTGTAAGGGGTGTTGTGTGTGGTCAGCTTTGCCTCTGACTCCTGAGTGGTTCGAATCGCTCCCATTCCCTTTGTTCTAGACTTTGGACATATTTGGGGGTTGTAATGAAATTGCAACAGACAACTGAGTTGGTGAAAAGAACTTGGATTTTTATTTGAGACAAGAAAAATATACATAACACAATAATCTTATTACTCGAAAAGGGGGGAACACTTCAGAATATACGAGGGAGAATGACAATAGACAAAATACTTCACCCCTCCCAATCCCACTACACTAACTAGGTTGGATTCCAGAGGACCAGGGAAATGCTCACCAAACGACTTTCTTGACAGTTGTAGAGGTTCGCGATTTTGGGGTTCCTCTAGGTCTGGCAGTTGGGGCCTGCCGTACCCCAGACATGGTAGAAGACTTCACCTGCGTTGGGTTTTCAGTCTTCGCGTGTCCGCTGATGCGGTCGGGCGCATATTTGGATCTATCGGGTAAGTACCCAATTTCCTTTGGTTAGGTATAGGGTTTAGAGTCTTTTTCATCAAATCTTACCCAGGGGTAAGTTAGGATAGCTTGTGGAGTGGAAACAAACTTGCGAATCTTCGGTTTCTTCCAGGTTGGTTTCTTGTTGGTCGCGGTGGCCCAATATTACTTAGTTGTTTGTAATATTGTTGGTTGTTTGTTTCTTGGGGCCCTTGGTTGCCGCGATTCCTTTCCTTTTTCCTTCAGTTGTCCTTCCGTCAATTGATTGTCCTGAGGCTGATGTGTCTTGATGATGATGGTGAGGAGACTGCGTCTCTGTCGGTGTTCTGAAAAGACTGTGGGCTAGAAATTCAGTAGGCTTTGCGCCCAGTTTTCGCCCAAAGAGAGCTTTTGCGCCACTTGCTGAGCTTTCGCTGATATTCAGCACTGCGGTAATGGTGGCGTCAGCCAGTAGCGCAGCGCCGCCACCGATGACATCATCGGTGTGCGCAGTGCCCCGCTACCGCCCCGCTACCGGCCCGACCGCCATATTTAGTTGCGGCCGCCTCTTCCGCAGCGGCCGCAAACAGCGATCAGAAAACGGGGCCGTCCTGTAGCGTTAGTGGGGCGAGTTAAGGCGGAGGTGCGGTCGGCCGCTTTTTCGGCGGCCGCCTGCCCGCACCTCCTTCCCCAGCCTCCTCCACCACCCCCCCCCGCGGCATTGCCGGCTGTTTTCCGGGAGCCCGGCACTTCTCCGTGGTGCCGGGCTCATTTGCCGGCACTAGCGAGCGGCGATCTCGCTGTTGCAGGCACCTCCCCCTTAAGAGAGGGAGGAAGGCCTGCAGTACCGCAGCCTGCCGCTCCGCAGCGGGTGGCGCTGCGGCACCTAGCGCGCCGATATTCAGTTTCAGTGCCCCAAGCGGGGGCGCCGAAACCCTTGAATAGCGGCCGCCTTCGAGTTGGGGTGCTGAAACTGAATTTCCGGCGGGCGCAAGTGGCTCCGCGCGCAGCGGTACTTTCTGGGTGCGAGTGAGCTGGCCACCCCAAACTGAATTTCTAGGCCTGTGACTTCAATGGACTGCAATTGACTGCCTGTGTGTAAAAGCAGGCCTCAATTATACCATCTGAGGCCTTGCTTATCTGCCCGCCAAATCTTCTCTGGCCCATTGTTAATTTTGTCGGGCTCGTTAACTTTAATAGTTTTAAAATTCTTTAACGATTTCCGGGCTGGTCCCATCTACTTTTAATTGACTGTTGATGTAAACTAGTTTCGGGATGGTTCATCAAAACTTAAATTAGTGTTTAATGGCTGTTTAAACTCTTGTCCGATTAGTGAGTTTTGTCTTCTCCTGCTGGGGTCAGGGTCCCTTTTGTTGATCAGTGGCATGTACTGTATTATTCATATTCTTGATGGCTCTGTAATTTTGGCGGGAACTGTCCTTCCGTAGGCTTATTGTCATTTATGTGGAATGACTGACACGGCCCAGAACATTCCCAGACAATCTGGCCTATGCCAATACTCAAACTGTTTGTTTTACAGGGGCCCATCCCAACTCCTTTGTTGCAGCCTTCCACAGGCCTGGACATGTCCTTTTAAAATAACCAAAATCCAGGGGTTTTAACTTTAAGCCCCCTTTTGGCCCAATATTCTTTTAAACAGTCCAAAAATCTCTTCTTATTCTTGGTTTGGGGGAATCTGTAGAATTTTGCGAACCTTACAGCCTACAACCGGATCCTACCACTAAATATATTTTCCACTCTCCTCCCCTCCATTCTCTGCTTTCCGGAGGGACCATTCTTTCTGTGATACTCTATCTCACCCTACTATCAGCCCACATTCCAGCTCCCCTTCCCTGGCATCCCTGTGGCAAAGTAGAGATGCAGCACCTACCCATTCACCACCTCCCAATCACCTCTTTGTGAGACAAAATTTACATGTACTTCTTCTAATCAAGTAAGTTGTATTTGCTGATCATGGTGTGATCTTCTCTACAATGGGGAGACCAAATGTAGATTAGGTGACCACTTTGCCTAACAGTTCTGTTCTGTCTGCATCTGCAAAGTGCCGGTCATTAATCCATGGAGGAATCGGTAGCACCTGAGGCATTACAAATCCGGCGAATTGAAAAACAACAAAAAAAGCAAGGAGTGATGTCACAGGACAGCAGGTTAGTAAGATTTGCAAAACTTCTGCATTTCCCCAAAGGTTATCATTAATAAATGGACCCTGTGTGGACATTTTAAATCAAAAAGGGTACCCAAGGTGGCGTCCACGCCTCGTGGCCGAAAGCCTGTGAGATTTTAAAACTTGGACTCTGCAATACAGGCAGCTTGTGAAGAAATTGAAACCAAAGCTGCAGTTTCTGTGAAGAGAGTCTTTGCATTTTGAAAACCAGACAGGACTTTGAATTATGTATTAGATCAAATTGGAGACAAATCTAAACCCAGTTAGGCCTATAGTTAAGGCCATCAAGCAGTTTACATAAATAATCGGCAACAGATTAAGGAAGCCATCGAGGCTGGACAGGCCCATCAAGGTGCATTCATAACAAAGCAAGTCAATTATCGGGCCGATAGATGCGATTACCGGCCATCTAAAAACAGTTAGTATAGATTGCTACCATTATTTAAAATAGCCCGCCAAGATTAAGACAAAGAACTAACCTGATTTGGCGCACAGATAAGGGTTATCGAAAAGAGTATAATTGAAGGCCCCGGGTAGCAATCGCTCTCTGCTCTGCTCGCTCTGCTCTTCTCCTCCTCGCCCTCATGGCTGTCGCTCTTTCCCTGTCCCGCGCTTACCCCCTGGCCTTTGCCCGTGCCTTTCCCCACTCAATCTGGAAATCGCCCAGGCACTGCATCGGGTGGACACGGACAATTCAGGCCAGGTGAGGCGGGACGCGATGAGGCGAGGAGGCAAGACAACTGAAGAAGACCAACTGAGGAAGACCGACTTAGGAAGACGAACTGAGGAGACGAACTGAGGATAGGCTTCGAATCATCGGGCCTTCAGTCTCAGCCAACCTGCGACTATCTTTATGCAAACTCAAATTGTCGGCCGAGGAAGAGGAACCATCATCCCTGCAAGGTAAAGTACCCAAACAGAGACTTTAACTTTGGGGTACTCGAACCTGGACAACACCCTTGCAGCACCCGGACGTGACGACGGCAGGCTCCAGAGAGCACCAAGAGCGAACCCCAAACCCCACCGCTGTTTTGAGTTCTGCAGACCCTTTTGATTGGTGAGCATAAATTCTGGCCCCTCATAGCTTAATCTAGTTAGGTATTGGGGGTGGGATAAGGATAAGGGGATTGTTAAGATAATTGTTTTCCCTCGATGTGCTGTGTGTTCCCCATTCCCTGTATAATATAGTTATTTGTATTTGCCTGTAATTTTATACACTGGTAACTTCTCATAAGACTGTTTTAATTTTCTGTTTAATAAAATCTTGTCTAGAACCCAGGGGCGTGGGAGCGATTTGAACTGCTCATAAACAGTCAGGGGCATAACTGACTGGGCGTACGCGTCAAACACCACCACACGCCACCCCCTACAGAAATGGCAACCGTGGCAGGTCACCGGCAACAGGGTTGCGATACAGCAGACAATGGTTCGGATGAGCAAACCATGATGGAGGAAAGGATTTCTGATTATGTGTTTAGCAAGGTGAATATCACTAAGAAGTGGATCACCACTCTGTTAAAGGCTGGGCGTCCGGTAGATGCAGCAGCTAAGTGGATAGAGGGAAAGGAACACAAGAAGTCCTTAGAGAAGGCAGTTTGGCTGATGTGCTTTAAAAAGCAGGTCCAGCTTTTGGACAGGCTCGTTGCAGCACAGGCAGTCGAGTTAAGGGAGTCAGCCCTGGAGATCCAAGATAAGGCTCTCGCAGGGGAGAAGTTATTAGTAGAACCAGGAAAGAGTGCATTCAGTGGGAGAACACAAGGCCCAGTTGGAATACCTATGGTGCCAAGTCACCGAACCAAGGGAAACGAGTTAAGGTTGCGGGAGAAAAACGCTCGCTTGGCAAGGCAGATTAGGGAGCAGGAAGAGAAAGTGCAGGAGGTAAAAGCCGCTTACAAGCTAGCAAGTGAACAGGGGTTTGAGGAGGCAGACCACGGCCCCTGTAGAGAGAGGATAGTAAATCTGAGCCGGGCCCTCTGGAAGGCAAAAGGCATGGTATGCCTCATAAGCCCAAAGGCAGGCCAGGCAGATTTTATGGGGAACGAAGGGAGGACAGTTTCAACATCACCGGCAGTGCTTAGGGACGACCCGGTTGAGAGAGAGGAGACCTCACGGCCACCACCTGTAGCGCCAAGTTTCAGCGAGGTTTGGCAGCAAGGGTGGGTGGAACTGGGGGTGGAACCTGGAGTGGAGCCAGAGGTGGAGGCGGAGGTAGAGCAAACCCCACCCGAGAGGTCAGAGCCGGGACCGATTTGCCCAGCACGGCATCGGAGGTTCGGCCCACCCGCCAATGGCGACAATGAGGGACCCCTCCAAAACCAGTTCGTATTACCCTTTAACACCCAACAGCTTAGGGTTATGGTCAACCATATCCCAAAGCTCTTCGAAAAGGGAGACCCCTCGATCCACTTCAGGGAAATAGAGCAGACCGCCAGCGTCAACGACTGCGATGGCGCTGAGAAAGCCAAGATGCTGCTATTCTCCCTGGAGAATAGTCTCCTCCAATCCCTCTCTAATGAGTGTAACAGGGGGCAGAGCGGGTATGAGACACTCAGGGATGAAGTTCTGGAGGCCATGGGGATGGATGAGGGAAGTCCTTTCTCCCACGTGGAGAAGACGATCCAGCTCCCTGGGGAAACCCCGCAGGCTTTTGCGGACCGGCTGTGGCCGGTGTACCGGAAGGCTTGCCCAGGGACGCCGGACCGAGGGTTCCTGACCAGGGATTCCCTGGCCCATTGGCTCCATTGCCTGGTGGTGAACAGCTTCCCACAGGTCCGGGCCAAGGCAGAAGCCTGGTTCGACCCCAAAGATCCCCAGACCACAGAACTCACGGTGATTAGGCAGCTCACCCTGGCCTGTAAAAATGGTAGGGGAGCCAATGCACACCCACCCAAGGGGAAAGTGCATGAGATAAAACCCGGACCGGGTAGGAAAGAGTGGCACCAGGAAGGGAGTAACCCCCCCAACACAAAGACGAATTGTTACGGGTATGGGAAAGATGGTCACTGGCGGAAGGAGTGCAAAAACCCTTGGAAGGATAACAAGGGAAAGCATCCCACAGCCCCAGCCCAAAAGGCGGGGGCAGGGACCCCTTCCGCAGAGGTCGAGTCACTTTTGGACGCCATGAGGTCCTTACTGACTGGCCAGGGGAGAGTAGCAGCTGCCACCGGTGCCCTCACCCCATCAGCCCCATCCAACCCACAGCCGTGACTAGAGCCAGCGTAGCCTGTTTATCTGTGTTCGCTCCGGTATGATGAGTGGAAAAGACCCCTTTTGGAGATGGAGGTGGAGAAGGTGACGAGGACCTCTCAGTTAGACACGGGGGCATCATGCACCGTGGTCTACTCAGCTAACCCCGTCGCCTCACCTCTCCCCAGCGGGGTCCCATACATTCTATCGGGGTTCACGGGTAGGGAACAGGCCGGCTCGTTTTCCATCCCGCTCGCCATTCGGATAGGACCGCTCCGCTCCAAGTGGACGTGTGTCCTGATGAAATGGGACGTGGAGGGTGGAAGAGGGGTCCTGGGGGCCAACTTTATCGTGGGTCACGGGATCCTAGTGGATTTGAGGAATCACTGCCTTTGGGGGACAGGTAGAGTAAAGAATGGAGAAGTCGTAGTAATCCCGGGAAAGGAAGGGAAGGGGACCCTCTGCACCATGATGCCCAAAGAGGATTATAACCTCGGGCTCATGGCCAGCAACACCCCACCAGATTTCCAGGCATTTGTGCAGGCCCACCTGGCCACATTTGCCACTCACAAATATGACTACGAGAGAGTCACAGGGTTTGAGGTCAGCGTAGATGGGGACCCCATGGCCCGACTGTTAAGTCCGTGAGGTACATACACAACACCGACCACAGAAACAGTATAACTTCCCCAGGGAGGCAGAGCCAGACATGGAAACAGCCATGTCCTCGTTAGTGCAGCAGGGAGTTCTGAGACCGATAGCTACCCACGTGAATTCTCCGTTATGGCCGGTCAGAAAGTCGGACAATTCCTGGAGGGCCACGGTGGACTATCGGGTGCTCAATAGTAACATCCCAGCCTGCGCACCCACAGTAGCAGCAGTTGCCGACCTCATCGGAAGTATTCCAGCATCCGCGACCACTTTCACGGTGCTGGATATTTCAAATGGGTTTTGGTCCATCCCTGTAAGGAGGGAGGATCAGTGCAAGTTTGCCTTTACGTTTAAAGGACAACAGTACATGTGGAACTGTTTACCACAGGGCTTCCACAACAGCCCCAGCATTTTCCATCAGTGCATGGCCAACAGTTTGAAGGATTTTAGCCAGCCCAGACAGTTGGTTCAATATGTGGATGACCCACTCCTGTTCACTGATTCGAAAGAGGAGCATGACCCGCTATTGGCCGAACTGCTGGAGCTGCTAGGACAGAAGGGTTTCAAAGTAAATCCTAGGAAAACGCAGATCGGCCAGCAGGAGGTGAAATTCCTCGGTCTGACCGTGCGCGCTGGAGAAAGGGGCATAGATAAGGCTAGGAGGGAGGCGGTACAAGAACTACCAGTCCCTAACACAGCAACGGGTGTGAGGTCATTTCTAGGGCTAACCGGGTACTGTAGAGACTTTATTGAGGACTATGCAGCCACCGCAGCCCCTCTGCTCCGACTCCTACACAAGGGAGTGGAGTGGCTTTGGGATGAGGGTTGCCAGGCAGCATTTGTCAGGCTCAAGAAAGACTTGCAGACCGCACCAGCTTTAGGGGCCATAGATGGGAGGAAAGAGTTTTTCCTGGAGGTAGCAGCCAGCGGGGACAGCCTGAGTGCTGTGCTGCTCCAAGTGCAGCACGGACAGCTGCGGCCGGTGGTCTACTCCTCTAGGATACTCACAGATGTGGAAAGGAGCTATTCCAATTGTGAGCGGCATCTTTTGGCCACACATTGGGCTGTGAAAAGATCATTGATCTTCACAGGCACCTCTCCCATTACCCTCCTCACCCATCACACACCCACCCAGATACTTCTGGACGGGAGGATCAAGGATGGGACAGTGAGCAGTGCCCGCATTGCCCGCTGGACCTTGCTCCTCTCACAGATGGATCTGAAGGTGAAGGGTCTCTGTGAGCCAAAGCTCACAGCCAACATGGTATATCCTGGAACAGCCCATTGGTGTTCCATTGAAGGGGTTTGGGAAGTAAGCATAGGTTTACGGGCCGGGATACATCCCACAGGCCGCGAAATCTACATAGACGGTTCCAGCACGGTATCTGCTGGCGAGCGTCTCACGGAGCGTCTCTATGACTATTTACGACCCAGCGGCAAACATTGCCCTGGCGATTAAGCTCCCCAGCACCATGAGCGCCCAGCAGGCTGCATTGTCCGCGGTGGTGTACGTTGTTACACACCCCGAAATCTTCCCCACCCCCTACACGATTTGCTCGGACAGCATGTTCACGTGCAATTCGTGTACGGAGTTCCTGGCCATCTGGTCCCACCGCGGATACACCTCCGCTGACGGGGGACCCCTCACAGTAGAACCCCTGCTGAAAAAGATCCTGGCAGCAGTGGGGGAGGAAGGGGAGGTTTTCCCACAAGGTGAAGGCCCATTCCTCCACAGAACCCCGTGGCTAAGGCAACCAGCAGGCTGACTTGCTCGCCAAGGAGGGTGCCCGCACAGGCACTTTCTGGGACCCATTTGGGTCCAGACCCATGGTGGAGGTCAGAGGTAGGGACGGGACCCAAGGGAGTGTAGGGGTAGCGTTAGCCCCAGACCTTAAGACCGCCCAAGCCCAAGACCCTGTCCTCAAAGCAGTCCTCAGCGCTGTAGCTGAGGGAAAGGGAGTAGAAGGTCCATACGGCACAGCGACCCTCTCCGTTAAAGAGGGCATGCTGTTCCGGGGGGAACAGTGGGTTGTGCCGCAGCAGCACCAGAGGGAATTCCTTCAACTGGTCCATGAGGGTCCGGGAGTGGGACACCGCGGGCCTGAGACCACCTGGCAATGGGTGGAACAGGCGGATGGTGGCCGGGACTCAGGGACGATGTCCGCGAGTTCTGTGCAGGCTGTCTTGTGTGCGCTGCAAACAACCCTGACCCCCACAAAAGGAAGGTCCCTATGGGACACGTCAGGAGGGTAGAGGGGCCATGGCAGTCGATACAAGTCGACTACATCGGGCCACTGCCCACTGCCCAGGGAGGCTATATGTACTGCCTAGCCCTGGTGGATGTGTTTTCCAAGTGGGTAGAGGCTTTTCCCTGCAGAACTGCCACAGCTCTGGGTACTGCCAGGATCCTGGTCCGGGAAGTGTTCTCGAGGTCGGGACTACCACAGTTTGTGGAGTCCGACCAAGGGAGCCACTTCACCAGACAGGTGATGCAGAACACCCTGATGCTGCTAGGCATCGAGGGGAAATGGCATGTGGCCCACAATCCCCAGTCATCAAGGACTGTAGAACGTTTGAATCAGACCCTAAAAGAAAGGTTAAGAAAGGAAACGGTGGACTCGCCCCGTAAATGGGCTGAGGTCCTACCGTTGGTTTTGATGGGGATCCGGGCCAGCCAGTCTAAAAGCATGGGGTATTCCCCGTACGAGCTGGTGACTGGCAGGGTTATGCGGACCCCCACCCATGTACTAGCCCCGGTGCTCACGGAGGGTCAGCTCAGGGAGGTAAACCGGGACAGGTTTGCCCGAAACCTCTTTGAGCACCTGAAGCAGGTCCATGAGCAGGCGGCTGGGAACATGGGAAGGCAGCATCGGAGTAACCAATTGCTGCTCGAACCGAGAAAGCACCACGAGTGGGAGATAGGAGATCAGGTTATGGTGAGAAACTGTGCCCGAGTAGGTAGTTTGGAACCATTGTACATGGGGCCCTACAGCATTGTAGATAAAGTTAGCCCCATGGTATACGCCGTGAAGATGCCCCGGCGTACAAAATGGTTCCATATCAACCAGTGTAAGCTGTCTACACCTGAAAGGGGAAAGCAGCCAGTTGGGGTAAGGTCTGAGGATAAAGATCCTCAGCCTGCAGCAGGAGCGAGTCCACAGACTGCACAGGCAGGCGCTGTGGCTTGCTTGAAGGGAGGGACCATCCCGCCCATCGATTGGGACACTCCCCCACTCTTCTGGGATCCAGACGAGGGGGAGGGACCTGAGGGCGAAAACCCCGCCCCTAACCCAGGTGCAGAGAGGGAGGGACCTGAGGTCGAAAACCCCACCCCGGACCCAGCCATGGGACCTGGGGGCGGAGACTCTCAGTTCGCAGCAGAAGGCTGCGAAGAGTTACCTGTCCCTAGCCCGGGTTCGGGAGGGGTCAAGCCTGGGGGAGCAGCGGTTCGGGTAAAAGGCCCATCGGCCAGGAAATTCGCACCCGTCAAAGCCCCTAGAAGGTCCCCACGGACGCCCCAGCCGAGAAAGCCACGGTCACCAGCCCTCCAGTTACCAAGGGCCGCCCCTCGAGTCAGGGAGAGGTCCAAGGACACAGGTCCTCAGCCAGCAGCCACGGGCTGCGAGGGACCAACAGTGAAGGACGGTGCGGTCGCACCTGGGGTAGCAGCGAGCTGCAGTCCGACCAGGGATTATCCTGGCCGCCCGGAGACGGGCGGCGGATGTATATAGTTTGGTTTAAGTTTTAGTTTAAGTAAAGTGTAATTATTTAGCTTAAGTTTGGGTGTTTTTGATTTAAGTTAAATAAGGTGATGGGTAGTTTTAAGTTAAGTAGTCTGTTAAGAGTGTATATTTGGGTCGAGGTTGCGGGACCCGTCCATGTTTCACCAAGCCAGAGAATCTCTTGGGGACCTGGCTGCATATTTTTACATCTTTTTGCAGAAAGACTTTCGGGATGAAAGGGAACATAATCCTATTCGCCCTAATTGGGATGAGCACGGAGAGATGGGGCAACATCCGAGACTCCCACATCTACGGGTGTTCGGGAGACAGAGCGCCCCTAGTGATCGATGGGAGCGGTGAGCGGGACGCGGAGGAGACCACCGTTTACGTCCACGAGGGAAGGTGGCCAGGATGGCTGGGGTCCAATTCGTCTCAGTACTCCAGCCAAACCGGATTCACGTACGGGGAGGCCTCCCTCCTGTGCCCCAGGGTACGAGTCGTTATCACGCGGGTCAGCGTCACCGTTGGAAAGCGAATATGTTTGACGTGCAAAGGACACATTCCACTGGATAGGTGGTGGTGGCTCAGAAAGTTGAGCAAGGACATGAGGAACCCCGAAGTCGAGTGGGAACGGTTGGCAAACAACACCCATCGGACGATTACAGGGACTCATGGAGGATTAAGCGTGTGTTGGGACAAGTGGTGGGAACCGGATCAAGGGATTTATATCTGTATGTGGGGGTCAGAGACGGTCTGCCCCGCAGGCATATCCATCGTTTTCCACTGGCAGTGGCAAGACGCCGGGGAAGGGATGAAGTGGGATACCAGCCTGAAGGTGTGTGCGGTCCCATACACCCTGATCCCAGTCAATGCCACTGAGCTTGTGCCCCGCCCACGGCGCAGGCGGCGAGGTTATCCAGGGAAGGCTGGCCCACCGCCACTAAGGGACCAGGGAATGGTTTGGTACTAGTCCCCACCGATCAGATGCTGTACTTGGGGTTACACTACGTGGTAGCCTCCGTGATTTTAAATCTCACCGAGGTACATTTCCCGGAGTGGTGCCCCAAAGAAACGGAGCAGTTATACCAGGCCCTATTAAAGGACATGTTCAAGAAGTTTTACGAGTTCGATTTTGCCCACGTGGACAAGACCGAACTGTACACCACACACCGATAATTTTTGGGTAATGCAGGAAGGCAAAGAAGGGGAGTATGGAATGATGTTTCTACTGCGTTTAATACTGGGTCCTCTGTCATCAACAGCTTGGATGACATAGAGCTGCAGACCCAGATAAACGGTTTATAAACACTGTTAAAGAAAATATTACTGGATGAGAACAAGGTAGTGGGCTCAGAGTTGCATGAGGACCAGGCCATGACGGTCCATTTAAAGGAGATCATAGCCAAGGTGGAAAAGTACGCAAAGACGGTAAATGCTCTCATAAGGGAGGACAGAAATGCTTCTGACCAGGCTGTGCAGAATGAGGTGTGCGTGTTATACGGGGTGTGGTTACTGGGCGAGGGCCGCAGTAATCTGGAGGACTTAAAACAGGGTTTAGTCCCCTCCTGGATTGGCAACAAGCACCTCGCAGCCCTCCACCCTTTTGAGATTGCATTGAGCCTGTGCCAACTCCGGCTAACCTCCGAAGCCTATCCAGTCCCCGTGGATTGTGGGCGGTCCAACCACACAATCATGGGAGTAGTAGTTAGGATGCCGGTCATGGGTAGGACAGCCTGACCCGCGCCGGTATACAGGGTTGAGAACATTGGAGTCATTCAAGGGGGTGCGCACATTCGTTTCACAGCAGTCCCACCTTATGTCATAAAGCGGGAGCACGCTATGACAGGTACTGACCTCTCAGGGTGCCGGAGCCGGGGAGCACACATAATCCTGTGTCCCCACCGCTTGAATGCCTATTCAAAACCGCAGTGTGGGTTCAGAGCTGCTGGCGCGAAGCCTATAAATTGTACAATGGAGGCAATGGCACAAGGCCATGTTCCCCCGCAGGTAGCATGTATAGGAGGTGGGACATATTGTGTCACCGCTGGCGCGTCCCACTACCAGTATGGACAGCATAGCTGGTGTCCGGTTAGTGACAGCAGTTTCTGTTTTAAACCCGAGGCAGAAGTTCAAGTGGCCCAGGAGCGAACTGTCCCCATTCCTGAACCCTCCACTGTTCACCTCACTGTGAAGGAGAATTTTATGAATTTGCAAAAGTATGTGGCGCACTTCGGCTATGAAATTCCCCTTCTCCCTGAACACCTTACCAAAATACTCAAAGCCGTTATAGTTTCGCAGAAACATTTTTACACTCTCGAACAGAAAACAGTAGAGATAGTGACTAGGATATTGGATATTGTGATTCCACCCTGTCATAGAGTCATAGAGTTATACAGCACAGAAAGAGGCCCTTCGGCCCATCGCGTCCGCGCCGGCCATCAAGCCCTATCTAATCCCATTTTCCAGCATTTGGTCCGTAGCCTTGTATTCTATGGCATTTCAAGTGCTCATCCAAATGCTTCTTGAATGTTGTGAGGGTTCCTGCCTCTACCACCCTTTCAGGCAGTGAGTTCCAGATTCCAACCACCTTCTGGGTGAAAAAGTTTTTCCTCAAATCCCCTCTAAACCTCCTGCCCCTTACCTTGAATCTATGCCCCCTTGTTATTGACCCCTCTACTAAGGGGAAAAGTTCCTTTCTATACACCCTATCTATGCCCCTCATAATTTTGTATACCTCAATCAGGTCCCCCCTCAGCCTTCTCTGCTCCAAGGAAAACAACCCCAGCCTGTCCAGTCTTTCTTCATAGCTGAAGCGCTCCAGCCCAGGTAACATCCTGGTAAATCTCCTCTGCACCCTCGCCAAAGCAATCACATCCTTCCTATAGTGTGGCGACCAGAACTGCACACAGTACTCCAGCTGTGGCCTTACCAGCGTTTTGTACAGCTCCATTATAACCTCCCTGCTCTTATATTCTATGCCTCGGCTAATGAAGGCAAGTATCCCATATGCTTTTTTAACCACCTTATCCACCTGTTCTGCTGCCTTCAGGGATCTATGTACATGCACACCAAGGTCCCTCTGATCCTCTGTCTTTCCTAGGGTCTTACCATTCATTGTGTATTCCCTTGCCTTGTTAGTCCATCTAAAATGCATCACCTCACACTTTTCAGGGTTAAATTCCATTTGCCACTGTTCCGCCCATCTGACCAACCCATTTATATCGTCCTGTAGCTTGAGGCTTCCAGCCTCGCTATTTACCACCCCACCAATTTTCGTGTCATCTGCGAACTTACTGATCATACCTTTTACATTCACATCCAAATCATTAATGTAGATCACAAACAGCAAGGGACCCAGCACCGATCCCTGCAGTACCCCACTGGACACAGGCTTCCAGTCACAAAAACAACCTTCCACCATCACCATCTGCCTTCTGCCACTAAGCCAGTTTTGGATCCAATGTGCCAAGGCACCCTGGATCCCATGGGCCCTTACCTTCCTGACCAGTCTCCTATGCGGGACGTTATCAAAAGCCTTACTGAAATCCATGTAAACCACATCCACTGCACTACCCTCATCCACACACCTAGTCACCCCCTCGAAAAATTCAATCAAATTGGTCAGACATGATCTTCCCTTGCCAAAGCCATGCTGGCTATCCCTAATTAATCACTGCCTCTCCAAGTGGAGTCCAATTCTGTCCCTCAGAATTTTTTCCAATAATTTCCCTACCACTGATGTTAGGCTCACTGGCCTGTAATTCCCTGGTTTATCCCTACTACCCTTCTTGAATAATGGTACTATGTTAGCTGTTCTCCAGTCCTCTGGCACATCCCCTGTGACCAGAGAGGTTCTGAAAATTTGTGTCAGAACCCCTGCAATCTCCTCCTTTGCCTCACATAGTAGCCTGGGATACATCTCATCCGGGCCTGGGGATTTAACCACTTTTAAGCCTGCTAAAACCGCTAGTATCTCCTCCCTCTCGATGCTAATATGTTCAAGTATATCACAGTCCCCCTGCCCGATTTCTATGTCCACATCGTCCTTCTCCATGGTGAACACAGATGCAAAAAATTCATTTAAAACCCCACCTACATCCTCTGGCTCTACACACAGTTTGCCACTTTGGTCCCTAATGGGCCCTACTCTTTCCCTAGTTATCCTCTTGCTCTTAATATACTTATAAAACACCTTAGGATTTTCCTTTATTTTGCTCGCCAGTGTTATTTCATGGCCCCTCCTCGCTCTCCTAATTTATTTTTTAAGTATCCCCCTGCACTTTTTATACTCCTCTAGGGCTTCCTCTGTCTTTAGTCATTTGTATCTGCCAAAAGCCCCCCTTTTTTTCCTAATCCATTCTCGTATATCCCTTGACATCCAAGGTTCCCTGGGCTTGTTGGTCCCACCCTTGACATTTGCGGGAACATGTTGCCATTGTACTCTCTCAATTTCCTTTCTGAAAGACTCCCATTGCTCCGATGTGGATTTTCCTTCAAGTAGCTGATCCCAGTCCACATTGGCCAGATCCTGCCTTATCATATTAAAATCGGCCTTCCCCCAATTTAGAACCTTTATTTCTGGTCCATCCTTGTCCTTTTCCATGACTACCTTAAATCTCACCGAATTATGGTCACTGTCACCAAAGTGCTCACCTACTAACACTTCTACCACTTGCCCGGCCACATTCCCTAGAATTAGGTCCAGTACCGCCCCCTCTCTTGTAGGACTTTCTACATGCTGGCTCAAAAAGCTCTCCTGGATGCACTTTAAGAATTCTGCGCCCTCTAAGCCTTTCACACTCTGACTATCCCAGTTAATATTGGTGGAACATTTTCAATAATTTTCAATAATATAGAGGTCCTTTCATGGATCAGACTGACTTCCCACATTCTCGTGATTTGTCAGTTAGAGATAGTGTTGTATTTAGTTTGTATTCAGTGTAAGGGAAAAGGTCGGTGGTCAGAATTCTGAAACCAGAGGATCTGGAAGGAACACTATGTAAAGGTGGAGGGAGATACGCCGGTTTAAGTCTTTTCCCTGTATTTTTGATTAAAGGATTGTTTCTTTGTGTTTGTTATTTTTAATAAAGGTTTTTCTTTTGTTTTTTTGCGATGCGGTTTAATAAAGATATGTGTACCAAGTGGTGCAGGGGCGCTGGACCCCCTCCATGCTTGGATGTGTGTAAAGTCTGTAATTTTATCCTATGTATGCTTATGTACACTACATTTTTGCGGAATGGGAAGTGCATGTGTCGTGGGTATATTAGATAGGTAATTACAGGGGAAGGTTGACTATGGAGGGTCAGAAAAATTTTGCTCACCTTAAAAGTATGATACTTCAAGCAAGTTTTAGTATCACAGGACGAATGTGTAAGATTTGCAAAATTTCTGCATTTCCCCGAAGGTTATCATTAATAAAAGGGACCCTGCGTGGACATTTTAAATCAAAAAGGGTACCCAAGGTGGCGTCCGTGCCTCGTGGCAGAAAGCCTGTGAGAGTTTAAAACTTGGACTCTGCGACGCAGGCAGCTTGTGGAGAAATCGAAACCAAAGCTGCAGTTTCTGTGAAGAGAGACTTTGCATTTTGAAAACCAGACAGGACTTTGAATTATGTATTAGATCAAATTGGAGACAAATCTAAACCCAGTTAGGCCTATAGTTAAGGCCATCAAGCAGTTTACATAAATAATCAGCAACAGATTAAGGAAGCCATCGAAGCAGGACAGGCCCATCAAGGTGCATTCATAACAAAACAAGTCAATTATCGGGCCGGTAGATGCGATTACCGGCCATCTAAAAACAGTTAGTATAGATTGCTACCATTATTTAAAATAGCCCGCCAAGATTAAGACAAAGAACTAACCTGATTTGGCGCGCAGATAAGGGTTATCGAAAAGAGTATAATTGAAGGCCCCGGGTAGCAATCGCTCTCTGCTCTGCTCGCTCTGCTCTTCTCCTCCTTGCCCTCGTGGCTGTCGCTCTTTCCCTGTCCCGCGCTTACCCCCTGGCCTTTGCCCGTGCCTTTCCCCACTCAATCTGGAAATCGCCCAGGCACTGCATCGGGCGGACACGGACAATTCAGGCCAGGTGAGGCGGGACGCGAGGAGGCGAGGAGGCAAGACAACTGAAGAAGACCAACTGAGGAAGACCAACTTAGGAAGACGAACTGAGGAGACGAACTGAGGATAGGCTTCAAATCATCGGGCCTTCAGTCTCAGCCAACCTGCGACTATTTTTATGCAAATTCAAACTGTCGGCCAAGGAAGAGGAACCATCATCCCTGCAAGGTAAAGTACCCAAACAGAGATTTTAACTTTGGGGTACTCGAACCTGGACAATGCCCTTGCAGCACCCGGAGACCACGTGAAGACGGCAGGCTCCAGAGAGCACCAAGAGTGAACCCCGAACCCCACCACTGTTTTGAGTTCAGCAGACCCTTTTGATTGGTGAGCATAAATTCTGGCCCCTCATAGCTTAATCTAGTTAGGTATAGGGGGTGGGATAAGGATAAGGGGATTGTTAAGATAGTTGTTTTCCCTCGATGTGCCATGTGTTCCCCATTCCCTGTATAAGTATAGTTATTTGTATTTGCCTGTAATTTTATACACTGGTAACTTCTCATAAGACTGTGTTAATTTTCTGTTTAATATTATCTTGAGTTTTGCTTGCATCCAAACCCGCGAGTCTTTTCTGTATCACCGCCTGTACCTAAGTCCGGTGTCTAGAACCCAGGGGCGTGGGAGCGATTCGAACTGCTCATAAGCAGTCAGCGGCATAACTGACTGGGCGTATGCGCCAAACACCACCACACGCCACCCCCTACAGGTAGGTGATTGGTTGGTGTGTATTAATGTTTTTGTCTCTCTAAGCTAGGCAGTGGTTTAAACTAAGAGCTGGGAAACTATAACACATTTTATTAAATTGATAACGTAACTAGTTAAACCAATTAATATAACTATAAGTAATCATTGAATAAAGACTTTAACTAATTAAATAAAATAAGTTTAGACTAAGATATGGCAGAGCAGGTTGTGTGTCTGGACAGCAGTATGTGGGAGTTTGTGGACAGCGAGACTGTCCTGAATGAATATGTCTGCAGCAGATGTCTCCATCTCGAATCTCTCTGGTTCAGAGTCATTGAGCTGGTGTGCGAGTTGGAGATGCTCTGACAGATAAGGGAGGGAGAGGAGTATCTGCACAGTTTCCTCCAGACTTCGGTCACACCTCGAAGAAAAGTGCAGGATCAGAATGGTGTTGGTGTGACCGATAGTGTGCAGAGCAAGGGGATCCCAGGTAAGAAAGGGAATGAGGATCCACAGAAACTGATCCTATCCAACAGGTACAAAGTACTTGCTACGTGTGAGGATAAGGATAAAGACTGTCGGAAGGACAGCCAGAATGCGGATGATGGCACTTTGGAGCAGGAGGCTGTCCAAAGGGGGGGGAGGAGGAGGAGAGGAAGCATAATGTAGTAGGGGCATCTATAACTAGGGGGACAGATAGCATTCTTTGTAAGCAAGTTTGAGAGTCCCACATGGTATGTTGCATACCTGGTGCCAGCTACTAAGATTCTAGATTTAGGTAAGGCCGACTTCACAAGGATGAGACACAGACTGGGCACAGTAAACTGGGCAAATCTGTAAATGGGCACAACGACAGAAGATCAGTGGGAGACGTTCAAAAAATAATTTAACGTGATACAGAACCAGTTTATACCCCTGAGGGGCAAGAGCTTTACTTGCCAAGAAAAAAAAGCCATGGACAACTAAAGAAGTAAGGGACAGTATAAAACTAAAAGAAAAATGCAAAAAATAGCACAGATCCTGGTGAATGAGAAAGATACAAAAAACAGCAAAGGGTCACAAAACAGATAGTAAGAGCTACAAAAAGTGAGTATGAAAAGAAACTTGCAAGGTATATCAAAACCAATGCAAAGAAATTTTACAATTGCATTAGCTAAAAGAGGGTAGTTAGGAGCAATGTTGGCCCCTTAAAAACTGAAAGCGGTGATATTGTCAACGATAATAAGGAAATGGCAGACATGTTGAATAATTACTTTGTGTCAGTATTTACAATAGAGGAAGAGGATAGCATGCTGGAAATCCCAAGGAAACTAATATTGAATCAGGGACAGGGACTTAATAAAATTAACGTAAGTAGACTAACAGCAATGAAGAAGATAATGGCACTAAAGAGGGACAAATCCCCAGGACCAGATGGTTTCCATCCCAGGGTTTTAAAGGAAATGGGTGAGCACATTGCAGATGCCCTGATTATAATCTTCCAAAGTTCTCTTGATTCAGGAACTATTCCTTTAGTTTGGAAAATTGCATATGTCACTGCGCTATTTAAGAATGGCAAGAGAGGGAAACCAGGGACTTATAGATCAGTTAGCCTAACATCTGTTGTTGGGAAATTGCTAGAGTCTATAATTAAGGATAGGGTGACTGAACACCTCGAAAATTTTCAGTTGATCAGAGAGAGCCAGCATGGAGTTGTGAAAGGCTAGGTCATGCCTGACAAACCTGATTGAATTTTTTGAAGAGGTGACTAAAGTAGTAGAGAGGGAAATGTCTATGGATGTTATTTATATGGACTTCCAGGAGGCATTTGATAAAGTCTCACATAAGAGACTGTTATCTAAGGTAGAAACCCACGGAATTGAGGGCAAATTATTGACCTGGTTAGGAAATTAGCTGAGCGGCAAGAGTCAGAGAGTACGGATAATGGGTAGGTACTCAAATTGGCAGGATGTGACTAGTGCTGTCCTGCAGGGATCTGTGTTGGGGCCTCAACTATTCACAGCACTTATTAATGACTTAGATGATGGTATAGAAAGTCATATATCCAAGTTTGCTGATGACACAAAGATAGGCAGCACTGTAGGCATTGTAAATGAAAGTATAAAATTGCAAAGGAATGTTGATAGATTAAGTGAATGAGCAACACTGTGGCAAATGGATTTCACTGTAAGCAAATGTGAGGTCATCCACTTTGGACCTAAAAAGGATAGAACAGTGTACTTTCTAAATGGTGAAAAGCTAAAAACAGTGGAGGTCCAAAGAGACTTGGGGGTCCAGGTACATAGATCATTAAAATGTCATGAACAGATACAGAAAATAATCAAAAAAGGCTAATGGAATGCTGGCATTTATATCTAGAGGGCTGTTCCTGGCTGGGGTGGAGATCGCCTTTACAGAAGGTAAGTACTGTAGAAAATATAGGGACAGAGTGATCTCCTGGAAGAATTTCGATCGCCTAGATGGGTCGGAGAGGAATTTCCCAGATTTTTTTCTCCCAAATTGGCCATTGGGTCTTTATCTGGTTTTTCGTCTCTCCCGGGAGATCACATGGGTTCGGGTGGATGCAGAGTGATAGAAGATTTGAGGTTAGGATCAGATCAGCCATGATCTTATTGAATGGTGGAGCAGGCTCGAGGGGCCGATTGGCCTACTCCTGCTCCTATTTCTTATGTTCTTATGTTCTTATGTTCTTAATACAAGGGGGTAGAAGTTATGTTGCAGCTATACAAAACCTGGTTAGACCACACCTGGAGCAGTTCTGGGCACCACACCTTGGGAAGGATATATTGGCCTTGGAGGGAGTGCAGAGTAGGTTTACCAGAATGATACCTGGACTTCACCAGTTATGTTACGAGTAGAGATTACACAAATTAGGGTTGTATTCCCTTGAATTTAGTAGGTTAAGGGGTGATTTGATCGACGATTTCAAGATGTTACGGGCAATAGATATGGTTGATAGAGAGAAACTATTTCTGCTGGTTGGGGATTCTAGGACTAGGGGGCTGTACGGAATTAGCCCACATGCTAGCGGGGTTGGGGTTATTTGTCTCTGGCCAGTCAGAAGCCTCTGAGCTGCTCCAGGGACCCCTTGTGGTTTTGAAGCGCTCCCCTATTCCTGAGTTCTGACCCCCAGACTTATTCGGTGGCGATGTGGACAGAAAAACAATGTGACTTGTGGTTTGGGTGCAAAACAGAGCAGCATTCATTGAAAGCAAAAGAAAAAAACTTAAAATAATCAATGTGACTCTTATGCCTGGTACAACACTTTTGCTTAAACGCAGTACATTTGTGTCCACTAGAGGGCTCCCTACTCAGTGCAACTCTCCTTTGATTAATACACGCAGTACGCTCAGTGTCCACTAGAGGGCTCCCTGCTCAGTGCAACACTGCTTTTATTATAAATCCAGTACTTTTTACTTAAAAGACCCTTTACTCACTACAGCACCTTAGCTTAGTGGCTTTTACTTAAAAACACAGCACTTTAATACAATTACTTTAAAACAGCTAACAGCGTTCACCACAGCACTCCTTTGCTTGGTGCAACACCCTTTTTAATACAGTTTTAAATACAGTACTTTAAAACAGCTACTCCCTTTTAATACAGTTTTAAATACTGAATTCAGTGTTCACCATCGCACTTCTCTGCGAGGTGCAACACTGTCTTACTTAAATAGGGGAGGAAAAATGGACACAATGAGGGAAATCGACTAAAATCATAATTCTAACGAAATTCCCACTTTACTCCCATCCCCATGCCTATCCTAAGTTGCCTTGTGGAAGGCCAGAAAAATATATGCTCACCACTGCAATGCCAGCTCCGTGCCCTGCGAACTTAGTTCTTCACTGCCCCGAAGTGAAAAACACCCCAGTGTTTTAAAAGTAAACTGCTGGTGTTTCGCATCCACAGACAGACTCCCATGCTGTAGAGGCACACAGAGGCAAGGCCAGAGCAAGAGAGAGCTTCTGGGAAGCTATCTTTTATACCCCCTTTTTGGGGCCCACCCAGCTCCGGATGTTTCTGGGCTAAAACAAAAGGGATCCAACTGCCCCATTGTTCAGTAATGGGTGATTCATCCAAACCCATTCATTTTAAACTGTTCCTTTTCTTAGTTCAAATGTCTCTTCTGTGCTGAGCTTTGAATGTAAAGCTGCAGTGTGGATGTGTCTTCATTGTGTGTGATGGGCTATTGAACCATTTCCATTCATCCTGATGGGTTTTGAATGGAGCTGAATTACTATGTAAACAGCTTGGGAGGAGTGTAAACAGAAGGCCATTGTTCTGTGGTCACCCGAAACCACAGTCTGAAGTGGATAATCCCTTGTGTACACAAAGTAGCAGTTCCTGTAAACAAACATCGATTGTCTCTGCAGGGAGGGAACTCCCCGAACTGCCTTTGATTGGCAGTTCAGCCAGCCATCTTTGATCCTCCTTTTTCATGTCGATTGTCTCTGTGTCCTGACACGAGGTCGGGCAGCCATCTTTGATCACCCCTTTTTCACTGACACACACACACAAGCTGCTTCCAAGTCCTTTTGTCTTCGGCCATGCGGTCTGACGGCCATTTTTATCCCTGGAAATTTAAAGGCACATCGCCCAGGGATTCTTTAATCAAAAATAATTAATCTTCAGAACTGTAAATTATTGCGAATTCTTACAGTCCCCCATCGGATACTAAAACTTGCTTGTGGTATCCTTGCCAAAAGTGGGCAATAATTTCTGACCCCTCCACAAACAACCTTCCCTTATATTTAACTAAATCTATCCTTGATCTCCCGACACCTCCATCTCCCCTGCCCAAAGAGAATCGTAGTACGACAGGCATCTATTGACAGAAAAACCAACAATTAATTCAAATAATCAATACACGGAGGGGGTCCAATTCCCCTGCACCACTTATATTCAAAATAAGTCAAGCATGGAGGGGGTCCTACGCCCCTGCACCGCTTATAACACAATTTTAAGATCTTTAAAGGGATTGTCATCCAGCCAACATGTCTGCTAAAATGATGGAAGACAAACGAGCTTCCTTTAACTACAAACAAGCAGTGAAATAATTAACCAGTTCCATAAATTTTTAAATTGTATTTCCAGCAGCAGGTTTTAAATGTTGTGGGCATTTGTTTCCTGCTGTCCCCTTTTCTTCGCGGACTGGGATTGCATCCTCTCTCGAATTCCACGACTCGGTCCCCTGCGATTTCCGGAACTCTGAAAAAGACAAAGAAAACATCTCGCCAGGTCCCCTGACTCGGGGAAGTGTAATCAGGTCCCGTGACCTTGATCCATAATACAATCCTGGAACCATACCACACTCAAAACTTATGCACTAATATATCACTGAAATTAAAATTAACACGTTCTACCTTAACACACGTTCTACCTTAACAACATGTTCTACCTTAATAGCATGTTCCACCTTAATATACGTTCTACCTTAAACCATAAATTAAAATTAACCCGTTCTACCTTAACACACGTTCTACCTTAACAGCATGTTCTACCTTAATAAAGCTATATACAAGTGCCGCCCGTCTCCGGGCGGCCAGCTCAGTCCCTGATTGGGCTGCCACAGGCTGCTCCTTGCTGCGTGGCTGGACTGATTCCAGCTTCTGGTCCCTCGCAGCTTATGGCTGCTGACTGGGGACCTCTGTTCTTTGGCCTCTCCCTGGCTCGGGAGACCGCCCTACTCCACTGTAAAGTGGGTGACCATACTTTCTTGGGCTGGGGCACCCGAAGAGATCTCCTAGGGAGTGTTGCCGGGGGGGCTACCCTGGCGAGCAGGCCCTTAGCTCGGGTCACACAGCCTGCTGGCTGGGGACCTCCTCCTTCGGGTCCCTCCCTTCCCAAACCTGGGCTGGGGACAGGCAATCCCTTGCCACCAGCTGCCGGTGGCTGAGAGCCTTCCCCTTCAGGTCTAAAACCTGGTTCAGGCTCCTCCCCGGAGTCCCACAAGAGAGGGGGAATCGCACGGGCCAAGTGCTGGGGAGCTCATGTAATCCCAGCTGCCTGTTCCCCTGCCCCCTGCTTAAATAAATCGCACTGATTGATATAATTGGCTGCCTGCCAGTAATCCTGTTCAAAATCATGAATAGCTCCTCCCCTAACACAAGTCACAGCTCCTGCCTATGAGCTTGTACCTGCTGCGGGCTGGGGATTTCTATTCTCAGGTTCAATCCCAGCTGCCTGTTTCCCTGTGGGTCCCATTAAGCTAAATGGGACCTCGTCAGGCCGGGGTGAATGGGTCAGGTCCTTCGAGTGGACCACCGTGCTGGAGGCTCCAGTCTCCACCAAATATCTCCCCTGCACCATCTCCTCCCCCATCTCAACATAGGGCCTGCTCCCCTCAGCTTTTTCACAGGGACACAGGTCAACAGGCTATGCTGGCTCTAGTCATTGCTGGGAGTGAGGTGGGGCAGACGGGGTCAAAGCACCGATGGTGGCTGCTATTTTTCCCTGGTTGGTCAGAAGAGACCGTAGGGACCGCAAAAATGACTCAATTGCCACAGGAGGGAGGTCTGGCCCTGCCTTTTGGGCTGGGGCTGTGGGATCCTTTCCCCTGTCCTTCCAAGGATTTTTACAGTCTTTTCTCCAGTGACCGTCTTTCCCACACCCATAGCAATTTAACCTAGCCTGAGAGGGCCGGTTCCCCTCCTGGTGCCACTCTTTTGTACTCTGGCTCCCAGGTTTAACCTCATGGCCTCTTCCCTTGGGCTGGGGAGCCTCAATACCCCTCATGTTTCTGAAGGCTACTGTGAGCTGGCGGATCACCGCTTCTTCAGTGGTCTGGGGGTCTCAGGGGTCAAACCAAGCCATGACCTGGGCTTGGATCTGGGGTAGGCTGTTTGTCATGAGACACCGGAGCCAATGAGTCAATTGGGCTGGATCCAGTGCTGCCCGCCCCGGCATTCCCGGGCATGCGCTCTGGTAGACTGGCCACAGCCTGTCTGCGAACGCCTGCGGGGACTCCCCTGGGAGCAGCACTGTTCTTTCCACCCGAGCGAACGGACTACCATGATTGAGTCCCATGGCCTCCAATACCTCATTCTTGAGACCCTCATGATCCCTCTGCCCCCTCTTGCACTCGCCAGATAGGGACTAGAGGAGATCACCTGCCATGGAAAACAGCAGCATTTTTGCTTGTTCTGCCTCATCGCAGTCGTTTACACAAGCTGCTTGCTCTCTCTCCCTGAAGTGCAGAGAGGGGTCTCCCTTTTTAGTGAGCTTGGGGATGTGGCTAACCATGTCCCTGAGCTGGTGGGTGCCATATGGCACCAGAAACTGATTCTGGATATCTCCTGGGTCATCTTCATCAATGGGCGGACCGTACCTCCGTTGTCGGAGTGGGTACACTGGTCCTGGTCCCGGCCTATCTAGCGGGGCCTGCTGTGCTTCCTCTACCTTCCCATCCTCCACGCCCCTTTGCTGCCAGAGCTCCCGAAAGCTCGGAGCCATGGGTGGCGGTTATGGGACCTCTGATTCCCTGGCCAACCTTTCCCTGGGTGTTGCCTGTGGGGCTGTTTTACTTAGGTTGCCAGTAAAATCCGGCTGACCTGCCTTCGGGCTGATCAGGCATATCATACCCTTTGCTCTTTTTAAAGCCATACTCAGGCTTTCTATCTCTGCTCTACAGGGGCCGTGATCTGCTTCCTCGAACCCTTGCTCGCAGGCCAGCTTATATGCTGCCTTTACCTCCCTAACCTTCTCCTCCTGCTCTTTTAATTCTTGTATGAGGCGAGCGTTCTCCTCCCACACCCTCATCTCATTGCTCTTGGCCTCTGCCACTAGGCACTTCAGGTACTCTGACTTGTACCTCGCATGGCTTTTGCCCTCACTAAACTTAACTACCAGGCGCTCTACCTTGGCCTGGTATTCCTCAACCTCCCTTTCCCTATCCCAACTCTCTGCCCTGGCTTCCCTAAGCCTGCGGGTGACTTCCCCGAGCCTGTGGGAACCTAACCACAGACAAACAAGTGGGATAAAAAGGAAACCAATAACTGCTGCTCTTTCCAGACCTAAACCACTGTCTGCCACATTGCACACCATTGCCGACGTCCCTGCCTCGGTCGCCATTTTTACGGAATTAAGCACACACACGCTAGCGGGGCTGGGGTTATTTGTCTCTCGCCAGTCAGAAGCCTCTGAGCTGCTCCAGGGACACCCTTGCGGTTTGAAAGCACTCCCCTATTCCTGAGTTCTGACCCCCGGACTTATTCGGTGGCGATGTGGACAGAAAAACAATGTGACTCGTGGTTTGGGTGCAAAACAGAGCAGTATTCATTGAAAACAAAAGAAAGAAACAACTTAAATTAATCAATGTGGCTCTTATGCCTGGTACAACACTTTTGCTTAAACGCAGTACACTTAGTGTCCACTAGAGGGCTCCCTACTCAGTGCAGCTCTGCTTTGATTAATACACGCAGTACACTCAGTGTCCACCAGAGGGCTCCCTGCTCAGTGCAACACTGCTTTTATTTTAAATCCAGTACTTTTTACTTAAAAGACCCTTTACTCACTATAGCACCTTAGCTTAGTGGCTTTTACTTAAAAACACAGCACTTTAATACAGTTACTTTAAAACAGCTAACAGCGTTCACCACAGCACTCCTTTGCTTGGTGCAACACCCTTTTTAATACAGTTTTAAATACAGTACTTTAAAACAGCTACCCCCTTTTCATACAGTTTTAAATACCGAATTCAGTGTTCACCATCGCACTTCTCTGCTAGGTGCAACACTGTCTTACTTAAATAGGGGAGGAAAAATGGACACAACGAGGGAAATCGACTAAAATCACAATTCTAATGAAATTGCCACTTTACTCCCACCCCTATGCCTATCCTAAGTTGCCTTGTGGAAGGCCAGAATAATATATGCTCACCACTGCAATGCCAGCTCCGTGCCCTGCAAACTTAGATCTTCACTGCCCCGAAGTGAAATACACCCCAGTGTTTAAAAAGTAAACTGCTGGCATTTTGCTTCCACAGACAGACTCCCACGCTGTAGAGGCACACGGAGGCAAGGAGGAGAGAGAGAGCTTCTGGGAAGCTATCTTTTATACCCCTTTTGGGGCCTGCCCAGCTCTGGATGTTTCTGGGCTAAAACAAAAGGGATCCAACTACCCCATTGTCCAATAATGGGCGATTCATCCAAACCCATTCATTTTAAAGTGTTCCTTTTCTTAGTTCAAATGTCTCTTCTGTGCTGAGCTTTGAATGTAAAGCTGCAGTTTGGATGTGTCTTCATTGTGTGTGATGGGCTATTGAACCATTTCCATTCATCCTGATGGGTTTTGAATGGAACTGTATTACTATGTAAACAACTTGGGAGGAGTGTAAACAGAAGGCCATTGTTCTGTGGTCACCCGAAACTGCAGTCTGAAGTGGATAATCCCTTGTGTACACAAAGTAGCAGTTCCTGTAAACAAACATCGATTGTCTCTGCAGGGAGGGCACTCCCCGAACTGCCTTTGATTGGCAGTTTAGCCAGCCATCTTTGATCCTCCTGTTTAATGTCGATTGTCTCTGTGTCCTGACACGAGGTCATGCAGCCATCTTTGATCACCCCTTTTTCACTGACACACACACACAAGCTGCTTCCAAGTCCTTTTGTCTTCGGCCATGCGGTCTGATGGCCATTTTTATCCCTGGAAATTTAAAGGCACATCGCCCAGGGATTCTTTAATCAAAAATAATTAATCTTCAGAACTGTAAGTTATTGCGAATTCTTACAGGGCTTAGTCTAAAAGTTAGAGCCAGACCTTTCAGGAGTGAAATTCAGAAACACTTCTACACACAAAGGGTGGTAGAAGTTTGGAACTCTCTTCCACAAACGGCAATTGATGCTGGTTCAATTGTTAATTTTAAATTGGAGATTGATAGCTTTTCGTCAACCAAAGGTATTAAAGGATATGGGCCAAAGGTGGGCATATGGAGTTAGGCCAGTGATCAGCCATGATCTCATTGAATGGCAGAACAGGCTCGAGGGGCTGAATGGCCTACTCCTGTTCGTATGTTCCTATGCTCAAATGAGTTTTTATTTTTCAAATATTTATCCACTTCTCTTTTAAAAGCTAACCTGCTGATAACTTTGAATATCCCTGTTAGATCCCCTCTTAACCTTTGTTCTAATGGAAAGAGTCCCAGTTTCTCTAGTCTTTCCTTATAACTAAGGCCTCTCATCACTGCTGTCATCTTAGTGAATCGCTTCTGCATCCTTACCATGGCTTACATATTTTTTCTAAACAATGGAGCTCAAAGCAGGACACAAATGGGGTGATTTTGCCAGCCCCAGGGGGGGCGGGTATGGAGGCGGGACTGCCGGGAAAATGTCAGAATTTGAGGGCGGGTGCCCAACCAGCCTCCATGCCATCTTCCTAGAAGGTGGGTAGTCGTCCTGCACCTGGTCCCATCTCCTTGGAGGTGGGAAGGGATTAAAGCCTATTAACAGGCAGAAAATAGGATTAACCCCTTTTTGCCCTCACAAGTGCGGGCTTCCCGAAGGCTCCAAAACCCGCCAGGTCAGCGAGGTGAGCACTGGGTCTGCGGGGGTCGGGGGTTGCAAAAGTGTGGTCTGAAGGTAAGTGATGGGTGCAAGAGTGTAGAGGTGAGTATCTGAGGTAAGTGCAAAGTGTTAGTAAAAGTGTACTTACCTTTGTGCCTCCCTGCAGGCTTCAGTCGGTTTGTATGCAAAGATTATTGGATCTCTGTGTTGCAGATGAGAGATGGCCATTGCATTCTCAGATGCAACAACCATCTCATTTCTGTAAAAGAAAGAAGGTTGATGAGGTCTTGAATTCAAGACCTCATCAAACTACAGAGAATGTCACTGTTTGACAGCTTCACAGAGCTTTCAAACAATGACAATTCATCTGTCAAAATTTTTTGACAGATGAAACGTCATACGTTGACGTTCCCTGCAATCAGCTTTCCCTTAATTGGCCTAGGCAGGCTTAACAAAGTCAATCAAAGGAAAATAGTGTGGGTTGGCCACAAATCGATAGAGGCGGAACATCGACCCGCCAAGCAGCAGTCCCGCCTCCATCGCGCCCCCAGTAACAAAATCACCCCAATGTTCTAACTGCAGCCTAATAAATGAATTATACAGGTTTAGCATTGCCTTAATGCCTTGTTTTGTAAAACCTAGGATCCCATTTGCTATTTTTTACAGCTTTATAACTTGTCTTCTACTTTTAAAGAATCTAAACCCCTAACCCTCTCCACTCCTCCAATCCTTTTAACACTTTACCATTTAGTATGTGGCCCCGATATTCCTGGGGAGTTTCGTCAAACTGCCAGCGTAGTGCCAGGTCTCTGCCTTGTCCACAATTTTCTGTTTGCCTTGTAAGAGCTGGAACATCTGTCCACCCCTTACAAGGTAGATGATGGCAGGGGGGAAGAGCCAGGAGCAGGGACTCCCTATGTAGGGAGTTCCTACTCTTCAAGCTCAGTCAGGACTTGAGGCATCAGTGGAAGCCGGTACACTGAATGAGGTTAGACACACCGGCCTCCATAAGGGTGGATGTGAACTCTACTGTTGGGTTGGACCCTACTGGTGGGGTGGACCTTATTGGTGGGGTGAACCATACTGGTGGGGTGGACTGTACTGGTGGGATGGACCCTACTGCTGGTGTCCAGGCTTGGATCCCAAAGGAGAGGATTTTTACAGATTTCCAAGGCAGCCAAGGGGACCTGCATCTGCTGGGACCACGACCCATGGATTTTTGCGCTCCCCATATGTCCTTTCCTTATTCTTCAACTCAGTATGTGTCCTCTTACATTTCACTGTATTAAATCTGACATTTAAATTTCATCTGACTTATCAAAGTAAAAACTGAAAAGTTCTTAGAAGGTTTTCAAAAGAATCAGAAAATAGAAAATATATTTTCTCACTCTGCTTGCCAGGTAGTTATGCAAGACTGGAGACCTGCAGCACAGAGTTTATTGCGAGCCTGATTCTTGAACACTCCACCTAAGAATAATTGTGAAAGCAGCCTGCTTCTATATTTTCAGGGGAAAACCAGTTCCATTTCAAGACTGCAGTTGTATTTTAGTTCAAAGCTACAGAAAATGATTGCATAAATAACCGGAAGGAAATGTACCTTTTATTTTTTTAAAGCAAGGCTAGATTGTAGTGTATGTACCTTTAAGAGGGAACTACTTTTACAGCTCCTGTATACTGTAGTACCGGCAGTGACCACACCTGTATATAAGCCTTGAGCATGCCTCTGTACTCCCAGTCTTGAGACTACCCTACTCCAGTAAATACCTGTTGATTGTTAAGTTACAGCATCCGTGTGGTTATTGAAAAACATCATACTCTCCGAATCACGGATCTAACAGTGGCGACGAGTGTCGATTCGAATCTACCTGCAACTCTGCATTTCCCTTTGAGGATTCGCTCCGGGAGGGCGGTGGAAGAAAGTCGAGGCCAGAAGCACGGGTGTCAACCACGAGCAACCGCCCAGTCGTCCAACAGAGAGTGAACATCACAGGGGAGGCTGTGGAGAGACGGGCTTGGTTCCCCAGCCACGACGATCAGCAACAGACTGATGACAGGTACAGCGCAGACCCTTCCCGGACAGCGGCGGCTGGAGCCGACCGATGGCGGAGAAAAAGCCGAGCAGCATCGACGGGGTAAGATAGAGGGTGAAGCGCACAGGGCGCAGCCGGGGGTTGAAAACCGAGTGGCGTCGAGGAAAAACAAAATGGAGAGAGAGAGGGTAAAGCAGCAGCCGGGTTCAGGCGGAAATGGGAAGGCGCACAGAAAAAAAAAAAAAACGCGCAGAGCACAGCCAGGGCTCAAGGGCTGAACAGTGTTCGCAGGGAGAAGAAGGGAGAGCGCGGGAGACGCTATTGAGCCGCGGAGAAGAAGGAAGGGTGTGGGAGGCGCCATTTTTAGAAGCCGCAGCGGAGAAGAAGGGCGAGTGCGGGAAGAAAGGAAAGCGCAGGAGATGCCATTTTGTGCCAGCGGAGAAGAAGGGAAAGCGTGGGAGACGCCATTTTTGACAGTTAAATGACACCCAGGGATGCCGAAGAGTGGCAGTATCTCTACGTTCGACAATGAAGTCGAAGATTGGGCGACATATGTGGAACGTATGGAGGTGTACTGCAGGGCGAATGAAGTGCCAGATGCTAGGAAAGCACTGGTTTTGTTAAATTCCATGGGTGCAAAAACTTATGGGTTACTGCAAAACCTAATAACCCCAGAGAAGCCTGTGAACAAGAATTTTGAAAGCATAGTAGAAATCCTACAGGACCACTTAAACCCCACATCGCTGCTGATAGCAGAATGATTTAAGTTCCATAAAAGGAACCAACACAAAGACGAAAGCAATGCTCAGCACTTAATGGAACTGCGCAAGCTATCGAAACACTGCCAGTTTGGAGTGGGACTAGCAGATATGTTCAGGGACAAGTTTGTGTGTGGGCTGCAGAGTGAAGGAACCCAGAAATGGCTTCTATCAGAAAAGGATCTTACGCTGGACAAGGCTTTCAGTATGAAAGTGTCACACGAAGCAGCCGCAAGGGGCACTGCAGAGATACAACGGAGACCAGAGACTGCAAGAATATGGCACCAATAAAAATGTCCTCAACCACTACAGAGAAAACGATTGCAGTCCTACGGACCATATTTGCCAGGAACGGCTTGCCAGAGCAGATTTTCTCTGATAATGGACCACAGTTTGTGTCCGAAGAGTTTCGAAAATTTATGAGAAGGAATGGGGTAAGGCATTACACATCCGCCCCGTATCATCCAGCCACAAATGGATTGGCTGAGAGGTTCGTACAAACCTTTAGGAAGGATATAAAGGCCATGTGCGACGATGAAATTCCACTACAGCATAAGGTGGACAATTTCTTATTAGCCTACCGAAACGCGACACATGCAGTTACCAACCAGACCCCGGCCATGATGTTCTTTAACCGAAGGTTGAGATCTCGTCTGGACTTGCTCAGACCAAATGTGCGAAGAAATGTTGAGGATAGACAATTCAAGCACATCAATGAGAAGCCGACAAGGAGCTTCAACGTAGGACAACCAGTCTTGGCCCGTGACTATCGAACAGAGAAGTGGCAGCCCGGAATGATATGCACAAGGCAGGGGCCATTAATGTACACAGTGGATGTTGGGGAGAACATTGTGAGACGCCACGTCGATCAGATCTTAGCGTCACAGGAATGAGTCAACCCCATGTCTCGCGTACCTGGGGATGAACCCGACATACCGGTAGCATCTACCTCTGAACCAGTAGCAGTGGAAACCGATGAACTAACCGACGAAAAGGGGCCAGAATCGCCTCCGCACCAAGAACAAGAACCTCAGGAAAGGCGCTATCCCGAAAGGATCAGGAAGCCGCCCCAAAGACTGAATCTATAAATGGACTATTGTTGTTTAATGTACATGTTAAAGTGTTAATTGTTATTTGAATATTATGGGTACTGCTAATCTAAAAGGGGAGGAATTGTAGTGTATGTACCTTTAAGAGGGAACTACTTTTACAGCTCCTGTATACTGTAGTACCGGCAGTGACCACACCTGTATATAAGCCTTGAGCATGCCTCTGTACCCCCAGTCTTGAGACTACCCTACTCCAGTAAATACCTGTTGATTGTTAAGTTACAGCATCCGTGTGGTTATCGAAAAACATCACACTCTCCGAATCACGGATCTAACATAGATAATCAGTATTCAAGTGATGGGAATGTTTGCTGTGCACCACCAGCAGAGATTCTTGAAAAATGAGCAAAAGGTGTAAACTAACGCACACATGGCATTGTTCTAACTATCTATTTGGCTACTGTACTTAATGGTAGCACTGCAATGGAGTCGTTCAGATGGTTACTGAGTTAAAAATAGAAATAAAAAGTCAGAGGAGTTAAGGGCAGCCGTATCAATGATAGATCTTGTATTAGTTGAAGTAGAGCTATTGTGTGTCAACAGTAGCAGGGAAGGAATCGATAAAAGTTAAAGCCTCAACAGAAAAGTAAAGTTAAACTAAGCTGGAAGAGTATTATCAGCAGCAAATTACCTTATTGTTTGATTGACATGTCCCTGTAGTTCTCGGTTGATCCCCCCCAAAGTGGATATGATGGTAAGTAATGCACCTTTAATCCGTTGAAAAGACTTGTGAGGATGATGTACCGCTGTTGACAACCTGTTATATGAGCCTTTCTGCCGCCCCACCCGTTCGGATTACAGTGCCACTGGTTCAACATTGCCACTTTGTTACTTTTAAATAATGATCTGAGGTGTTGCTGAAAAGAATCTTGGCCTAAAGAATCCGTGTAAGAATAAAAATCCTTTCATCTGAGAGCTGCAGTTTTCCAGCCTTCACTCAGGATGAAAATGAGCTGAACCTGCAGCTATTACCTTGATTCGAACCTTGTGGGCTGGATTTTGCCATTGGTGCTGGGTTGGGGGCGGGTCAGGTGGTCTGCGGGTCCTGCTCCCGCCTCCGATGTCAGGCAGGATAATTTAGCTAACTTGCCCTAATTGGACAATTGATTCCCAGCGTGTGCGCACCCCTGACCCAATGAGTCTTTTGGGCCTGAAACTCGCCTCTGATGACGTCATTTATGCAGCTGCATTTAAGGGCTCCAAGCAGCCTTGGTTCATTTTTTGCCTCAAAACATTTATTTGCTAATCTTCTAATGGTTTGGTCCTCTTGAAATGTCTAGTTCAAGGCCCAAGGCCTCACCCCGGTTTGATGATGACTCCCTCCATGCTCTGGTGGAGGAAGCCAGAGCACAAAAGGAGGTGCTGTTTCCTTCATCTGGGAGGAGAAAACCTCCCCAGCAGACAAAAGTTGTGTGGCTGCAACTGGCACAGTCTCAGTTCGAGATCAATGTGCAGCAGAACCTGGCTGCAGTGCCAAAAGAGGTTTAATGACCTTGTCCACACAGGAAAAGTGAGTATAACATCACCTTTACCCTCAATCTGCACTCCATCGCCTCTCATCACCAGCACTCTGCATTGTCAACCTGCTCCTCCACATCCCACTTTACCCTTACATCCCTTGCACACTTAACCATTCCCTCTCTCTCTATGTGCACAATCACTTAACTATTGGACTATGCTGGCCTCGCACTCCCTATCACTGTAATGCTATGACAACAACTTACAACACACAGGGAGGGCCCATGGTCTTGGGACCTCACTCCATATTTGTGTCCTTCTAAGCATCTATGCTATGGAGTCTCGACACTCACTCCATCATTCTCACTCAAACTCCAATTTTGTCCCTCATTGCAGGAAAAGAGAGCCCAAAATAAGAGGGAAAGGGCGAAGACAGGAGGAGGGACACCTTCAATAGCCAAGCTCACCAGCACTGATGAGGTGGCCCTAGGGATCGTGGGAGCCGAGGAGGATGTGGAAGTGGGGGACGGGCAGATGGGCATATCAGAGCAAGCTGGTGACAGAATAGTTTTGCATCTCTCTCATTTACATTGCATGAGTGACTGATTTGGCTTCTGATACTCAAACAGATTGACTTATGATCATCTGCACAATTCCGTGTGCATGCAACATTTATATCACATATCTAACACATTCCTTTACTCCCCCACAGGACCATCGACAGCCCCCATCCCCACTGTTCAGCAGGAAGAGCCTGAGCCAGAAGACTCCTCAGAGGAAGCTGCAACCTCTGAGGGCGCAGCATCAGCAGAATTAAGTGCACCCAGCACCAGCGCAGACACTCACGCCTTGGTGGTACCTTCGGGAGATAGAGTAGTGTTGTCACCTGGTGTATCACAGCACACAAGTGAACATCAGCAGGTGGTGGAGACAGGGACAGCAGTGGAGAGTCCTCATTGGAGGCCGCAGGGCGCTCTCCGCTCGGCTCAGCTGCATGTCGACCCTGTGCCTCCGGGTCCATCCAGAAGGAGAGCGGTGATTGAACTCCAGGAACAGGTGCAGGAGTCTCTGGCAGGTTTTGTCTCCAGGGTCATTGCCAGTTGGAGAGGATGGAGGAGTCCATTGCTAACATAAGCAGAGCCTTTGTGGAGGCATTGGCACATGAACGCATCACCACAGAAAGGATGGCAACCTCCGTGGAAAGGATGGCTATGGTAGAGGAGAGGATGACGATGGCCATGGAGGAGCTAAGTTGCCAGAGTGTTGAAAACATGGTGATGGCTCAGAATAGTCTGACATCTCTGGAGGAGCGATGGGCAGCTATTGAGCAGAGAAACCAGAGCTTCATGAAAGTCCTCTGGAGTAGGACTGCTAGTGCAGATATGGGTCCTCATGGCCCCCCTGAAGTGCAGCAAGTTGCAGTCAAGCCACTTGCTAGCTCTGAAGTGGGGCTGACCAATGAGATGGATGTTGGTGGCAGAGAACAAGGAAGTGGGGGCTCCTCTCCAAGCGCTCACACTCCCATGTCACTGCAGAGCCCTCGGTCAGAGCCCCGCCAGAGTCCTCACCCAACTGAGATGGACGTCTCATCCCCCGCACAGCCGCAGGAGGAGCAGATTTGTGGTGAGCCCTCACAGGCTCGCAACCCCAGAGGATGCCTGTGATGAAATATGCCATTCATCACTCATCTGTATTCTCTGTGTGGTTGTGCCTGTGGCTGTGGTTTAGTTTCAGTTTCATTTCCCTTACCTCAGTTCCGTTTCCTCACCTTGTATTGTATTGTGTGTAGGGCTCCGCCCATACCTGGCCCCTATGTAAGCAGGCTCAACATGCCTCACATCCAGTACTGTAGACCTCTGGATGGAAGACACCTCTCCACTGTGTGTTACCTTCTAAGTTAATAAAAGCCTTGTTTTGTTCCGCTAACATTGAGTCTCGGATTTATTGAGGCACATCAATTTTATTAACTTACTTTTCAACATAATGGATCAACTCTTGAAACCCGAACATTTGGATTTGGACCAGCATGCTTCGGACGCATCAGCACGCTTCAGACACTGGTTTATGTGTATGGAATTCTTCCTGGACAATTCCGCAGCCGTCACAGGCGCTACGGACGCTGAAAGTATGAAACTCGGAATCCTGCGGAATTGGGTAAGCCACAGGGTTTACCCCCTCATCCAAGACGCCGACACGTACCCGGCCGCCTGCGACATCTTAAAGGCGCATTACCAGCAGCCTACGAATGAGGTGTATGCTAGGCATCTGCTCGCTACTCACGCACAGCGACCTGGGGAATCGCTGGATGAGTTCCTAGTCACCCTGAAAACGCTTGGCAAAGACTGCAAGTGCCAAGATGTAAAAGCCGCAGTGTACACTGACGAGCTTGTTCGCGATGCCTGCATCACAGGCCTCAGCTCCACTTACATCCGGCAGAGACCGCTGGAAAAAACGGGATTGGGCCTGAAACAGGCTGTGGACACAGCGCGATCCCTGGATGTGGCCCAGAGAAACTCGGACGCCTACTCTTCAGCCCGCGCCGCCCACGCCGCCACGTGTGCACCAAGGGCACCGCCATCTTGGAAGGCATCTTCCCCACCCGGCAGCCCGACACCGTTGGGGCCCCGCTCTCCCCCCAGAAGCCCTATGACAGCCGCGACGCGTCGGGGACCCAACTGCTACTTCTGCGGGCAGTCGAAGCACACCAGAAACCTATGCCCGGCGAAAGGCACCACCTGCTTTAAGTGCGGTAAGAAGGGGCACTTCGGGAAGGTGTGCAGAGGGAACCCCGCCGGAAAACCCGCCACCGCCGCGTGTGCGCCGTGGGAGCGGCCATCTTGGACGCCATCTTGCCTGACCTCGTGGGGTCCGCCATCTTGTGAGCAGACAGCGTGGACGCCATCTTGTCTCGATCAGGGCCCTACAGTGGCATCGGTCACAGTGGACCAGACCAGGCCGCACCCGCTATCCAAATCAATGGTGGACATCGAGGTAAACGGGTGCGGGGTTAAATGTTTAATTGACTGTGGAAGCACGGAGAGTTTTATCCACCCTGAACTAGCACAACAACTCTCCCTAAAGGTGGTCCCTACTCGGGGTACCATCTCTATGGCTGATAAAACCCAGACATCGACCATTATGGGTTACTGCACGGTACAATTGTCCGTTAACGGAACTGTATACGATAATTTTAAAGTACTAATCATGAAGAATCTATGTGCGAGCGTGATCTTGGGCCTGGATTTCCAGTGCCACCACCAAAGCATCACGCTCAATTTCGGTGGGTCCCAGCCGCCCCTCACAGTGTGCGGTCTGGCTACCCTGAAGGTAAAGCCGCCTTCGCTATTCGCGAACCTTACCCCTAACTGCCGGCCAATAGCGACCAAAAGCAGGAGGTACAGTTGGGAGGACAGGCGGTTTATCGCGACCGAGGTAGACAGGCTCCTGAAGGAGCGCATTATTGAACGCAGCAACAGCCCGTGGCGCGCCCAAGTGGTGGTGGTAAGGGGTAGCGAGAAGAAATGGATGGTGATCGACTATAGCCAAACGATCAACAGGTACACCCAACTAGACGCCTACCCGCTACCCCGCATATCAGAAATGGTGAACCAAATCGCCCAATACCGGGTGTTCTCCACCATCGACCTCAAGTCAGCGTACCACCAGCTCCCTATCAGACCAGAGGACCGCCCGTACACCGCCTTCGAGGTGAACGGACGCCTCTACCAATTCCTCAGAGTCCCCTTTGGGGTGACGAATGGGGTCTCGGTCTTCCAGAGAGAGATGGACCGCATGGTCGATGACCACCACTTGCAGGCAACCTTCCCCTACCTCGACAACGTCACCATCTGCGGTCACAACCAGCAGGATCACGACTCGAACCTCGAGAGGTTCCTGAAAACCGCACAAAAACTCAACCTCACTTACAACGAGGACAAGTGCGTTTACAACACCACGCGCCTCTGCATACTAGGCAGCGTGGTGGAGAATGGGGAAATCGGACCAGACCCCGACCGATTGAGCCCCCTACGGGAGCTGCCCCTGCCCAACACTCCCAAAGCCCTGATAAGGTGCCTGGGGTTATTTTCTTATTATTCCCAATGGGTCCCCAACTACTCCGACAAAGCCCGCCCCCTCTTGAAAGCATCCTCTTTTCCGCTCTCTGCTGAGGCCCACGCCGCCTTCAAAAGCATTAAGCGGGATATTGGGCGGGCCACGCTACAGGCAGTGGACGAGAACACTCCCTTTCAAGTGGAAAGTGATGCGTCTGACTTTGCCTTGGCGGCCACCCTCAACCAGGCGGGGCGGCCTGTAGCTTTCTTCTCGAGGACCCTCCAAGGGCCCGAGATCAGACACTCCTCCGTGGAAAAGGAGGCCCAAGCCATCGTGGAGGCAGTGCGCCACTGGCGCCACTACCTAGCCGGCAAACGCTTCACCCTACTTACCGACCAGCGGTCGGTAGCGTTTATGTTCAATAATAAACAGAGGGGGAAGATTAAAAATGAGAAGATTCTTAGGTGGCGGATCGAGCTCTCCACCTTCGATTATGAGATCATGTACCGGCCAGGGGCCCTTAACAAATCCCCCGACGCCCTCTCACGAGGGATGTGTGCCAGCGCCACCGGGGATCGGCTACAGACCCTCCACAACGACCTCTGCCACCCAGGGGTCACGCGGCTGTTCCACTTCATAAAGTCCCGTAACTTACCCTACTCGATTGAGGAAGTTCGGTCTCTGACCAGGAACTGCCGCACTTGCGCTGAGTGCAAGCCTCGGTTCTACCGCCCAGGTAGAGCCCACTTAATCAAAGCTACACAGCCCTTTGAGCGGCTCAGCTTAGACTTCAAGGGCCCCCTCCCGTCCGTCGACCGCAATGTTTACTTCCTGAACATTGTGGACGAATACTCCCGTTTCCCATTCGCCTTCCCCTGCCCAGACATGACCAGCGCCACGGTCATTAAATGCCTCAACAGCCTGTTCTGCCTGTTCGGTATGCCGAGCTACATCCATACGGATAGGGGGGCGTCCTTCATGAGTGAAGAGCTACGCCAGTACATGCTGTCCAGGGGGATCGCCACGAGCCGTACCACCAGCTACAGCCCCCGGGGTAACGGTCAAGTGGAGCGAGAGAACGGGACAGTATGGAAAGCAGTCACTCTAGCTCTAAGGACCAAGGGCCTCCCTATCTCCCGCTGGCAGGAAGTCCTCTCAGATGTGCTCCATTCGATACGGTCGCTATTGTGTACTGCCACTAATGCCACGCCTCATGAACGAATGTTTGTCTTTCCCCGGAAATCCACCTCAGGCGTATCCATGCCGTCATGGCTCTCCACCCCAGGTCTGGTATTCGTGCAAAGGCATGTGAGGGGCCACAAGATGGACCCTCTCGTGGAGTCAGTGCACCTACTCCACGCCAACCCCCAATACGCGTATGTCCGGCACGCCGACGGAAGGGAGGACACCGTGTCCATAAAAGACGTCGCCCCAGCCGGTAACGACAACAACCACGACAACAGCAGCAACAATGATCACAGCAACTCTTACCCACCCACTACTCTTTCATCACCCCCGGAAGAACATCGACCAACGGTACCCCCACCAACTACCCCTTCAACAACCTTGGCGGCGCCCCCGGCAGAGACCCAGGAGGCCACCGGGGACACCCAGCCGACACCCGCGGCACCACAACAGCCATGTCGGTCACAGAGGACTATCAAACCCCCGAACAGACTAAATCTATAGAAGGGGTGAATGTGATGAAATATGCCATTCATCACTCATCTGTATTCTCTGTGTGATTGTGCCTGTGACTGTGGTTTAGTTTCAGTTTCATTTCCCTTACCTCAGTTCCGTTTCCTCACCTTATATTGTATTGTGTGTAGGGCTCCGCCCATACCTGGCCCCTATGTAAGCAGGCTCAGCGTGCCTCACATCCAGTACTGCAGACCTCTGGATGGAAGACACCTCTCCACTGTGTGTTACCTTCTAAGTTAATAAAAGCCTTGTTTTGTTCCGCTAACATTGAGTCTCGGATTTATTGAGGCACATCAATGCCCACCAAAGGTGTCGAGACAGGAGCAGCATGAAAGTGAGCACGGGGCCTCCACATCTGCTGAAGCCACAGGGGAAGCACCACGTAGGAGCACGCGTAAGAGGAAGATAAAGCACAATTAGTCACAAGGGTAGTCACTTGGGTGTTCTGTTGTGTTTAATTGTTAAATGCCATCCTTTAATCAATGTAATAAAATGAAGTGATGGCAAACTGTTGAAGTTCTGGGCTGTGTCATTTTGCAAACGGAAGTTCCACATTGAGGGCTCAGGGTGACCTGGATTTGTCATGATGATGGTCAGAGTGATAGGAAGTGCAGGTTCTTGTCCATTGTCTATGGTGTGGTAAGAAGGTGCGAGCCAAATGTGTTTGATTGGGCAACCTAAGCAAATCTGGCCAAGATGAGTGCATCCCTTGCATCCCGGGCAACAATGTGCTTGCGGGTGGCTGCCGTTGGTTGATACGCCTCTGCAAGACCTTTGTTCTCGCTCTCCTCCTCATCCTTATCTGAGGAGGCTATGCACTGAACCACTTGTCCCTCAGCAGCTGCAAGCCACGATGCTGTGCGATGTTGTGAAATGCACAGCAGACCACGACGATTCTGGAGACCCTGGCTGCTGAGTACTGCAAGGCTCCACCTGATCTATTAAGGCATCTGAATCACATCTTCAGCAAGCCGATGGTTTGCTCGATAATGGATCTGGTCGAAATGTGGCTGGAGTTGTAGCGCTCCTCAGCTTTGTTGGATGGCCTCCTGAGTGATGTCATTAGCCACGTCTTCAGGGGATAGCCCTTGTCTCCAAGTAACCATCCGCAAAGTTGGTTTGGTGGACTGAAGAGTGGAGGCACACTAGACTGCCGCAGGAAGAACGAGTCAGGGCAATTGACACAAACATGCAAAATGTCCTTCCTGTGGTTACACACCAGCTACACGTTGAGGGAGTGGAAGCCCTTGCGGTTGACAAAAAGAGCTGGATTGTGATGGGGTTCCTTAAGGGCCACATGTGTGCAGCCTGTGATGCCCTGCACCCTTGGCAAGCCTGCTATATTTGCAAATCCAACCGCACGCGTGGTTATACTTGCTTGATCCTTGGAGAAGTTTATGTAATTGTGCGCCTTTGCAAAGAGGGCATCAGTAACCTGCGTGATGCAAGTGTGTGCGGCTGATTGGGAGATGCCGCTGATGTCTGCTGTTGATCCCTGGAATGAGCCTGAAGCAAAATAGTTGAGTGCTGTGGTGACTTTGACAGCCACTGGTAAAGGGTGTCCACCCGCTCCTCTGGGCTCCAGCTATTGGTGCAGCATTGCGCAGATGTCATCGACTACCTCTCGCGAAAGTCTCAGCCTCCTTTGGCACTGCTGTTCAATCATGTTGAGGAAGCTCATCCTCATCCTGTAAACCCTGTTTTGAAGGTATCTACTGCGGCGACATGCTTCCCTGTGCTAGCGCCTTCTGCCCTGTGCAGCTTCAGGTGGGTGAGCAGCAGGTTGGCGCTCCTGTTGTTGCTGCTGCTGTTGTTCCTGATTCTGCTGCTGCCACAGCTGGTCTTCGTCCGAATCTGAGGTCCAGGAAGAAAGGGAAAAAATGGTTCCCATGATACTGGTATATACCTCAGTTGTGGAAGCGCTCATTCAATGTGGGGAGAGGGTTATATTGGGCTGGATTTTCCGATTGGAGGCTTCCTGCGTGCAGATGCCTCCGATATGGAAAAATCTACACACTTACCTGTTGGCTCCATAGGTCCCGAGACTTCCGATCCTGGGCCTCTCCTGGTGCACGCACAGAGGCCCAGGTATCCCAGGGGCGCAGGCAGTTCGCAAGCGTCCTTGGGATCACATGGGCCATGGGGAACCAATCAAAGAAGGGAATCCCCCTTCATACTTTTGACAGGTCTTCTTCCACATAGATCAGTCAAAAGTATGAATGGAGATCACTCAAAAAACACACTAAAACATTAAATACATTTTTAAAAATCACGTATTTAAAATTAGTTAAAATTACATTAAATTAAATATTTTAAACAAAAATTACATTTTTTGAAAATAATAATTAAAAATGTTTATGGGGCAAAAAATAAACTTACTTTTTAAAAGTCTTTTAAAATTATAAATGATTGACATTTTTTTAATTTTTATTTTTTAATCTCTCATGCTGGTAAAAGCAGGCCTTACGCCTGCTTTTACCAGGTGTAAATTTTTTAAAGGTTTTTAGCAGGTGGAGGTTGTGCAGAAAGCAGAACTCTCCACCCGAAGAGGCCCTTCTCCCAGGCAGGCCGATAATCTGTCAAGAGATTTCTTGACAGATTGGAAGTGCTGGATTTCAGCGCATGCGCTTCGCATGCCTGAAACCGGCACTTGCGAGGCCCCTACAGGTGTGTACACAGCTCATACAAATCCGTGGGGGGCGGAAAATATGGGCCAATATCTTATAAACATCTTTCTAAATTCTTTCTTTGCAAATGCTAATCTCTCCCACACTTCTCCCATCAATACACTGTGACCGGAATTTTCTTTACCTGGGCGGGTCCGGTGCGGGTGGTTGCTATGGCAGGTCACGAGCCCATTGCTAGCTCCATCCCACGCCACAGAATGACTTTACGCTAATGTGGCCTATTAAGCCTGCCCTGCACATTACCCAGGCCTATTAAATGGTGTGGGTCTGTGACGTCGCCGACGACGCGTTTTCAGCCGGGATATTTAAAGGAGCCATGGCCACATTGCATTTGAAGGTTCATCTAGGAGTGTGCAGTCAGTCTACTTCACAATTCCACTGTTGTACACACCACCAGAGATGACTGCACAGCGGCAGAGGTCTGCACCTAGGTTCTCCGATGAGTCCCTCCATATCCTTGTGGAGGGAGTCAGAGGACGCAGGGAGGTCCTCTTCTCTGCTGATGGGAGGAAGAGACCTCCCCAGCAGAGAAAAGGAGACTGGCTCCAAATAACAGAGGAGGGGAATAGCAGGGCTGTCATCAGGGGGACCTGGGTGCAGTGCTGCAAATGCATCAATGATTTTGTTAGATCAGGAAAGGTGAGCACAAAGCCACACTAGCCTTCATCCTGCTGTGCCTCTCATCACATCCCCATCAATCTTCCTTCCCAACCCTACTCCTGCACATCCTTACTGTATGAAAGGCTGATATTTAGAGATATTTAGTAGATGAGAATCATATATGTATAACTTCAAGTGTAGCCATTGACCAAATAATATTATCCATAATTACTCCTGGGTAACTAAAAAACTAAGACTTGTTCATAATGTAGCAGCACAGTCAAAAGCAGTTTTGACTAAGTTTTGATAACAAATAGCCACAGACTGCAAGTGAAGGTTAAATCATTAAATAACATATTATGATGCTAAGTAGAAATTAGAATTCATAGAAACATAGAAACATAGAGATAGGAACAGGAGTAGGCCATTCGGCCCTTCGAGCCTGCTCCGCCATTCAATGAGATCATGGCTGATCTTCGTCTGAGATCATAGCTGATCTTACCAGTTCAGTACCCCGTCCCCGCCTTTTCTCCGTAACCCTTAATCCCCTTAGCCTTCAGAAATATATCCAATTCTCTCTTGAAAATATTTATTGAATTAGCCTTCACAGCCCTCTGTGGCAGGGAATTCCACAGGCTCACCACTCTTTGAGTGAAGAAATTCTTCCTCATCTCTGTTTTAAATGATTTGCCCGCTATTTTTAGACTGTGGCCCCTGGTTCTGTGCTCCCCGGCCATTGGAAACATTCTCTCTGAATTCAGCCTGTCCAGGCCTGCCATAATTTTATATGTTTCGATGAGATCCCCTCTCAATCTTCTAAACTCCAGTGAGTACAAGCCCAAACTATTTAATCTCTCTTCGTAGGTCATTCCCGCCATTCCAGGTATCAGCCTGGTGAATCGCCGTTGCACTCTTTCCATGGCAAGAACATCCTTCCGCAGATGGGGCGACCAAAACTGTACACAATACTCCAGATGCGGTCTCACCAGCACCTTGTACAGCTGTAGTAAGGTATCCCTATTCCTATACTCGAACCCCCTTGATATGAAGGCCAACATACTATTTGCCTTCTTAATCGCCTGTTGCACCTGCATGCTCTCCTTCAGTGACTGGTGCACAAGAACACCCAGGTCCCTCTGCACTTCCCCATCTCCCAATCTATTGCCATTTAGATAATAATCTACCCTCCTGTTTTTACCCCCAAAGTGGATAATCTCGCATTTATCCACATTATATTGCATCTGCCACGTATCCGCCCATTCCCCCAACCTGTCCAAATCGCACTGTAGCCTCCTGACATCCTCATCAGAGCCCACCCCTCCTCCTAGTTTAGTGTCGTCAGCGAATTTGGAAATATTGCATCCAATTCCCTGATCCAGATCATTTATATATATTGTGAACAGCTGGGGTCCCAGGACAGATCCTTGCGGCACCCCGCTGGTCACTGCCTGCCACTCCGAAAACGAGCCGTTTATTCCAACTCTCTGTTTTCTATCCGCCAGCCAGTTCTCTATCCACGTTAATACTTTGCCCCCAATCCCATGAGCCTTAATTTTGCATGATAATCTTTTGTGTGGAACCTTATCGAAGGCTTTCTGGAAGTCAAGGTACACCACATCCACTGGCTAATTCGCTTAACAAAACTATTGCAACGATATTTTAAAAATAATTAGTATAAGGACAAAAAATGAGAGAGATCATGGAGATAAGGTATTTATCTGGTAGATTAAAGTGAGATAGTTTGGATACCTCAAGACTAGTGAAACAGCGCTGATATGGTATAAAGGCCTTGTACCAGGGAAGCTAGAAATGAAAGAGATAAAGTAAATTCCAATGGGGTGAAAAACTATGAACAAGATAACACTGAACATGGCAAAGTTGGTGGAAAAATACTGGAAAGGCGGGATGCTACCTTAGTCTGAGTGACAATGGTATTTTGACCATTAGAACCAATTAAAAAAGGTGATTTTGTTAAAGACCATATATGGAAACTGGCCAAACCAACTTTTGATAAGAAAAGGGTTAAAACCTCGATACCCAAAGAACAACTTCACACAGACGTACTGCGAGGACAAAGGAACAGACTTAAGACGATGTCATCTGTGTCCGAGAGGTTCCAGAGACCTAGGGCTGCGAGCTACTCGTTAAAACTATCGCCTAATATTAAGTATATTACGCTGTATGCTTATTAAATCTTGATCTATTGCTCAAGCATACTGGCTGCTGTCTATTGGTGTCTTGTCCAAGAACTCAGAGATCGATAAGATCTTACAAATTGGCACCCTTCAGAAGGGAAAAGACAAAGCGGCTAGTATTGTGTAATAGATCGGACCTTGAAAGTAGCTTCCTGATCAGCTGCTGCTCTTGAGGAGGGATAAACCCCGTGGGGAGTGGGGAGTGCCCGTGAATTGCGCGCCGATAATAATTGATGTTAGGGGTCTGTTAAAATCACCAAATGGCTAGTAAATGTTGTGTTAATGCATATAAGAGTAAGTTAGACAGAGGCGCCCGTGCGGAGGAAGTGCAGGTATTATTGACAGAACGTTTAATCAAAGGACACCGAGTCCCCTTTGAAAAAGTGATAAACTTTATTCCGGAAAGTCTGTCTCAGAAAAAACACAAAGGGTTAAGAGAGAAACATAGCCAGTTGGTTAAGCATAAAGTGCAGGAGAGAGAGGGAGAGATAGAGAAGGAAAAAGATCTAATTTGCAGGCTAACCAATCTGAAAACCTAGCAAAGGAAGGGAAAAAACAGGGATTTGGAAAGCCAGGAAAAGCTGCTGAGGCGCCGATGTAAAAAGAGAAAAAAAAGAGATACTTAAAGCTTTACCGATATGGAAGTTAGTAACGTCTGTGCCGAGACAAATAAAACACAAAATTTGCTGAGTGAAAGGAACCTTAAAAAATGCTGGAATTTCAGTTTGTGTGAAAGTGTGCGTTCAAGTGTGAAAGTTTTCCTGACTATGAATGTTTAAGAAGTTACAGTATTTCTTTTCTCTGAAAGTCTGTCTTTAAAAGAATGTGCGAATAAGATTGTGCCCCAAGAATTGGGAAAAAAATCTTTGAAATACAACTTAAGTTAAGCTGGTGTGTAAAAACTGAGAAGAACAACAAAAAGTTTGTTTAACAAAAGATTGGCCCAGAAATTCCATTCGCAGCCCTCCCGCGGGCAGCGGGCTGTGATTTGGAAAAATCTCCGCCTGGTCCGGAGGGCTCCCGGGAGGTGCAGAGTTCCATTGCTGTGCCTCTTCAAACTGCCGGTGTGCAGGGCATGCGTATCCCAGGGGTGCAGGTAGTTTGCAGTGTCCCTGGGATCACATGGGCCATGGGGAGCCAATCAGAGCAGGGAATCTCCATTCTTAGATTTGACAGGAAGACCTTTTTCTGCGTGCAGAGGGTCTCCAAAAAACAGAACTCTCCACCCCGCTCCAGGGCAGGCATCCAATCTGTCAAGAGCTTTCTTGACAGATCAGAAATGCTGGTTTCCAGCACATGCGCAGTGCATGCCTGAAACCGGCATTTCCAATGTCTCTACGGGTGAGTACACAGCGCGAACTCATCCGTAGGGATCGGAATTTCTGCCTCATTAAGTTTCAGTCTATGATTTAACCTTGGAGTCGCAGTTGCTATGGTGAAATTTTCCAAAGCAGTTTGATTTGATTTGTTTAAATGTGAAAAACTAATTTTTCTCCAGTTATATTCAATGTTTTTACAGTTTTTGGAAAGGCATCTGAAGGAAGGACAATAAGAAATGTGACATAATTTACTGTTTTCTGCAAGAATGTGCTATTTTGCGTTGTTTTATCTGTTCTGTTCGTGTGTAGTTAAAGTGTGAAAACACAACTGTCTTTTTCGATCGGGAATGCTTTTTTTAATTTACGTGAAGTGACGCAATTGCATGCGCCTGACAATGTTTTGCTCCACCTTCTTAAACACCTGCAAAGGAGTGGAGATGCCAGAGTTGGACTGGGGTGGACAAATGTACGAAGTCACACAACACCAGGTTATAGTCCAACAGCTTTATTTGAAATCACAAACTTTCGGAGCGCTGCTCCTTCTTCAGGTGAAGTGGAGAAATGCATAAAGACACAGCTTATATAGTCAGCCTGTGCTCAGGACGCAGCAGGCCAGCTACGAGACACCGCCAAACAAACAAGGCAACGGAACTACGCTACCTACATGCACACCAAGAACAGGAAGCTTGAGAAACTTGGCATCACCAGCAGCAGCAACCAAGCCTCCCCCGGTACCACGGTTGAAACCACAGGGAAATCCATCGTCAACCTGTCCGACCACACCCTTCAACCAGACAAAATTGAAGTTCTCAGCCGAGGGCTCAATTTCTGCCCCACCACCAAAATGGACCCCATCGGTCTCGCGGCAGACACAGAGGAATTCATCAGGAGAATGAGGCTCCGGGAATTCTTCCACAAATCCCAAGATGTCAGCAGCGAACCCAATGAGACAATCAATGATCCGGAACAGCAGACAGAGGGATCCGCAGTGCAGCAACCGAAGAAGAAAGAGTCAAATTGGACCCCTCCGGAGGGTCGCTGCCCTAAGCTTGACATGTATGCTCAAGCTGTCAGGAGATGCATCAACGCCAGATTCATCAGCCGCACTCACAAGACAGTCCAGAATGTCACCCGAGCACAACGCAACGCCATCCACGCTCTCAAGACCAACCGCAACATCGTCATCAAACCAGCAGACAAAGGAGGTGCCATCGTCATACAGAACAGAACGGACTATTGCAAAGAAGTATACCGACAGCTGGACAACCAGGAACACTACAGACAGTTACCCGCAGATCCGACCAAAGAACACACCCGCCAACTCAACAGACTGATCAAAACCTTCGATCCAGACCTTCAAAGCATCCTACATGCTCTCATCCCACGTACTCCCCGCGTGGGAGACTTCTACTGCCTCCCAAAGATACACAAAGCCAACACACCTGGACGTCCTATCGCATCAGGCAACGGAACCCTGTGTGAGAACCTCTCTGGATATGTCGAGGGCATCCTGAAACCCATCGTACAGGGAACCCCCAGCTTCTGTCGCGACACTACAGACTTCTTACAGAAGCTCAGCACCCACGGACCAGTTGAACCAGGAACACTCCTTGCCACGATGGACGTCTCGGCACTCTACACCAGTATCCCCCATGATGACGGCATCGCTGCGACAGCCTCAGTACTCAACACCAACAACAGCCAATCTCCAGACGCCATCCTACAACTCATCCGCTTCATCCTTGACCACAATGTCTTCACCTTCGACAACCAGTTCTTTACCCAAACACACGGAACAGCCATGGGGACCAAATTCGCACCCCAATACGCAAACATCTTCATGCACAAGTTCGAGCAAGACTTCTTCGCTGCACAGGATCTCCAACCAATGCTATACACCAGATACATCGACGACATTTTCTTCCTATGGACCCACGGCGAAGAATCACTGAAAAGACTACACGATAACATCAACAAGTTCCATCCCACCATCAAACTCACCATGGACTACTCCTCAGAATCAGTCTCATTCCTGGACACATGAATCTCCATCAAAGACGGACACCTCAGCACTTCACTCTACCGCAAGCCCACGGACAACCTCACGATGCTTCACTTCTCCAGCTTCCACCCTAACCACGTTAAAGAAGCCATCCCCTATGGACAAGCCCTGCGAATACACAGGATCTGCTCAGACGAGGAGGAACGCGATGGACACCTACAGACACTGAAAGACGCCCTTGTAAGAACGGGATATGATGCTCGACTCGTCGATCGACAGTTCCGACGGGCCACAGCGAAAAATCGCATAGACCTCCTCAGAAGGCAAACACGGGACACAACCAACAGAGTACCCTTCGTCGTCCAGTACTTCTCCGGAGCGGAGAAACTACGCCATGTTCTTCGCAGCCTTCAACATGTCATCGATGACGACAAACACCTCGCTAAGGCCATCCCCATGCCTCCACTACTCGCTTTCAAACAGCCGCCTAACCTCAAACAGACCATCGTTCGCAGCAAATTACCCAGCTTTCAGGAGAACAGCGACCACGACACCACACAACCCTGCCACAGCAACCTCTGCAAGACATGCCAGATCATCAACACAGATACCATCATCACACGTGAGGACACCACCCACCAGGTACATGGTACATACTCATGTGACTCGGCCAACGTTGTCTACCTCATACGTTGCAGGAAAGGATGCCCCGGAGCATGGTACATCGGCGAGACCATGCAGACACTGCGACAACGGATGAATGGACACCGCGCAACAATCACCAGGCAGGAGTGTTCCCTCCCAGTCGGGGAACACTTCAGCAGTCAAGGACATTCAGCCTCCGATCTTCGGGTAAGCATTCTCCAAGGTGGCCTTCGAGACACACGACAACGCAAAATCGTCGAGCAGAAACTGATAGCCAAGTTCCACACCCATGAGGACGGCCTCAACCGAGATCTTGGGTTCATGTCACGCTACATGTAACCCCACCTGATGCAGGGTCATCCAGACTCGAGTCGACATTGGCTTGTTCTCTCTACACAGATGCGGCCGGACCTGCTGTGATTTCCAGCCAAAAAAAATGTTTTTTGTCTGTTTTTTTGTTTTTCATACAGACCCCAGCATCTGCAATATTTGACCCCTTGTGACCCCACCTCATTGTTCTTTGATGTAATGTTTCCCTGACTGACCTGTTTGGACACCATTCACACCTTTGACTGCTGTGATTATCTCTCTGCCGAGGTGTGATAAATGGCAGTTGGAAAGGTTACCTGTAAACATCTGACATGATTCTCTGACTGTATAAGCTGTGTCTTTATGCATTTCTCCACTTCACCTGAAGAAGGAGCAGCGCTCCGAAAGCTTGTGATTTCAAATAAAGCTGTTGGACTATAACCTGGTGTTGTGTGACTTCTTACACCTGCAAAGGAGTTAACCCTTTCCACTGACAGCTGTTTAAGTTCACCAAGCAACAACTTTAGTATGAACTTTAAAGATATTGGACATTATTAAATTTAAGTTTCTTAATTTTAAGTTAATATTTCCCCACAGTGACAGAAGGAAAATTATGATTTGATAAATTAACCCTTTGGGCTCTAAGCAGAGTCACAATGGAATCTCTTTTTTCTTTTGTTATATGGAAGTTACCTTGTAAACTAATTGCAGCACTTCTGTCTTTAATGTTAAAACACTGTGTAAGCCACCTAGCCTGAAAATCACTTGTTTCTGAAATTGGAAATGGAAGATAAATTGATAGAAATGAAATTGAACATTGACAAAACCTGTCAGTTCAACAATACTGCTGTTTGGATTTTGGGATAATTTTGTAATAACAAAATGGACTCAGGCACTATATATTTGGTTACTTTTGGGAAAATAAAAATCCTCTAAAATAATGATGAATAAAAAGTGTTAATCAATATTGTACTGGACAGTAAAGTTCATTCAGAGCTCATGAATGAGATATGAATGGTATAATGGGATGAGTAAAATGGAGAGAAGAAGTGATTGAGGGTGTAAGATAGAAACAGGAGAATTACACCACCAATTGGGAATTTTCCAAACTTTCTAGTGAAAGTCAGGAAAGTGTAGTTAAGAATAGTAAATTGATAGCTTTCTCTTGGAGACATTTGTATCCCTGCCTATAATGAACTTTTTAAGAAAACTGAATATGGTAGTCTGGCCACTACCCAAGACATCGGAACCATGCAGAGGAAGATGAACAAAGACCTCCAGACAATCTTTTGATATGATCACCTGAAAGCCCGAGAAAGGCTTGTATTGGATGGCACGTGTGGCATGATATTGAGATACTGGTATGAGTGTGCAAATGTGATTCATTGCGTATGAAGCAATTACCATCCGGAAATGCGTGGTGAATTTGCACTGAAGAACGGGTCTCAGACATTCTCAGTTACTTGACAACAGCAAGACATGAAATGGTTAATGTGGCTCAGGAGAGAGAAACAACTTTTAAAGCATTGACACATACTCCATCAAGAAACTATCTAATTAATGAAACAATCAAAATTGAGTTAAACACACTGGTACCTGTTAGAGGAATTGAAATTGAAGTTGAAGTGGAGAGTTACATGGAATTTGGATTGGGACAATTGAGGGCTAAGGAGAAATCATGTTTAGTAAGAATTATCCACAAGACGGATACGAGTGAGAGAGATCTGGAGAATCTTTTAAGTCCATGATTTGTTGATTAGATGTTAAACTGTAATGTCACTTGAAATTATTGTAAGACTGAATTATAACTTGTAACTGTAATAAAAGTGTTTTGTAAGTAACAGAGCGTGGGAAAAACCAGTACGAATCCAGAATGAGGTGGTTTTGGCGGTGCCGCCTGTGTCACTACTACTGCAACTACCATGCTTTACGGGTCTAACAGGACCTGTCCCATCAACCAACATGTTTTACTCAATATCAAAACCTATGCTCAAGTGAAACTGACAGTAAATGAGATACTTAAGTATGAGCTGCCCAATTATGTGGCACAATTCGGGACATATATTCTCCTGTTGTCTAAGGGTTTCAGTGAGCTCGTGATGCAACTGAACTCCTCCCTAAAGCATTTTTATGTTTTGGAGCAAGACAACTCGAGAATAGATATTGAAATTGACAGCATAGGGGACAACTCACACTGTTGGGATATTGGGCTTAATACATCAGCACACCCTTACGTTTGTATTGTTTCACATGCTCTGGTAGTTCTCCAACTTGTAATGATAGTGTATTTGATAGTGTAACCTATGTAGTAAGACTTTGATACATAAGTCAATTGTTTACTCATGCCTATGACTAACCAGCACTAACAAATTAATTGAGCGCACCAAAAGAGAAGATCTGAAACAACATAGAGGAGACCCCAGGCGGGGTAACTTCAGGAAAGATGGAAGAAACAGAGGATACCCCAGAATTGGAACACCGGAACAGTGAATTGAATTTAAGTGAGGGGTCAGATCAGGGCCATTACTGCCAGATCGTATGATGCAGCAATAGGAGCAGCGGGCGGAGGAGAAAGGATAGACTGGGACGCACTAGAAGGCAAGACATATCAGCACGGCCGACATGATGGCTGGGGAACCCTGGTGTGTCCTCCATCCATGAGGATAGGCGGTCGGCCCCTGTGAGTGTCATAGTTAGCACCCCGGCCTATAATGAACAGGGGGATAAAACCTCATTTGAGAAGCGCTCCGTTCCCCTCAATTAGAGGTCTCCAATTTGCAGCAACGCTAGTCAGAGAATAAATTGAAGTAGTCGAGGAATCAATGTTTAAAACATTTCATCCTCGAGGTGGGGACTTGTACGAAAGGCTGATATTTAGAGATGTTTAGTAGATGAGAATCATATATGTATAACTTCAAGTGTAGCCATTGACCAAATAATATTACCCATAATTACTCCTGGGTAACTAAAAAACTAAGATTTGTTCATAATGTAGCTGCACAGTCAAAAGATATTTTGACTAAGTTTTGATAACAGACAGCCACGGACTGCAAGTGAAGGTTAAATAATTAAATAACATATTATGATGCTAAGTAGAAATTAGAATTCGCTTAACAAAACTAATTGCAACGATATTTAAAAAATAATTAGTATAAGGATATAAAATGAGAGAGATCATGGAGATAAGGTATTTATCTGGTAGATTAAAGTGAGATAGTTTGGATACCTCAAGACTAGTGAAACAGCGCTGATATGGTATAAAGGCCTTGCACCAGGGAAGCTAGAAATGAAAGTGATAAAGTAAATTTCAATGGGGTGACAAACTATAAACAAGATAACACTGAACATGGCAAAGTTGGTGGAAAAGTACTGGAAAGGCGGGATGCTACCTTAGTCTGAGTGACAATGGTATTTTGACCATTAGAATCAATTAAAAAAGGTGATTTTGTTAAAGACCATATACAGACACTGGCCAAACCAACTTTTGATAAGGAAAGGGTTAAAACCTCGATACCCAAAGAACAACTTCACACAGACGTACTGCGAGGACAAAGGAACAGACTTAAGATGATGTCATCTGTGTCCGAGAGGTTCCAGAGACCTAGGGCTGCGAGCTACTCGTTAAAGCTATCACCTAATATTAAGTATATTACGCTGTATGCTTAATAAATCTTGATCTATTGCTCAAACATACTGGCTGCTGCCTATTGGTGTCTTGTCCAAGAACTCAGAGATCGTTAAGATCTTACATTACCTACACCAACATCCCTTGCACCTCCACCCATCCCTCTCTCTCTATCTACATTATCACATCCCCATCTTACTAGCCACCCCTCATACTCACCATCATCCTAGTGTAATCATATCAACTAACGACACACAAGTGTAAGTGAAGGGTTCCCAAAATTCCCGCACTCCCCAAATTATGGATCAAGGGACCCTGTTTAGACAAGTTATTAAAAACAGGGTACCCAAAATGGCTCTGCCACCTTGTGACCAAACCGACAGGATTTTTAAAGCAAGGTTCTGCAGACAAGCAGGCCCAGAGATGAAACTTAAAATGCAGGAATCTGTGAAAAGGGACTCTCTGGAGCGAGCCAGACAAAGTAAACACAGAATACTCATTCATTCGACTTGAAACAAATCAAGCTAGAATGGGCCTAGAATCAAGGCCATTAGGTTTCTGCATATTTAATTGGTAACAGCTCACAGTAACCATCAAGTCAGGATGGGGACAAACAACCAGGACATCGGGGCCATTAGACCCGGAGACAACCACTCCAAAAGTCATTAAAGTAAATGGTTGTAATCATTTAAACAAGCCCGCCAAAAGTAAGACAATGGACTGACCTGATTTGGCATGCAGATAAGGAGTTGAAGAACGGGTATAATTGTAGGCCCATCAGTTGTAATCATGGTGCGCTTCGCTTAGCTCCCTGATCTCTTGCTTGTGGCCTCGGCCTGCTGTCGCTCGTACTCGCGCCCTGGCCTCGTGCGGGCTCTCTTCTCGCTCCCCGTGCCACTCAACAACCAAGGACGCCCATTACACCGGGGCCAAATGCGGGAGGAGAACGAGACCTGAGTTCAAAACCGCACAGGACACACAGGCCACAAACGGGTAGATGAGACGAGATGAGACGAAGTAGAAGGTAAACCAATAAAAGCAGAGAAGGGCAGCGAAAGACGCATTGGGAAAATCCAAACGCCTAGTTATAAGCTGGCGTTTGGTGAATAAGTTGGCATTGCATGCATGAACAGTGCGAATAAGCAGGCATTCGAAGAGTGGGTGGCAGCATCCGTGACGAATAAACTAGCGTTCGAAGCATGGGTAGTAAATTCTTTCAGACGATAAAGACCGCCAATCGACTCCGATCGTAACGTTACCGCCGACGACCGCCCGAGGGAGAAGAAGAAGAAAACCCATCGCGATGAGACGACGACGGTAGCTGAGGAAAAAGGAGGGTGCTTCGCATCAACAACTTCAGCGCCGCACCCTGAGACCACCTGGTGACGGGGTACCCCAAAGGACAGCGGGAGCGGACCTCAAAACTCATAACCGTTTAAGCAACAGGTTTTGGATCAGTGAGCGTGAATTCCTGGCCCCTCATAGCTTAATCTAGTTAGGTATAGGGGGTGGGATAAGGATAAGGGGATTGTTTAATGTAGTTGTTTTCCTTCGATGTGCCGTGTGCTCCCCATTCCCATATAAGTGTAATTGTTTTATGCCTGTAATTTTCATACCAGTAATTCTCATAAGATTGTTCTATTCTGCTTTTAATAAAATTTTGGTTTTCTTGCACCAAACCACTTGTCTACTCGATTTTCTGTATCGCCGCCTGTTCCTAAGTCCGGTGTCTAGAACCCAGGGGTGTGGGAGCGATTCAAACCGCTCAAAGGGGACAGCCAGAGGCGAAGCTGGCTGGGCACACACCACCCCCTACACAAGGAAGCCACTTGTAATTGCCACCCCACTCCATCATAGTCTCCCTCTACAGATATAACCCACCCATTCCTTACACTCATTTCATCAAGCTCGCTCAACCTTCTCTTCTTTCCCTCCTTGCAGGTAAAGAGAGTTCACAATAAGAGGGAGAGGGAGAGAACTGGCGGTGGAACAGCATCAATGGCCACCCTGACCACAGCAGAGGAGACTGCATTAGAGAAGGCAGGAGTTGCCGAGCAGCTGGAGGTGGGAGATGGAGAGAGGCGGACATCTCAGCAACCCGGTGACAGAATTACATGTCATACAGCTAAATGGCATACATCAGTCACTCATATGGGGGATTGATGTCAGCAGCCATTGAATGGTCATTATGTGCATAAGGTATCTGTACCCATTCTACATATGACATATCTAACTCACCTCTTTACTCTCCCACAGGTCCATCAAGAGCCCCCACCACTGTCCAGGAGCAAGAGGAAGACAACTCCTCAGAGAAGCCTCCAGCTTCTGAGGGTACTCCGTCACCAGACAGAAGTGCACCCAGCACCAGCGCAGATACGTACACCTCGGTGGGTGCCATGTGAGATAAAGTAGTGTTGTCACCTGCTGGCTCACAACTCACAAGTGAGCAAAGGAGATGGTGGAGACAGGGACCTCAGTGGGGAGTCCTCGCCGAAGGGCACAGGATGCTCCCAGCTCTGCTCAGCTGCATGTAGACGCTGAGCCTCGAGAGCAATCCAGAAAGAGGGAAATCCTGGAGCTGCAGGAACATGTGCAGGAGGCTCTGACAGGTTTCGCAAGCATGATGGCTGCCAGTGTTCAGAGAATGGAGGAGTCCATCTCCAACATGAGCACCACCATGTCACAGGCGATGGCAACAGTTGGCTCTTCCATGGATAGGATGGCCACCTGCATGTAGCAGCTAATGCACCACTCAGACGGGCACATGGTCTCGGGGCAGAATAGATGGTATCTATGGAGGATAGGTGGCTATCTATGGAGAATAGATGGCAGAGGCTCATAGATGTCCTCTCTAGGAGGGATATCAGTGTAAACGTGGGTCCTCATGGCTCCACTGATGTATAGCAAGGTGCTCTCCAACTCCTTGCTAGCAGGGAACTGCGGGTGGCCCATGAGTGGGATGATGGTGAGAGGGGACGTGTAAGTGGGGGCTCCTCTCAAAGTGCTCACACTTCTCCCCCATTGCCACCCCCTCAGTCAGAGCCCCAGATGCCTCCCTGGACAGCGATGGCCGAGTCTGGAGTCAGGAGGAGCAGACTTTGGCAGGGCCATCACAGATTCCAAAACCCAGAGGACGAGCACCAAAAGTTGTCTAAGCAGTAGCAGCAGAGAAGAGAGGAGGCTGCCTCTACCTCTGTTGAAGCCACAGGGGTAGCATCTTGTAGAAGCACATGTAAGAGAAAGATGCTACACAGGTAGATCCACTTGGGTGTTTTATTCAATGTTAATGTGAAGTTTCAGTTAATTTAATGTGAACCATAAATTTATTTCTTTTCAAAACTTTCTGTTCTTGGACAAATTTGTGTGCACCTTTGGAAGTGGCTTAGTTAGTTGGAGTGAATGGTCAGACATAACTTTACCTCGAGCAATTGTCATGACTGTGAAAGGAATGGATTTGTCATTGTAGGGATGCTTTATGGTGTGGCTGTGGGGAATTACCAACCTGGCGAAGCATGTGGCAACCATATGGGTGTAATGCCTGAAGTTAAGTAAATCTGGCCATGATGAGGCCATCCCTGGCCTCCTGGGCAGCAATGTGCTCGGGTGCTGGTGGGATCTGGACCGCAGGTTCCTCCAGCTCCTGCTCCTCCTCATCTTCCAGCTGATGCTCCTCCTCATCCTGCACCTCCTCCTCTGAAGAGGCTGTGCGCTCAGAGCCTTGCTTCTCATGCAGCGCTAATCGCCGCTGCTGCACTATGTTGTGCAGGGCGCAGCAGATGACGACGATTCTGGAGACCCTGGTTGGTGAGTACTAAAGGGCACCTCCAGATCTGTCTAGGCATCTGAAGCGTATTTTCAGCATGACTATTGTCTGCTCTATGACACATCTAGTGGAAATGTGACTTTCATTATATCTCTCCTCAACCTCAGTACTTGGCCTCCTCAAGGGTGTCATGAGCCACATCTTCAGTGGATAGCACTTGTCTCCAAGCAGCCAGATGGTAAGTGTGTTTGGAAGTGCAAAAAGCTGAGGGAGGGTGGGCTGGCGCAGGATGAATGAGTTATGGCAGCTGCCAGGGAATTTGGCGCACACATGCATGATGATCTTCCTATGGTTGCAGACCAATTGCACATTGAGGGAGTGGAAGCCCTTGTGGTTGACAAACACTCCTAGGTGATGATGGGGTGCCCTGATGGCCACATGTGTGCAGTCGATGACGCCCTGCACCCATGGGAAGCAAGCCAGAGTGACAAAGCTCAGCACCCACTCAGTAACACTGGCCTCATCAGTGGCAAAGTTGATATAATTGGCTGACTTGTCAAACATGGCATCGGTGACCTGGGTGATGCATCTGTGGGTGGCCGACTGCGAGATGCCGCAGATGTCTGCTGCAGATCGCTGGAAAGAACCTTAGGCGAAGAAGTTGAGGGCGCTGGTGACTTTGACAGCCACTGGTAAGGAGTACCACCCGCTCCTCTGAGCTGCAGCTCTTGCTCCAGAAAGCTGCAAATGTCTGCAATGACCTGGCGCGATAGTCTGAGCCTCCTTTGGCACTGCTGCTCAGTCATGTTGAGGAAGCTCATCCTCTGCCTATATACCCTGTGTTGCGGGTATCGCCTCCGGCGCAGTGCAACCCTACGCTGATGCATTCTTTCCTGTGCAGCATCAGGGCGTTGAAGAGAAGGTTGGTGGTTTTGATGTTGTTGCTGCTGCTGGTGTGCCTGGTGCTGCTGGTGTTGGGGCTCATCGTGGTCAGATTCTGAAGTCCAAGGTGAGACAATATAAACAGCACCCATGCTGATGGAAGAGATGACAGGTCAAGTAGAGTTGACAGAAGCAATCTGTCAATGGTGAGAGAGGTTCTTCCAATGAGGTGACACTGGATGGAGACTTTGCTGGAAAGACCTACAACCTGCAGAAAGCTCAATCTTTACTGGGAATGCAGTCAGCAACAGCTTCTGCCTGAGAAAAGTGAACATCTGTCAGGTGGGAGCTTTGACACTACATTTGATGCTGTCAAGTAATCAGCCACTCAACTCCCACCTCAGGTTGACAGACGTGGTTTCTGAGCTACGTGAATCCCGTGGCCACACAGGGAAATTTGAAATGTAGGGGGGAAAAGGCTGTCTGAAAACCAGGTTATAATGATTTCAATTGGGTCGCCTGCCTCTGCTGGTCAGGTTGCTGCCGCACCGGCAAACATGCCCTAGGGAAAGGCACGTAGGGGTGGGGTGACGGCGGGTCCCTGACCCACTACCACTTATTACAAATTTACCTCCCGACCCGCCTCCATTCCCGTCTGCCCGAACTCCAGAAAATTCCGCCACTTGTCTGGAATAGAAAAATCTCTAACTCACAATAAGCAATGATACAAGAGATCTACTAATAGTGCTATCTTCTTCTTCTTAGGCAGTTCCTCAGAACCGAGGATGACTTGCTTCCACATTAAAAATGAGTTCGCAGGTGACTGATGAGTCCAATGCGGGACCTACAGTCTCTGTCACAGGTGCGGCAGACGGTTGTTGAAGGGGCAGGTGGGTGGGGTGCTTGGGTTTACGTGCGCTCTTGCGCTGCCTGTGCTTGGCTTCCGCTTGCTCCCGGCGAAGAGACTCGAGGTGTTCGGCGTCTTCTCAGATGCTTCTCCTCCACTTTGTGCAGTCTTGGGCCAGGGATTCCCAGGTGTCGATTGGGATGTTACACTTTTTCACGGAGGCTTTGAGGGTGTCCTTGAAGCATTTCCTCTGCCCACCTGGAGCTCTCTTGCCGTGCCGGAGCTCCGAGTAGAGCGCTTGTTTTGGGAGTCTCGTATCGGGCATGCGGACAATGTGACCCATCCATCGGAGTTGATTGAGCGTGGTCAAAGCTTCGATGCTGGGCATGTTGGCCTGAGCAAGAACACTGACGTTGGTGCACCTATCCTGCCAATGGATTTGCAGGATCTTGCGGAGGTAGTGTTGGTGGTACCTCTCCAGTGCTTTGAGGTGCCTGCTGCACATGGTCCATGTCTCTGAGGCATAAAGCAGGGTGGGTATCACTGCTGCTCTGTAGACCATGAGCTTAGTGCCGGATTTGAGGTCCTGGTCTTCAAACACTCTCTTCTTCAGGCGACCGAAGGCTGCACTGGCACACTGAAGGCGGTGTTGGACTTCGTCGTCGACGTCTGCCCTTGTTGACAGTAGGCTCCCAAGGTATGGAAAGTGGTCCACGTTGTCCAAGGCCTTGTCGTGGATTTTGATAATCGGGGGGCAGTACTGTGTGGCGGGGGCAGGTTGGTAGAGGACCTTTGTCTTATGGATGTTTAGTGTAAGGCCCATGCTCTCGTATGCTTCGGTGAAGGTGTTGACGATGGTTTGGAGCTCGATCTTCGAGTGAGCGCAGATGCAAGCGTCGTCTGCATACTGTAATTTGATGAATAGTGCTATAAAAACAGTATGATATCATATATTTGCTGTTATATCACACCTTCTGTATCAATGTAAGAAATCACACAACACCAGGTTATAGTCCAACAGCTTTATTTGAAATCACAAGCTTTTGGAGCGCTGCTCCTTCATCAGGTGAAGTAGAGAGATGCATAAAAACACAGCTTATATAGTCAGAGAATAATGTCAGATGTTTACAGGTAATCTTTCTAACTGCCATTTATCACACCTCGGCAGAGAGATAATCACAGCAATCAAAGGTGTAAATGGTGTCCAACAGGTCAGTCAGGAAAACATTACATCAAAGAACAATGAGGTGGGGTCACAAGGGGTCAAATGTTGCAGATGCTGGGGTCTGTATGAAAAACATCTCTCTACTTCACCTGACGAAGGAGCAGCGCTCCGAAAGCTTGTGATTTCAAATAAAGCTGTTGGACCATAACCTGGTGTTGTGTGATTTCTTACATTTGTCCACCCCAGTCCAACACCGGCATCTCCACACCTTCTGTATCAGACTTTTGACATCAAGCTTTTTGATTGGCTCACTCTTCAGCACTGGGATTTTTCATTGCCTCAAATTTTTCACTTGCAAAACAGCAACAAATTAGAACTCAATACATAGGGAATCTCAAAGGAACAAATCAAGTATAAGCAGCGAGCAAAATCCATCAATAAGTAAAAAGCAGAAATTGAACTAATCAAATCACTCAAAATAATTTTGGACCAGCAATTTTGGTTCTTCAACCAAATCTTTTACAATATAAATGCTTTAATGCTTTTTTTTTCTTTCAGCTGATCATACGCAAGCAAAGGTCAGTTCAAATAAGATTTGTAGCTTTAGAAAGGCATAAAAAATTCACAGTAACATAATTAAACTTACCTATAAAATTGTCTTTTGTGCCTTTGAGTATCTTCGTTAACGTGATAACTCAAAGGTCACGGCCTCTCTGAAGAACTTAGTGCTTGAATTGGTACTACTCCTAGTCATATCACTCTGCCAGCTGAAAAGAGGTACCAATTACACCTGTGCCTGAAATTCCCTAAATGCCATAGTGAGTGTTGCAATGTGAAGAATCTCCACAGTATGTTTCTCATCGGCCTCTAACAGTAATTATGAGTTTGTTTTTCCACTTAGTTTCACAACAATTTGGAGCATGAACTTTGGAACCTTTCTTTGAGATAAGAGAGATTTCCCTCTTTGTCGCGCCTGGGGGATGCTCAGTTCCCAGGAGCAGCAAAGAGGAAATGAGGACAGAGATCTGTTGTGTCAGGTCTCTGTTCCCAATCGGCTGCCCTGGGATTTCTCAGGCTTCCCTTATTGAACATAACAGGCCCAGTGTGAGAATGTTAATGAGGGCAGGTTCCTGGCCTTCCACCTTGGTTTCCTCATTGTTGATCCTTTGGATGGCTGGAAACACCTAATAGTGAGGCTTGCACCAGGGTCTTTATGGACTGGAGGGCCTGCGGGGGTCCGAGGGACAGCCTGAAGATAAAAGAAAGCACTAAGCTACTGTTTATTCACTCATCGTAACCCCGCCGCCCCCCCCCGCCCCCGGACCTGTAGTTATGCTCCTGTTTCCGCCCACCTGATTCTAACACAAGGCCATGTCAGGGAGTGGGCCTACATGCATGTCAAATAACCAGGCAGAATCAATCTGTGCCGTCATCTGTGTTACTCCCTTTTTGGCAGATTCACAGCTTCTTTGGGATCAAAACTACTCACTGCTATCTTGGCTAATGGCTCACTTGTAACATTCCAGTACAGCAGCTGAGGGAAGATGGAACGAGGTCCATGCCTCCATCGTCTGGTGGAGTGGCTCACCCTCCCTTTATAATGAATGAAAATCAAGTGAGTTTCACAAAAGGCAGATGATCCACTCCACCAGATTATTAGCCAGATGATCAATGTAAAAATCCACCCAATTATTTCATTTGAATGAGCACTGGTAATTATGTTGACAGTAGTGTAGTCAGCACACAAACCTCAGACTTTTATAGGTTTAAAACAATGATAACATGCTGGATGCTTCAGAGCTGTAGCCTAGAACTGACAAGCACATTCCAATTTGACCCAAACAACATTTAGGTGTAAAACAGGCACAAAGCATACCAATTTAGCAGTGGGACATGCTGCATCCAATCTGCGCAGGCATTGGTCCCACTGCTAAATTCGTGGGATCATTTTTTTAGGGTTCCCGGACAGACAGCTAAAACAGGCATTAGGCCCCTGAAATATGTCAATGAGGAGCCAAACGCTTGTTGAAGGACCCCTGTGTAAAATGTGTTCCCGACGAGTGGGCAGGCCCCAACTCCTACCTCCTCGAGATGAGCTTAATTTTTATATTTTTTAAATAAAATTTTCTGTTGAGCTAGGAGGAGCAGGAGTGCTCTCCGCATGGGACACCACAGTCCTGGTGATCGACCATCCCGTTGCCAGATCCAATCCCTCAACCCCACCCCCCCGCCCCCACACATCCCGGAACTTACCTGAGGGCCACTGCTGAAGGCCCGAAATTCATTTTTCTCGTTGGGTGAGCTGCCTGTGGAGGTGCAAAGGGCGCCGGCAACTCACTGCAAAGATATAGATGAGGCCCAAGGCTCAATTCAAGCCTCCCTCAGGCCTCTGTGCAGGCGTGCACTTTTTGTGCAGCACTGAGTCAGGGCCCAGAACAAGTATCTACCCCTTAAACTCTGATTGACCTGAATCTATTTTTACTTAACAATAATTAGACTTTCTGGTCTTAAAAGAATGCAGCTTCACTTAGCAGAATGAAATATTGTACAGTACATGATGTAATATTTTTATCCTTACAAAATAGCCTATCATCCAACTTACCATGAGCAATGTCAAAGGAGATTGACTAGTCTGTGTTAAATGCTTGATTTCCTTAGTTTATAACCATTTTCACTACATTTTCTTTTCTGCTTTAAAAAGCTTCTCAGCATTCATTGCATCATTTGCCAGCTCAAGTCATGCCTTCTCTTACCATTTGGTTCCAATGAGAACAAATTTGTGTCCCTTAGACTTTCCTCAAGAGTTGGTACTATTCTTCTCTTTTCAACTGTTTCCAGTATTTCTGTCTTTTCTTATGCCCCTTATAAATGGTGCCTTTTCCCTCTCAGTGCAAACATGCTGCCTTTCATTCAAAAGGGAATGTTGTCTAACTGAGGCAAAATTTGGATTTTTCCAATAAATTGAAAATGTTTCCTTTCACATCTTTCAGATTGAATTTAGCACTTTATCCCCCATTAACCAGTCCTTGTTTTATTTCTTGGGCACCTTTTGCAATGGCACTATATCAGAGTAAAACAAAAACATAGGTAAAATAACATTTTGTTATCAGAGGTACCTCCTTAGTTACAGAACAATGAAAGAGAATTTTATATTTTGAAAATGATTGCTTTACGACAGGCCAATTACTTCAGTGTTTCTTGTTTGTGAAATCTGTTGTTGTATTAAGACAGATGTTTGGAAGTTGTTACAGCACTGATCATTTCAGTGTTGTCTTTATACTACCAGCTGCCTTCCCATTTTTCAAAGGATTATTAACAAATTCATGTACCTTGAGGGGGCTGAAACAATTCTGACATTAACAAGTTGTTTTAATGCCAGTTTGTTGTACATCTTTAGTATGCACTAGGCCAGTGATCTCATAAGATAATTGGGGATGATTTAATGGTTAGGGATGAGATTAGAAGTTTAGATTTATAATTTGGGTGGTTTAGATCTGAATCGGAATCAAAAAGATAAATGGTTTAGAGGAAAGGAAAATCAGCAGTGAAGAATCATCTTGCATTGTCAGGAAATGGATGTCTTGTTTCTAGATTTCAACTGCATCCCCCTCCCCTGCAACCTCTGCCACCAAGAAGGACAAGTGAGCAATGTTATGGGGATGCCATAACCTCCAGGTTCCCCTTTAAGTCACACACCATCCTGATTCGGATTTATCTTCCTGTTCAGTCATTGCATCAATAACCTGGAATTCCCTACCATGGAACACGTATTACCACAATGCCTGCAGCGGTTCAAGTCCACCATCACTTTCTCAGGACAACTAAAGATGGGCAAGAACTGCAGCCTTGCCATCATCACCCACATCCCCGAATAAATATAAAATATCATATGTAAGCCGGTTATGCCACACATGTGTCGATGTGAAGCAGTGGCACGGAATGTCTGGTATAAGTTGAGTTTGAAGTAGCCCAGATTGAATTTAGATGAGCAGTCTGAGACTATTAGCTTCGCTTTGTGCCACCCGCGATAGAGCTGCAACTGGAATGAAACAAACTTTAAGAAGCTCCCATGTAACCCATTGAATGACTTGGGAACTTTGAAAATGTCACTTTAATTATTTTGCTGTTGGTCTCACCACTTAACATTAAAATTTAACTAGCATATGTGGAGTTTACATGTACTGAACTCTGTTTTCCTTGGCCAGAGAGCAATGTGGAACCAGCAGCATAGATTGGGCTGTCAGCCCATCACTATACTCCAAGCTGACAGCCCAAAACAGATTGGGGCTGACTTTTCTTTCCAAAGCACCTGGGGAATGGTGGGTCTTCGTCTCCTTTATTGTGCCCTGGGATTTCTGGAGATTCAAACTGCAGAGGGCAGCCACAGAAGTGACACAGCAGAAGACGTTCCTTGCCCTCCTATCTCATTTTCCATTTTGAGATGCGCTGGTAGAAGCTTGAGGTAGGCCTGGTGTCTGGCTCACCTCAGATCGGAGGATTTGAGGGGGGTCAGTGGGCAAGGCACGAGAGGCCTTAGAAGGTAAGTGAAACCTTTTTGACATTTGCTCCATGGGTCTTTGTGGCTGAAGGTCTCTGGCCATTGTTTTTGGACGTCAGCCAGGAGGTCCTGAAACCAACAACCATTCCGGTTGCTGCAGACTGCTCAGACCTGCTGCAGCAGCTCCATTTCTGTCCCTGTATTTAGGTTCAAGGCCCTGACATCGGGCTAGCCTGCATCGAGGGCAAGTTGTCAGGACTTGGAAGTACAGGCGGATTCAAGTCAATGCAGGTGGAGTTGACTTTGGGTGGTGCCTGTTTGACGCCTATGTGCAGGAGGGACAAAATAATTGGTCCCATTACACTTAGCAACCTCAGTAACAAACAGAGAATAGAAGGATCTTAGTAAAACACTTAATCATGTTATCTGTTCAGCGTCATACTGTGCAGTAATGGCTCTTATATGCTCCAAGCAGGGGTGGGTGCTTGAAGGGACCATGAGTTGGAGATAGGGCTGCAACCCTGCAGTGTGAATTCACAGACCTGCATTCCCTTTGAGCACGAAGCATGCCTATGTTATCCGTCATTATCTCACTGTTCTGGATTCCCTCAGCAGAGGAAATAGTTACTCTGTATCTACCCTACCGAATCCCTTTATCATGCTAGATACCTTGAGTAGACCACCCCTCAAACTTCTCAGCTTAAGAAAATACAAGCCACGTAATATAACCTGACTTCATAATTTAACACTTTAATCCCTGGTATAATTCTGGTGAATCTGGGCTGTACCCCTTCTCTGGCCAAAACTATCCTTCCTGAGGTGCAGTGCCCAAAACTGAACGCTGTGCTCCAGATGGGGTCTAACCAAGGCTCGGTATAACTAAAGCATCACTTTCCCACTTTTGTATTTCAATCCCTTTGAGATAAAGGCCAACATCTCATAAGTCTTTTTGATTACTTTTTATACCTGAAAAAAGACGCCCGATTTTTCTTTTCATTGATTTTTAAATCGGTCGGTTTCTATAACGGGCAGGCAATCTGGGTGTTATCAAGAAATGCTTTTGGGTTTTTTCTGCTGTACAGCCTATAAATAATGCATGTTTTATTGAATGTCATGGTGTACCAGTAGGCATTTACAGTAAGGTTTTACTCCAGACGTATCTGTAATTACAGAAATGTGTTAATTTGACTCATTGAAACACTTAATTTTAATATGGATTGAATTGTTCAATAATTTCCCATACTTCTGCCAGGTATCAGATTCACAAGCTTAGTTGGGTTTAATTAAGCAATAGAAACGCAGATAGAGTTCCTAGAAGACATTTACTAAAAACATTAATTTAAATGTTGGGCATAATTTTTTTCTTTTGCTGTCTGGCCAGCTGAATAATTTACCTACCATATGGCCAGAAAATTACGAATCCAAACAATTATTATGCAAGGATACCAGCTGTCTAGTTGCCATTTTGTAAAACACCAATCTTTCACAAAATAGTTGTATCTTTAATTCTATTAACACTACAAAGTACTGTATGCTGAGGTGTTTGTGTGTTCAATGGTATTTCCTAGACATTGGACAGCAATGATTTTTCCCGGTCTCATACATTTCTCTGTTCCCATGGAAATAAAAGACAAGCATTCACTTGAAAACTTAATGTACGTTTGTTGTATTACATATTCACTTTATCCAAAATCCAATCCCTTTTCTTTACACTGGATTGCATGCTAATGCATACAGATAGTTGGATACTAAAATAAGAAATTAATACTTTTTAAATGCATGCTCTGATCGAGCCATTTTCTCAAAATGTGGGGCACATATCTGCCTAAAGTAAAAAAGACTAATCTTCCTTGCGCTTGCACACAAAATTGATTTTCTCCAGTTTCCTTAGAAACAGCAAGCGGTTAGAGCTGGTTGCCAATATCTTTACTCCAGGTTAAACTTGCCAGATTTGTCATTTACCCTCCCCTTTACTCTGTGCTGCATGTTTGCAAGGGAATATTCCTGCTCCACAACTTGATAGGAAGCCTCCATTCTTTCCTTGTTGTGGCAGAAAGCATATCCTCCGTAAACATGCCATTATTTTTTCCCCTCCTGCCTCTCACTGTTACCCCGGTTCCTGCTTAAGACGCCATGGAGAAATGTTCTGAGCTATACGGATATTCATGAAATTGAAACTGTTATGTGACTGATTGACAGTAAGTACATTTTTGCAGGCCGCCAATGGCCTTAACAGCTTTGGCTGCTCTTGAGTGAAGCACTCTACTGCCACGCAGTGCTGCATCCAGCACCCTGACCTTAAGATCCTGAAATCTGGCTAATGAGGACAAATGAGTCTGAACGACATGTAAGGTTAGAATTTAAACTTGTAACCTTGCCTAAGCTCAAGTTTCTGCTATTGCTAAGCTAAATTTTCATTTAATTACTGTATATTTCAAGCAGGTTAAAACAGTTACTGCATCATAGCAATTTTATTTTGGTTTGCAATATTTTCACCTAATTCTTTTATTACCGGTATATTGAGGGTAGGGTGGTGAAGGGAATTAGGATTTATCCCAGCTGGGATTAACGACCCAATACCTGCTCAGCTTTCATTCAAATAATATAATGCCATGGTGATTTAATCTGCCTCTGCTGCAAATTAAATCATAGGGTCTTCCACATAGTTTAAAAACACAGGCTACAGTGATAGAATAATTTGCCCAGAAACCCATTACAATCCTTTTACTTCCCATTGTAAAACCTACATCATCTCATTTGGAAACTATTACACTTTATCCAAACTAGGTCACTTCTAGATCCAATATAATTAATTTTAATTGGCATTGAATATAATGAGGACAGTTTTCATGTAACTGACGAGACTGGGTGAAATGCTGGTTTTTACATCCCGCCCAATTTCGCTCTCCACTGAAGTCAATGGGGAGTAATATTGGGTAGGGTGTATATCCAGCGCTCCACCCGATCCCGTGGGGTTCCAGCCTGGCGAACTCGGTCAAAACTGCCCCCAATGTCTCACATAGCTGTCAAATGGAGACAAATTATACATGCCAGCAGTAATTTGGAAATTGTGGCCTGATTCTTAAATTAAGAGCCGAGAATATAACTGGAACAGGATTTTCAACTGTGAAAATGGTCAACAGTCGCAGAACAAGGGAGGATCTTTTCCAGAACATGCAACTATGAATACGGTGCTGAGCAATGATCAGAGCAATGCTTAAAAACAAAGGTGAATGGTTTCATTAAAACAGTAAAAATTAGTGTATTTCAGCCGCCACACCTGTCCTTGCAACCTCTATTTCTCAGTCTCCTGTCCAACCTCTCAATCACCATAGTTTCACTCCTGTGAATGCACCATAGTATCGGTTGTGTCTATTTTGTACTTTCTCTTCCTTGCATTTTTAATCTCTGCACGTTGCATTCCTTGATCTTTGCTTCCCATTTTAGCTTAATTTCACCACCTTTTCTTGCTGTCTGATTCATGCAGGACTCCATTCTTCTGCCTGATGGGCACCTACTGTATAACAGAGCCAACAATGTATCATTACACAGTTACTTTGTTCTGCTACAGTACATACGTTGAAAATGAACTGTGTCTTAAAACAAACCAATTTTTTCCAGCTTGTCATAACCTGCAGGGTCTCTAAGTTCCTTGGAGCTCCGATTATCTCTAATACTGGTCAAAAGCCACATGATGTTAATGTTATTAACAATAACTTTATGAATAGGTGGTCTGCATCACCTCATTGAACGCTCATGTAGTAGGTCAAACTCTCGGCATAACACAGTTGAGTTCACTTTCACAGTATGTCAAATGTCCTTACACTTTCCTCAGTTATATAGGCTACGATTTTCGCGGGGCTCAGAGGGCAGATTCGGAGGCAGGTCAGCTGTTAAATTCAAAATGATTGACGGAGGGTTGGAAACCTGCTGCGATCCCGCCTCCCTGTGAGTTTCCAAAGTGTGGGTCTGCGATGTCACAACAGACCTAACACCAAGCGAAGGTGAGGGATTTAAGACACTTAACTCCTTGTTAACTGCTTGTTAACTGCTATTTTGACAGCCTTTTCCTATTTTCCCACATTTTCAACGGGTTTCATGATGTTCGGAGATCACGCCAGGTAAGTATGTCGGGAGGACCAACGAACTGGAAAGTTCACAGCTGCAACTGCAGTCTAAAAGCTGCACTCTCACATCTGTTCACTTTCAAATGTCAGAAGTTACTGATTTCAGGATTTGGGAGACACAATGGCTGTGATTTTATCAATGGAGGCGGGTTAGGTGCGGTTCAGCTGGTTTCTGGCTTCCAGTCCTGCCCCCAGCTGCATCCGGCCTACAGACGTGATTTTGCCTTGACTGACCTTGTTAGGCCTGCCCTGCATGCTTGCTGGCCAATTAAGAGGAAGCGGTTCAGATGATATCATTTGATGACACGTCATCTGCCAGTTTCCTTCAAGGGACCATGCACAATTTTATTTTGACAGTTGATTTCTCAGTGTTTGACAGCATTGAGGTGCTGAAAACACTGACAATCACTGCACAAAGGTGACCTCTTGCACCCAGGCTCTCCAACGACTCCCTCCATAGGCTGGAATAGATGGCAGCTACAGGTGAGGTGGCAGAAGCGATCTGTCACTGGTGAGAGAGGTTCTCCCAATGAGGTGGCACTGGACATGGATTTAAAAACTTGTAACCTAAAGAAAAGTGTAAGGCCTAGAAATTCAGTATAGCCACTTTTGGGGCGGTAAAGTCAGACGGCCGCTAAAGTTTGCGCCCACCGGAAAGTGGAGGGCAGTTCGCCGAAATTCAGTAGCTTTGGCCAAGGAGTTTGCTCGAGCGCTAAAACTGGCGATGCACGGCTATCCTTAGGCGCTAAGCCGGCGGTGCAGACTGATACCGCCGAGGCCGGGCGCAGCGCAGGTGCGGTCATGTTTTGATTGACAGCAGACACCCTGGCGCCGGCCAGCTCTTAAAGGGGGAAGGGTCGACTTGGTCTGCTGCCACGCCCTGGATACTGCAGCCCTCCAGCTAGGCCTAAACACTGCTGCTGGAGAGAAATAGCGCCAGGAAGGATGCAGAGGGCCCGTGAGCAAGCGCAGCGCTTCTCTGGCCATGATTTAAAGGTGCTGGTTAGGGCTTTGGAGAAGAGAAGCCATATCTTGTTCCCGGACAGTGGCAAGAAGCCTCCCAACAGGGTGTACAGGAGAGCCTGGAGGGATATCACCCAGAGGGTCACAGCCACCTGCGATGTCCCCCGAACTGTTGTCCAATGCCGGAAAAAGTTTAACGACCTCACTCGGATTGTCAGGGTGAGTACTCTTTCCAGTGTCCTCCTCATCCTTGCATGTGCACCTCACATTATGGGCAAAGGGACCTCAAAGGCCTAATGGCCAGCCCTCATCCAGCAGCTATGGCACTGGCATGAACATCAATTGCACTTTCTGCACTTTACACACTGGCCAAGCTATTCGACCATGGGAGGCAGTGCACACAACAACAGGGCACCACACTGTACTTAGAGGCCGTCCTTTCTCTTGCAGGCCAAGCTGGCCCAGAATCTGAAGAGCCGGACTGTCACCGGGGGAGGCCGTCCCCAGTTCCAGCAGCTCAGTGACCTGGAGGAGCGCGTGGGTCGACTCATGGGTGCCCGGGTGATTGGCCCCGTTGCAATTGGAGATGCCGACTCTGTGCTGGGCCCCAATGGTAAGGACATGACCTTTTGGACCTCTCTCGTTCCCCTTGCGCTTCAGATCTACATCCTTTGCCACTGTCCGACCAATGCGCAGAATGCCACCACTCATGCCTCCCTCGCTGATGCCCTGTCCTCACTCTAAAGCTACTCTTGTGCCTTCCTGCTTTCAGCTGGTGAGGAGGAGGTCCCTGAAGCTGCGAGTGTCAGTCCCTCGGAAGAGGAGGACGAGGAGGAGCAAGAGGAAGGCGGCCCATCGGGGGAACCCTCATCCGCGCCAGGGGATGGCAATGGAGGGGACACGTCTTGCCTGGAGGAGAGCCAGGGGGAAGTGTTGCAGGGGGGTGTAGCTCCTGTGCCCAGTGGCGTCCAGCCACGCGGGAAGGGTCGGGCAGCACGGCTGCCTTCTCCCCAGAGGGGGGAAGTGTTGCAGGGGAGTGTAGCTCCTGTGCCCAGTGGCGTCCAGCCACGCGGGAAAGGTCGGGCAGCTCGGCTGCCTTCTCCCCAGAGGGGGGAAGTGTTGCAGGGGAGTGTAGTTGCTGGGCCCAGTGGCGTGCAGCCACGCAGGAAGGGTCGGGCAGCTCGGCTGCCTTCTCCCCAGAGGGAGAGTCCGGCCTCCAGTCCGGAGATGGTCCTCGCCCAGGAGGTGCACCTCCTTGATCAAATGTCCGCGGACTCGGATCGTCGGCACACCGAGTTCATGGGGGTTGTGGCACGGTTGCCTGAGGCCATTGAGTCCCTGGCTCATAGTGTGTCCGATTTCGGGGCCTCACAGGCCAGGGGTTTCAAACAACTCGCGGCAGCACAGGCCAGGGGTCTCGAACAATTCGGGGCATCACAGGACGCGAGTCGGGCCGAATTCGGGGCATCACAAGACGCGAGTCGGGCCGAATTGAGGGCAGCACAGGACGCGAGTCGGGCCGAATTCAGGGCAGCACAGGACGCGAGTCGGGACGAATTCAGGGCAGCACAGGCAGCGAGTGGACAGTTGATCAGTGGTGCCGTGCAGTCACTGGCTGGTCTGATGCGGGCACAGACCAGGGCAGTACGGGCACTCACTGCTGCCACACTCGCTGTGTCAGGCAGGCATCGCCAGGGCACCCGCCGCGCTGCTGCAGCACAGCGGCCTGGCCTTCACCAGATTGCTGCGCTTGCTGCAGTGCCAGCCCGGCCGAGTGCCAGTGTCTCAGGCGAGCAGCGAGTGCCTGGCATCAGCCAGCTTGCCCCCATTGCTGCAGCCGCCACTGCCACTCCCCCAGCGAAGCTGCGACGAGCTGCTGGAGGGACTGATGCTGCCCAGCCACAGCTGCAGCAGTCAGCAGCCGGCCCCTTGAGGGCCAGAGCTCGTCTAGGCCGACCCCCAAGGGCATCTGCCGTCACGCAATGTGCCCCTCAGGAGCCTTCCCCCAGCCTTGCAGCACCCACAGGGCCCAGGTTGAGGCGGAGCAGCAGGTCGGCCAGGGGCCGGAAAAGCCTGGACAAGGACTCGCCCTCTCGGCACACAAAGTAGAGTGTGTTGGCAAATGTTTTTTTATATGGGGGTGGTTGTGTTGTCTATGGGGGGGGTTCTTTTGGTAAGGCCGAGGATGAAGGCCATTTGGATGGACAAGTTTTGTTATTCCTCCCCAGGTTGTGGGAGTGAGATATGTTTTTGACTGTTTTTTGGGGGTGTTGTCTGTTTTTGGGTTTCATGTGGGAAGGGCCCTGAGTTTGTTCAATAAAGTTTTTTCCTTATTCAGCTTGTCCATGTGTGATGTTTCAAGTGGTTGTTGCGTTAACCGGCTGAGGGCTTGCGGAGTGGCTGCATTCATGTGCCTTCATTGCCACAAGCCATTCCCTGACAGGGGGCCTAGAAGTGTCGTTCAATAAGCCGCCGACGGACGGCCCTTGGACCTTGTGGCTCCCTCCTGGGCTGGTACTCCTCCTCCTCCTCCTCCTCATGGTCCTCCTGCTCGTCCTCCTGAGGTGGTGGTCCAACGTGAGGTGGCAGTGCCTGAGTCCTGCGGATAGCCAGGTTGTGCAGCATGCAGCAAACGACGACGAACTGGGAGACTCTATCCGGTGAATACTGCAGAGAGCCGCCGGAGCGATCCAGGCAGCGGAACCGTTGCCTGAGGACGCCAATCGTTTGCTCTATGATGTTCCTTGTGGCTTGATGGCTTTCGTTGTATGCCTCCTCAGCAGGGGTCCTGGGCGCGCGGAGCGGGGTCATGAGCCATGTACACAAAGGATAGCCTTTGTCCCCGATAAGCCATCCTCTTGGGGGAGGCTGTGCCTGGAACATGTCAGCCACAGTAGTCTGGCGCAGGATAAATGCATCGTGGCTGCTGCCTGGAAAGCGGGCATTGACAGCTAGGATGCGCTGCCTGTGGTCACACACCAGCTGTACATTGAGGGAATGGTAGCCCTTCCGGTTGCGGTAATCCTCGGCATTGTCGATAGGTGCCCGCAAAGCCACATGCGTGCAGTCAATGGCGCCCTGCACCATGGGGAAGTCGGCGATCCTCGCAAATCCGACTGCACGCTGCTCCTGCCTCTCTAGGGTCATGGGGAAGGAGATGAATTGGTGTCTCCTTGTGAAAAGGGCATCGGTGACCTGCCGGATGCAGCGATGCATGGTGAACTGGGAGATGTTAGCTATGTCCCCAGCAGCGGCTTGGAAGGAGCCGCTTGCATAAAAGTTCAGAGCCACCGTGACCTTCACTTCCACTGACAGAGACGTCCTGCACATCAGCTGTGGACGCAGATCTCTGTGAAGCAGCTGGCAGATCTCTGCAACCACCTCCCTTCTGAAGCGCAGCCTCTTAACACACTGCGCGGCAGTCATGGTGAGATAGGACACCTGCTGACGGTATTCCCTGAGTGGGTAAGGCCTACATTGCCGACGCCTGATGCCCCCTCTGCGTCTAGGCATGGCTGCCCCTCTCACACAGCGTCTGCGAGCCCTTCGCACATAATGCTGGAACTGAGGGTTGGAACCCCATGCAGCCCCCATAATATACTTGCAAACAATGAAATCACAATGAGGCAAATTTCCAAGCTCTGGCCAGAAGCCAAAAATACCTCTCCTATGTTGGGCCAAATCAGTAAGGTCTCTTCCTTGGTCTCTGTCCAGAAATCCGTTGCAGAAAAGTCATTGCAGCAAAATGGCTGGCCTTTATAATTCAGTGTAAGTGCCTTTTAATTAGCGCTCCCCGAGGCCCGCAGGGCCTCTGCTGTGTTCCACTTCACAGTTCTTAACACCGCCACGCCCACATTGGGCGGGCGTGACTGAAGTTCCGGTTTGGGGCGCACAAAGGGCGTTGCACGACGAAATGATGTCATAAGTTGCGCGCGCAGCTGAGCGCGCGCAAACACTTTGCGCCGGCGCTAAATGTCTACTGAAGTTGGGCGTAGGCGCAGATCGTCCTGCGCCCGGGCGCTAAGTGCCTAGCGCTCGAGATCTACCCCTCCTAAGACGCTAACGGCTGGCGAACGCAACTGAATTTCTAGGCCTAAATGTATTAAAATTGCAGATCCCAACATTTTCTTTCCTCTGAGACTATGTGCACCATTGTATTGGATCCTTCACACCACTTCTGCAGCTGTCATGAATCCAGAAACATTACAGCAGATTCACAACACGCCATACTTACCTGGCATGGTGCCCGGACATCGGGAAACCCGAGCCAGAAGTGGCAAAATTCAAAAATAGGCAAATTGGGGACCCAGCACTTGGGAAAATTGTTTGGAGGGGGGTTGATGGCGGGACCGCAACCCGCCATCAATCAAAATGATTTTAACCTTTAACCCGCCTCCAAACACGCCCTCTGAGCGCTGGCAAAATCCAGCCCATTCTATCTTGAGGCTGTAAGTATGTGGTGTTAACTCTATATCCACTGTCACCTCCATTGGTGGACATAAAAGGCGTCCTCACCCTTCACTGTGCCACTTCAAATTGTGAGCACACATATGGCATCGATGTCAAGCATTCACAGAACATTAATTTATTACAGCAAAACAAAAGATCATAAACTCAACATTGATTTCTAGCAGAACACCCAAGTGAGTACTCTTGTAACTATTTATGTGGCAGCTTTCTCTTACGCGTGCTTCTACATGGTGCTACCCCTGTGGCTTCAGCACATGTAGAGGCAGCCTGTGTAAGATTTGCAAAATTTCTGCATCTCACTGAAGGTTATTATTAATAAAAGGGACCCTGCATGGACATTTTAAATTAAAAAGGGTACCCAAGATGGCGTCCGTGCCTCGTGGCAGAAAGCCTGTGGGATTCCAAAATGGATTCTGCAGCGCAGACAGCTTGGGAGAAATCGAAACTAAGGCTGCAGGCTTTCTGTGAAGAGAAACTTTGTACTTTGGAATGAGACAGGACTCTGAATTATGTATTAGACCAAATTGGAGACAGATCTAAATTCAGTGAGGCCTATAGTTAAAGCCATCAAACAGTCTGCATACATAATCGGAAACAGATTAAACCCAGCCATCGAGGCTGGACAAGCCCATCAAAGAACTTTCAGGACAATACAAGTCAATTATCGGGCTGGTAGATGCGATTACCGGCCATCTAAAAACTGCCAGTATAGATTGCTACCATTGTTTAAACTAGCCCGCCAAGTTTAAGACAAAGAACTAACTTGATTTGGCACGAAGATAAGGATTTTCGAATGGCGTATAATTGAAGGCCCCGGGTAGCAATCTCTTGCACTCTTGCTCTTGCCCTTGACTCTGCTCTCATGGCTCCGGCCTCTTGGGCTGCTGCTCATACTCGTGCCCTGGCCTCGTGGTGGGTTCTCTCCCTGGAGCAGATTTTCAGCAGCCAGAAACACCATACCAACTGCTAGGAAGGGGAGCGAGGCCCAAGTCCACAGCCATCCAGGACGCCCAGGCCGCAGAAAGGGGCGAGACGAAGTTGAACAGGTAGCCCAGGACTCATATAGTAGTCCGACAAGACGAGACGAGTGGAGACGAAGAAGACGATAATAACTCGACAAGGGCAGAGCAGGGCAGCGAAAAACGTATCGATAATTATACCAAGCGCCTAGTTATAAGCTGACGCTTGGGGAAGAAAGTCCTTGAGGACAGTGGGGGCAAACACCTTGAACACTGCAAATAAACGCAGGTGTCCACGCCATGACGAATATGCTAGCGTTCGAAGGATGGGTAGTAAAATCTAAGCAGTAAAAACTGCTAATCGTCTCATCGACGTAACGTTACTGCTGACGACTGCCTGAGGGAGAAGAAGAGGAGAACCCATCGAGACGAGACGATGACGGTAGCGGAGGGGAGAGGGTGTGTCGCAGTAGCCGACCCAACACCGCACCCCTGAGGACCACGTGGCGACGAGGTGCCTAGAAGGACCAGAAACCAGACTTCAAAACTCGCACTCGTTAACAGTTGGCTTTTATCTTTGGATTGGTGAGCATGAATTCTGGCCCCTCATAGCTTAATCTAGTTAGGTATAGGGGTGGGATAAGGATAAGGGGATTGTTAAGATAGTTGTTTTCCCTCAATGTGCCATGTGTTCCCCATTCCCTGTATAAGTGCATTTGCCTGTAATGTTATAGTGGTAACTTCTTTTAAGACTGTATTAATTTTCCTGTTCAATAAAATCTTGGTTTTGCTTGCATCCAAACCACCTGTCTACTCAAGTTTTCTGTATCGCTGCCTGTACCTAAGTCCGGTGTCTAGAACCCAGGGGTGTGGGAGCGATTTGAACCGCTCACAAACAGGGGCATAACTGACTGGGCGCACGCGCCACCCCACACCACCCCCTACACCTGCTCACTTCCCTGCTGCACCTGCTTAGATGCCTTTGGCGGTCATCCTCTGGGTTTTGGAGTCTGTGAGGGCCCCACCTGTGGCTGTGCAGGGGCAGACTCGGCCATCACTGTCGGCGGAGGCATCTGCGGCTCTGACCAAGGGGTTGGCAAAGGGATGGCAGTTTCAGCACTTGAAAAGGAGCCCCACTTGCATGTCCCCTCCCACCATCATCCCTCTCATGGGCCACCCACACTTCTCTGCTAGCAAGTAGCTGGAGGGCACCTTGCTGCACATCAGTCGGGCCATGAGGACCTGTCTCTTTACTGACATCCCTCATAATGGAGATGACCACGAACCTCTGGTTCCTCTCCATGATAGATGCCCATCTATCCTCCATAGCTGACCATCTATTTAGAAGTGTTCTGAGTCTGGCAGTGTATGTCCTCCATGGAGGTTGCCATCCTTTTCATGGCACCACGGCATTGCTCATGTTTGAGATGGACTCCTCCGTTTTCTGTACACTTGCCGTCACTGTGGTTGCAAACCCTGTCAGAGCCTCCTGCACTTGTTCCTGAAGCTCCAGCTCTGCTCTCTTTCTGGATGGTCCCTGAGGCTCAGTTTTGCATGCAGCTAAGCAGAGCAAGGAGTATCTTGTGGCCTCCGACAAGGACTCTCCACTGCTGTCCCTGTCTCCGCCATCTGCTTTTGCTCACTTGTGAGTTGTGATACACCAGGTGACAACACTACTCTATCTCGCATAGGACCCACCGAGGTGTGCGTCTCTACGCTGGTGCCGGACGCACTCATTTCTGTTGACGCTGCTCCCTCAGAGGATGCAGCATCCTCTGAGGAGTCCTCCTGCTCTTCCTCTTGGACAGTAGGGAGGTGGGCTCTTGATGGTCCTGTGTGAGAGTAAAGACATGAGTTAGACATGTGATATATAGATTGCAGACACATCCCATTGTGCACATGATGAGCATTCAATTTCTATTGACATCAGATCCCATATGAGTCATTCATGAAAGCCAAATCAGATGGATGGAGAAGTATTCTGTCACCAGGTTGTTCCACTGAGCCCCTCTTTCCATCCCCCACTTTGAGCTGTTCCACTGATCCTGCAATGTCGAGAGCAGACTCCTCAGCGTGGGTGAGCTGTGAGAACGATGATGGTCCTCCACCTGTTCTCTCCCTCTCCCTCATACTCTGGGCTCTCTTTTCCTGCGATGAGGGAAAACAAGTGGAGTTTCAGTGAGAGTGATGGAATGAGTGTAAAGAATGTATAGGATAGATGTTTAGAGTCATAGAGTCATAGAGTTTTACAGCACAGAAAGAGGCCCTTCGGCCCATCGTGTCTGCGCCGTCCATCAATCCCTGTCCAGTCTAATCCCATTTTCCAGCATTTGGTCCATAGCCTTGTATGCAATGGCATTTCAAGTGCTCATCCAAATGCTTTTTGAATGTTGTGAGGGTTCCTGCCTCTACCACCCTTTCAGGCAGAGAGTTCCAGATTCCAACCACCCTCTGGGTGAAAAAGATCCTCCTCAAATCCCCTCTAAATCTCCTGCCCCTTACCTTGAATCTATGCCCCCTTGTTATTGACCCCCCTACTAAGGGGAAAAGTTCCTCTTTATCTACCCTATCTATGCCCCTCATCATTTTGTACACCTCAATCAGGTCCCCCCTCAGCCTTCTTTGCTCCAATGAAAACAACCCCAGCCTGTTTAGTCTTTCTTCATAGCTGAGGCGCTCCATCCCAGGTAACATCCTGGTGAATCTTCTCTGCACCCTCTCTAAAGCAATCACATCCTTCCTATAGTGAGGCGACCAGAACTGCACACAGTACTCCAGCTGTGGCCTCACCAGCGTTTTGTACAGCTCCATCATAACCTCCCTGCTCTTATATTCTATGCCTCGGCTAATGAAGGCAAGTATCCCATATGCCTTTTTAACCACCTTATCTACCTGTTCCGCTGCCTTCAGGGATCTATGTACATGCACACCAAGGTCCCTCTGACCCTCTGTACTTCCTAGGGTCCTACCACTCATTGTGTACTCCCTTGCCTTATTTGTCTGTCCAAAATGCATCACCTCGCACTTTTCAGGGTTAGAGGGAGACTATGATGGAGTGGGTTCCCATTACCAAATTTCCTCCTTTGGAGTTGTTAGTTGTTGTCATTGCATTACATTGAGGGTGAGTGTGAGGGGTGCATAGTGTAGGGGGTGGCGTGTGCGCAGTCAGCTTCGCCCCTGACTGGCTTTTGAGTGGTTCAAATCGCTCCCACACCCCTGGGTTCTAGACATCGGACTTAGGTACAGGCGACGATACAGAATTGGAGTAGACAACTGGTTTGGTGCAAGAAAACTGTATTTTATTAAAAGGCACAATAAAATTACAACACTGAAAATTACTGGAATAGTTACAGGCTTACAAGAATACACTTAATTAGGAATGGGGAACACACCGCACATCGAGGGAAAATCACAGTAATAATCCCCCTACCCTTGTCCCACCCCCAATATCTAACTAAATTGTACTGTGAAGGGCCAGGGATTATGCTCACCAATAAGGGTTTCTGGACAGGTCGAATCCTGTTGATCAAGCCGGTTGCGGTTTTGGGATTCGCTCTTTGTGTCCTTTGGGGCCTGCCGTCGTCACGTGGTCCCAGGGCGCGGTGGTGGAGTCGTCTGAGTAAAGTACCCTCTTTTCCTCCGTTAGAGATAGGGAATAAAGTCTTTGTTGGGAACTTTACCTTGTAGAGTGGAAAACTTCGGGTTTTGTTCTTCTGGTGGTGGTCTGGTCGTCGAAGTTTTGTTGCAGTTGGGGTTCGGTTGGCGGTCTTCGGTGTTGGCTTGGTCGCAGTGGCCTGGATCACTACCTGTGCAGTGGTAATGATCCAAAGGTGTGGTTTACCCGGCCCTTTGTTACCGTGGTGCTCGTGGTCGTCTGCTTTTTGGAGTTTCGAGTATCTCTGGGCCTGAGCGTGTGCCACCCAACGCTTCTTTGCGTTTTGAGTGAACCTGGGCCTGAGCGTGTGCCTGCTCATCCCTCAACGCTTCTCCACACTGCCCTTCTCTGCTTTTCGTTGGCCTGCTTTCCTCTGCTCCAGCCCGCTTGCTGCACCCGTCTGCCTGCTTGGTTACAGCACGCCCCTGCTTGCTTCTAGTCTGCCTTTGGTTACCGGTGGGCCTACAATTATACTACTTCGGAGGTTCGTTATCTGCGCGTCAAATCAGGGTTAGTTCTTTGTCTGATTTTTGGCGAGCTCGTTAAAGTGATTATAGCCGTTCACTTTAACTGCTTTTTGGGTGGTTGCCCTGTTGCTAAATGCTCTTTAATGTCTCGGTGTTTGTTATTCATAATGTGAATCGGTATCTTCCTGGCTCGGTAGCCAGTTTAAACTGTAAGCGATTATTTATGCGATAGTTAGATGGGTTCAAGATTAAGTCTTTCCTGAGTTGATTAAGAATGCGTATTCTGCATTGTTTACTTGTCTGGCTCTCAGAAATAACAAGTCTCTCACAGGCCCAGGCTTGTCAGGGTTTTCAAAAGCCCCTTTTGAATTTGACCTGCCATTTTTGCAGGGCCCTGCTTTCCAATCGTGCAGGCTTCTGCCACGAGGTCCAGAAGCCATTTTATTTAGTGTTCCCTTATAACTTCGTCCTTCAGTGTCCCTTTATTAATAACTTTGGGGAATGTGGGAATTTTGAGAACCCTACAATAGTAAGATGCGGATGTGATTCTGTACATAGGGAGAGAGGGATGGTTGATGGTGCAAGGGATGTTGGGGTGAGTTAGGATGTGCAGGAGTAGGGTTGGCAATGCAGAGTGATGGGGATGTGATGAAAGGCACAGCAGAATTAAAGTAAGTTTGCTTTTATACTCACTTTTCCAGAACGCAGGAGATCATTGAACCTCTTCCTGCATTGGACCCAGATCCGACTGACCAGACACCTTGCAGTGACCTCCTCAACTATATGCAGCCAGGCTGCCTTTGTCTGCTGAGGATGTTTCCTTCTGCCATCCCCAGGGAACAGTACCTCCCGACATCCTCTGTCTCCCTCCACAAGAACATGGAGGGAGTCATCGTTGAAGCAGGGAACAGCCTTTGGTCTCTCTGCAGATATCGTGGAGAGCACCAGCACTCAGGAGCATCAGAAACAAAGTGAGATGTAATTGTGAAATGGCTCCTTTAAATACACCGGCTGCAAACACGTCATTGGAGCAGCTCAGCAAACCCGTACCTTGTGATCAGGGCGGGTAACTCGCACGGCGGGCTTAACGAGCCCAATCAACAGAAAATTGTGTCAGCAGACCGACTGGAGCCGGAAGCGGGACCAGAACCCGCTGACTAACATTTCCGATGCCAACCCGCCACCATTTGGAAAACCCAGCCCGTACTGTTCAGTAATTCTCTACCTTAGTTCTAGACCTGGACTAACTTTTTGAACCTATAAATCTCAGAATCTCCCTTCTATCCAATGACATGATGACCAGGTGTGATTTCTGCATCCTCTCCAAACATGAATGAGCTGTGGTAGGCTGTTCAGACTGGCTCCCTTGGTTACACTGCAGGTTCTTCTCTATCTGAGCCTTAAGCTGCCAGGCTTTGGTCAGGGCTGTCTTTCTCTCTCTCTGTCCTTTGCTGACTTTCCTGTTCTGCATGCCAAGAGAAATTTCCTGCAAAGTGTTGCAGATATGCGTAGTGGATTCCTCCCACTTATCCATCATCTCAACCACATGCATGGAAACCGTCTCCATGGGATTATATTTGGTTTCATGACTTTTAGTTACTGAAAGTGCTCAGTTATAAGCTGCCTCTTTTCTATGGCAGCAGGCTGATGGCTCTTCTGCTCCACCTCCTCACTTTCTTGAGCACCCACCTCCTGAAGTGAGCTTAGAGGGCCTTCTCCCTCTTCTTCACCATCATCATCCTTTTCAGCTTCATAAAGTGCTAATCCTTTCTATATGGTGACATCATGCTGAAGGCCACAAGCTCTAATTATTCTGGACTGTATTGCACTTCAACAGGCCTGTGGTCTGATCTATTAACATTCTTATAGTCCCATGGGTCTCATTAGTGTTCTCTACTTCTGTCTGAAAATGCCTTATAGGAGTTATAAACCATGACCACAGGGGAGATCTCTGATCAGTAAACCACCATCCTGATACATGGTTCTGAACCATCAAAGCTCATATGGTGGACTGTTGCTTGATAAGAGCACTATGACAACTTCTTGCATGCATGATAATATAATTGGCATTACACGCTAGCTGTGTGGTAACGGAATGAAAGCCTTTCCTGTACATGAAGTTGAGGGGCTTGTCATAGGGAGCTTTCAAGGCCTGTGGGAATCCAGTCAGTTTTTTATAGAATTGGACTGTTCTCTCTCTTTTTTTCACAAGTTCCATAGAGAAGATGATAAACTACATTATTAGACCCACCTTAATAGAGCCTCAATGTCCTTCTTTATACAGTGGTGTGCTGCACTTCCTATAGTTTTCGGTTTGTCTTAAGATTAAAGTTTAGTGGTGACCCCTGTCCTCTTGCCCACTACAGGGCCATTTGGTCTCTGTTCTTCTCCATGCCTGGATTCCTGAGTGCCTTTCCAGATGAAGCTGCCTGCTGGTCTCTTGCCTTCGGTTGTATCCCCAAGTCTCAAAGCTCAGACCTCTTCAGCTGATCACATTTGAGAAAGTAGAAGGTGATTTCCTGGTCTGGTGTCCTTGGGCCCTAGATGTCTAAATACAGCCCTAGGTCAGGGCTCTAAGGTAAAAAGGAGGCAAGTGAGCAATCAAGAAAGAACTTGCATTTCTACAGTGCCTTTCACATCTCCCGCTTCGCAGCCTTAGACTTAATTATCAAGTGTAATCAACATTTTGTGGGCAAAATGTGGCAGCCAATTTGTGCACAACAAATTCCCACAAACAGCGATGAGGTAAATGACCAGTTAGCCTACGTGTCCTTTGAGTTTAAGCAGCAATAAAGAAAAAATTAGTTCATTAAAAATTAAATAAAACAAGTCAAAATACTTTGTAGTAAATTACAAAGCCCCATTCACATATCTTACATTCAAGGAGGAAGGTTTCAAATAAACAGCAAAGGTCAGATACTGGATAGAAAGAAATCAGGTCTAACAATTTATTTAAAGTCTGCTTCAGCTTTCAACTTGAGAAATAAGGTCAGGGCATGCTCTGAACTCTGCACATAAATCTCCTATCACTATGTAACAGCATTTTTGTTTTTGTTTTTGTTTTTGTTTTAAGCACTTTAGTGAATAGCATATATATGACAGGTTGCCAGGCATGGGGAACAGAGTCTGAAGGTGAAAAATAACTAGTACCTTTCTAAGTGCAGTGTCTTGAAATCTATTAATTTTTGGTCACCTTGTTGAAGTATTTTAGATCAAGCACTAAATGCTGGTGATATCACTGTGGACACTGGCTTGCAAAGTGTTCTGAGTTCAACAATGAGGGAACTGAATGAATTGAATAAACATGCAGAGTTAATGTGGAATAATCCCTGTGTATACCACACCAGAGTTAACGTAGGATGCCCAGAATCTTCTCCTGTTGATGACAGGTGGTAAATACCATAATGTCAGACTGCTTCATTAAAGCTAAAACTAAAAAGGTTTGCCATTTCTAAATCACATTTACTCTATGGTCATATAAAACATAATGGCCCTGAATTTCTGATCGGAGTCTTCCTGTGGGCAGATGACTCCAATCAGAAAAAAATCTACGAACTTACCTACTGGCTCCTTAGGTCCCGAGACTTCGGATCCTGGGCCTCTCCTCTTCGAAATGCGTAGAGGCCCAGGTATCCAAGGGGTGCATGCGGTTTGCAAGCACCCCTGGGATCACATGGGCCATGGGGAACCAATCAAAGAAGGGAATCCCCCTTCACACTTTTGACAGTTCCGTACGGACAGAACTGTCAAAAGTATGAATGGGGATCACATTTAAAAACACACTAAAACATTGAGCCGGATATTCCGATCCCTATGGGTGTGTACGCGCTGTGTACCCACCCGTAGGGACATCGGAAATGCTTGTTTCAGGCATGCACTGCGCATGCGCTGAAAACCAGCATTTCCGATCTGTCAAGAAAGCACGACAGATCCTTCGGCTGCCCGGGAGAAGGGCCATTGCGGGCGGATAGTTCCGCTTTTTGGAGACCCTCCACCCGCAGAAAACCCTTACAAGGCAGAAAACCCTTATGCTTTTACCAGGATAAGAGTTGAAAAAAGTAATTAAAAAATTTTTTTTTCACTGATTTATCATTTAAAAATACTTTAAAAAAAGGTACATTTTTTTAGCCCCGTAAAGAACTTTAATTATTTTTTCCAAAAATTTAAATTTCTGTTTAAAATAGTTAATTTATTGTAATTTCAAGTCATTTTAAAAATGTGATTTTTTTAAAAATTGTTTTTTTAAAGTTTTACTATGGTTTGGGGGTGATCTCCATTCATATATTTGACAGGTCTTCCTGTCAAATGTATGAAGGGAGATTCCCTCTCCCCATGGCCCACATGTTCCCAGGGACGCTGCGAACTACCTGCGCCTCTGGGATACATGGGCCCTGCGCACTGGCAGTTTGGAGAGACCCAGGAGCGGAATTGTGCACGTCCCGGGAGCCCTCGGGTAAGGGCGCTGATTTTTCCAGATTGCAGTCCTCTGCTGATCCTCACAGATCGGAGGCCTGCGATCGGAATACCTGGGCCATTAAACTTTTAATAATACATATTTAAAATGCCATTTAATTAAATATTTCAAACAAAAATTTAATTTTTTGAATAAAATAATTAAATGTTTTTACAGGGCTAAAAATAAACTTACCTTTTTTAAGAGTATTTTTAATTTATAAATTAGTGATCAAATTTTATTTTTCTATTTTTTAAAACTCTTATGTTGGTAAAAGCAGGCCTTACACCTGCTTTTACCAGGCATAGGAATTTGACAGGCATTCAGCGGGCGAAGGTTGTGCAAAAAGCGGAACACTCCACCCGCAGAGACCCTTCTCCTGGGCAGGTGGATGATCTGTCTAGAGGATTCTTGACAGATCGCAAGTGCCGGGTTTCAGCGCATGCACTTCGCATGCCTGAAACCGGCACTTGTGCTGCCCCTACGGGCGCGTACACACCTCGTACGCACCCATGGGGGTCGGAAAATCTGGCCCATTATAGAAGTCTTCCAAATCATCACACTCTGTATCACACTCTGAACAAAAATATTAACTATGTCAATTGCTAATACAGCCGAATCTGCTTAGCATGAGTCATTTGATCATATTCAAAAGAACAGTGCTTTACCCCACTTCTACACAACCTGATGTTTAGCTTGGTCACCTGTCCATGTGAACTCAATTTGTGCGATCAGTTCCCAGACAATTTACAGCAAATGCACGCAAGGTTTATGGATAGATTATCAACCAACAGAACTAAAGCAGATTATCTGGTCAGTATCACAGAGCTTTTTGTGGGAGCTTGCTGTGCACAACTTGCCTGCCACGTTTCCTATAGTACAACAGTGACTACACTTCAAAAAGAACTTCATTGGCTGTACAGCGCTTTAGGGCATCCAGTGGTTGTGAAAGGCGCTATATAAATGCAAGTCTTTTTTCTCTTATGGATTCTGCTTGTGATTTCTTTGCACGTACCCATGTTAAGGCATTCATGTTAGTCAGCAGGCACCATGAATGTAAGCAACAGGATCAATGCAGTACAGAGCACAATGCTATATAAAAACATGTTAAAAAAAACTTGGGCATAAACGCAGTAAAAAACTTGCCATGTAGGGGAAAAATGTTAAAGGTAGCCCAGGATTAGGTCAGGGAAAAAAACCTGGCAAGCTAGACATTTCTATAAATAGACTGAAAATAGTGTTCAAAATTGATTCCAACTTGCATGAGCAAATTTATCTCAGAATCTTACAGCACAGAAGGAGGCCATTCGGCCCATCGTGCCTGTGCTGGCTCTTTGATAGAGCTGTCCCATTAGCCCCGCTCCCCTGCTCTTTCCCCATAGCCCTACAAATTTTCTTTCCTTTTCAAATATTTATCCAATTCCCTTTTGTTCTGGCTGTGTTTTGGCCAAAACAAAAAAAAAGGACAACTAATACAATCACGGTCAGAATTTAGAAGCAGCTAATAGTTACTCTGATGGAAGGACAGACTTAACATTGGTTTCAGAAGATCATGTAGGAAGTGAGCAGATAGACTGAGAGGTCTTATTGGCAGCATTGTGTACTTAGATGCTCAGTTTGGGTTCCGCCAGGACCACTCGGCTCCAGATCTCATTATAGCCTTGGTCCAAACGTGGACAAAAGTGCTGAATTGCAGAGGTGTGGTGAGAGTGACTGCCCTTACGGGGATAGCGTCGCTCTCTTGGTAAAACAAACAACTCAGAAAACGATTTTGTATCGCATGTCCATGATTGTGAGGCAATAAATTAAATAACATGGGCGATCCCAGTGCTGCACACGTGCCCAAAGAGGCTGGCGGCAAGACTACGGAAAATAGGTACGCCGGCCTCATTTGTTTATTGCAGGTCAGCTGCAGGTGCCAGTCGCGCCCCCAGAGGCAACTCGCCGGTCCCGGGAGGTACCAAAATCGAGGTCATAAGGAGAGTCCATGGAGAAGGGAGGCAATTGGGAGGGGGGGTGGTGGGGGCAGCGAGTAGTGGCCGGCAGTGGCCTATAAATTTAGTGTGGAGCTGGGAGGAGCTGCCCACCTCATAATACAAGTTTAATGCCTGTAAAACGGGTGCAAGTTTCTAGGCCACTGTTATTCAAGCGAATAGGCTGATTGTGTCATGCATATGCAAAGCCAGAAAAGTATGTCAGTGAGTTTTATCCTTAATGGAAAACAAACAGTATTTTATTACTAAGTCATTACTTTAGGGACCTAACCTTCAGAAGTGACAATTTCTCCAGATATAAAATTATCAGCACTTATTTGTTGCAATTAGTGTTGAAAAACCATCTGCATGTTAGAATTTATGCAAATCAAAATGTTGGAATAAGAGGCATTTGTTTTTAATGAATGGTTAAACACTGGGTACTAGCTTGCATACAGCAAATGAAATATTGCAGTAACAGTGGACAATTGTTCAGTTCACCAACCTAATGCACATCTGTCCTGCAGTTGATAAAACTAGCGTCACTTCCGCAAGCATGAGTGTCCATTTGCAATTGCTCTCTGCTGCTTTTGTAGTGGGGGTAATCCATTTCTTTTAAACAGGTTAACGACCCCACTAAAATAATGGAAGAAGGAACTTGTGACCAATGAATTTAAGAAGAATGTGTTAAAATGTTCACATACAAGATTTCCACAAGATCATTTCAAGGCCTCTGCTTACTGAATGTCTAAACTATTGAGCGTGAAACATAGTCATCAATCATTGTACAGAAAGCAAATAGTCAAGAAAAGCAACTAAAGTAAGTGGCATTGTGTAAATATATGAGATTATATTAGTTAGATGTGATTAACCTGTTCAGGCACCTCTGCCCGAAGTGAAGGACCAGTACAGCTGTTCACCCGTACAAACCTTATCGCAACTGAAGATTCTTAGGGTCAGGGTTATGTGAATGGAGATACAGGTGTTCAGTGTATTGGCAGTGTAACTGTTGATTTCATACTCTCACTGAATGATCAATCAGACACAATAGAAACCCATGAGCTTAATGTGGCATCAATTCCCAGCACAAAGGCAACAAGAGGCCACAGGTGTTTTGATGTCCATAAGGTGGTGCAACGAAAAAGGGAGTGATAAAGTAACTCATGTTGTGTGATGGAATTTGAACGGGTAATACGATTCCAGGGAAGCAATCGCAAGAAAAGATCTTTTTCTCACCAATTTTCTCTTCTCCTCTCCTGAAGGTGTTGAGTCCTTGCTGGGCTACAGTTCCAAGAGCCTTAGTCACACTCCATTACCTTCCCAAATGGCAATTATTCATTTGTAAACTTTGATCAGTTAGTGTTGGCAATTTCTTTTTAAACCACAGGAGGTATCATAGCTGGAAATCCATTCCATGTGCCAGCATTTCCAATAAGGTTTGCTGGGATAGTGATCATGGCCGGAATTTCATGGGACACTGAGGCTAGTTGTAGCTGCCTTGCCACTGCCCCGGCTGAGATCAGGTAACTCTACAAAGTTGGGGACTGGAACCTGGAATCCTCTGGTCTTTCTGGATACGCAAGTGGGCAGAACAATGGCAGATGGTATTTCACCAGGAGTGGGGGAGAGGCCTGCAATCAGGGCTGGGGAGAGGCTGGCGATCGGGGCTGGGGGGTAGTGGCCTGTGATCGGGGCTAGGGAGAGGCTGGCGATCGGGGCTGAGGGGGAGTGGCCTGTGATCGGGGCTACGGAGAGGCTGGCGATCGGGGCTGGGGGGTAGTGGCCTGTGATCGGGGCTAGGGAGAGGCTGGCGATCAGGGCTGGGGGGGAGTGGCCTGTGATGGGGCTAGGGAGAGGCTGGCGATCGAGGCTGAGGGGAAGTGGCCTGTGATCGGGGCTAGGGAGAGGCTGGCGATCGAGACTGAGGGGGAGTGGCCTGTGATCGGGGCTAGGGAGAGGCTGGCGATCGGGGCTGAGGGGGAGTGGCCTGTGATCGGGGCTAGGGAGAGGCTGGTGATCGGGGCTGGGGGGGAGTGGCCTGTGATGGGGCTAGGGAGAGGCTGGCGATCGGGGCTGGGGGGGAGTGGCCTGTGATCGGGGCTAGGGAGAGGCTGGCGATCGAGGCTGAGGGGGAGTGGCCTGTGATCGGGGCTAGGGAGAGGCTGGCGATCGAGGCTGAGGGGGAGTGGCCTGTGATCGGGGCTACGGAGAGGCTGGCGATCGGGGCTGAGGGGGAGTGGCCTGTGATCGGGGCTAGGGAGAGGCTGGCGATCGGGGCAGGGGGGGAGTGGCCTGTGATGGGGCTAGGGAGAGGCTGGTGATCGGGGCTGGGGGGGAGTGGCATGTGATGGGGGCTAGGGAGAGGCTGGCGATCGAGGCTGAGGGGGAGTGGCCTGTGATCGGGGCTACGGAGAGGCTGGCGATCGGGGCTGAGGGGGAGTGGCCTGTGATCGGGGCTAGGGAGAGGCTGGCGATCGGGGCAGGGGGGGAGTGGCCTGTGATGGGGCTAGGGAGAGGCTGGTGATCGGGGCTGGGGGGGAATGGCATGTGATGGGGCTAGGGAGAGGCTGGCGATCGAGGCTGTGGGGGGGGGGAGACTGTCAATCACTGGGGGGGAGACTGGTGATCGGGGCTGTGGGGGGGGGAGACTGTCAATCACTGGGGGGGAGACTGGTGATCGGGGCTGTGGGGGGGGAGATTGACAGTCGGTCGGTGGGAGGCTGGTGATTGGCGCTGTGGGAGGGGGGAGAGATTGTCATTCACTGGGGGGGAGGCTGGTGATCGGGGCTGGGGGAGGGGGTGGAGATTGTCAATCACTAGGGGGGAGGCTGGTGATCAGGGCTGGGGGGGAGATTGTCAATCACTGGGGGGAGACTGGTGATCGGGGCTGGGGGGAGATTGTCAATCACTGGGGGGGAGACTGGTGATCAGGGGTGGGGGGGAGATTGTCAATCACTGGGGAAAGGCTGGTGATCGGGGATGTGGGGGGAGATTTTCAATCACTGGGAGGGAGAGGCTGGTGATCGGGGCTGGGGGGAGGGAGAGATTGTCAATCACTGGGGGGGTCTGGTGATCGGGGCTGGGGGGGGGAGATTGTCAATCACTGGGTGGGGGGCTGGTGATCGGGGCTGCGGGGGGGGGAGATTGTCAATCACTGGGGGGGGTCTGGTGATCGGAGCTGGGTGGGGGAGATTGTCCATCACTGCGGGGGAGGCTGGTGGTCGGTGCTGCAGGGAGATTGTCAATCACTGGGTGGGGGGCTGGTGATCGGGGCTGGGGGGGGAGATTGTCAATCACTGGGGGGGTCTGGTGATCGGGGCTGGGGGGGAGATTGTCAATCACTGGGTGGGGGGCTGGTGATCGGGGCTGGGGGGAAGGAGATTGTCAATCACTCGGGAAAGGCTGGTGATCGGGGCGGGGGGAGAGATTGTCAATCACAGGGGGAGGCTGGTGATCGGGGCTGGGGGGGAGATTGTCAATCACTGGGGGGGGCTGGTGATCGGGGCTGGGGGGAGGGAGATTCTCAATCACTGGGTGGGGGGCTGGTGATCGGGGCTGGGGGGGGGAGATTGTCAATCACTGAGGTGGAGGCTGGTGATCAGGGCTGGGGGGGAGATTGTCAATCACTGGCTGGGGGGCTGGTGATTGGGACGGAGGGCAAGATTGTCAATCACTTGGGGAGAGGCTGGTGATCAGGGCTGTGGGGGGGGGGAGATTGTCAATCACTGTGTGGGGGGCTGGTGATCGGGGCTGGGGGGGGAGATTGTCAATCACTGGTGGAGGGGCTGGTGACCGGGGCGGGGTGGAGATTGTCAATCACTGGGTGGAAAGGCTGGTGATCGGGGCTGGGGGGGAGATTGTCAATCACTGGGTGGAAAGGCTGGTGATCGGGGCAGTTGGGGGAGATTGTCAATCACTACGGGGGAGACTGGTGATCGGGGCAGGTGGGGGAGATTGGCAATCACTGGGTGGGGGGCTGGTGATTGGAGCGGGGGGAGATTGTCAATCACTGGGGGGAGGATGGTGATCGGGGCAGGGGGAGATTGTCAATCACTGGGGGGAGGCTGGTGATCGGGCCGGGGGGAGAGATTGTCAATCACTGGGGGGAGGCTGGTGATCAGGGCTGTGGGGGAAATTGTCAATCACTGGGTGGGGGGCTGGTGATTGGGGCTGGGGGGGGAGATTGTCAATCACTGGGGGGGAGGCTGATGATTGGAGCGGGGGGAGATTGTCAATCACTGGGGGGAGGATGGTGATCGGGGCGGGGGGAGATTGTCAATCACTGAAGGGGGTGTTGGTGATCGGAGCTGTGGGGGGGGAGATTGTCAATCACTGGGCGGGGGGCTGGTGATCGGGGCTGGGGGGAGGGAGATTGTCAATCACTGGGTGGGGGGCTGGTGATCGGGGCGGGGGGGAGAGATTGTCAATCACTGGGGGGAGGCTGGTGATCGGGGCTATGGCGGGGGGAGATTGTCAATCACTGGGTGGGGGGCTGGTGATCGGGGCTGGGGGTGGAGATTGTCAGTCACTGGGGACAGGCTGGTGATCGGGGCGGGGGAGAGATTGTCAATCACTCGGGGGGGGAGGCTGGTGATTGGGGGGGAGATTGTCAATCACTTGGGGGAGGCTGGTCATCACGGCTGGGGGGGCGAGATTGTCAATCACTGAGTGGGGGGCTGGTGTTCGGGGCTGGGCGGTGAGATTGTCAATCACTGGGTAGGGGGCTGATGATCAGGGCTGGGCGGGGAGATTGTCAATCACTGGGGGGGAGGCTGGTGATCGGGGCGGGGGGAGATTGTCAATCACTGGAGGGGGGGCTGGTGATCGGAGCTGTGGGGGGGGAGATTGTCAATCACTGGGTGGGGGGCTGGTGATCGGGGCTGGGGGGAGGAGATTGTCAATCATTGGGGGGGAGGCTGGTGATTGGGGCGGGAGGAGATTGTCAATCACTGGGGGGGAGGCTGGTGATCGGGGCGGGGGGAGATTGTCAATCACTGGAGGGGGGGCTGGTGATCGGAGCTGTGCGGGGGGGGAGATTGTCAATCACTGTGGGGGGGCTGGTGATCGGGGCTGTGGGGGGGGAGTTTGTCAATCACTGGGGGAGAGGCTGGTGATCGGGGCTGGGGGGAGGGATATTTTCAATTCTGGCGGGGAGGCTGGTGATCGGGGCTGTCGGGGGGAGATTGTCAATAACTGGGGGGGAGGCTGGTGATCGGGGCTGGGGGGAGATTGTCAATCACGGGGGGAGGCTGGTGATCGGTGCTTCGGGGGGAGATTGTCAATCACTGGCTGGGGGGCTGGTGATCGGGGCGGTGGGGGAGATTATCAATCACTAGGGGAGAGGCTGGTGATCAGGGCTGTGGGGGGGGAGATTGTCAATCACTGGGTGGGAGGCTGGTGATCAGGGCTGGTGGGGGGAGATTGTCAATCACTGGGTGGGGGGCTGGTGATCGGGGCGGTGGGGGAGATTATCAATCACTAGGGGAGAGGCTGGTGATCAGGGCTGTGGGGGGGGAGATTGTCAATCACTGGGTGGGAGGCTGGTGATCAGGGCTGGTGGGGGGAGATTGTCAATCACTGGGTGGGGGGCTGGTGATCGGGGCTCGGGGGGGAAATTTTCAATCACTGGGGGGAGGCTGGTGATCGGGGCTGGTGGGGGAGATTGGCAATCTCTGGGTGGGGGGCTGGTGATCGGGGCTTGGGGGGGAGATTGTCAATCACTGGGGAGGGAGATTGTCAATCACTGGGGAAAGGCTGGAGATCGGGGCGGGGGGAGAGATTGTCAATCACTGTGGGGGAGGCTGGTGATTGGGGCGGGGGCAGATTGTCAATCACTGGGGGGAGGCTGGTGATCAGGGCTGGGGGGGAGATTGTCAATCACTGGGTGGGGGGCTGGTGATCGGGGCTGGGCGGGGAGATTGTCAATCACTGGGTGGGGGGCTGGTGATCGGTGCGGGGGGAGATTGTCAATCACGGGGGGGGGACGCTGGTGATCGGGGCTGGCGGGGGAGAGATTGTCAATCACTGGGGGGGAGGCTGGTGATCGGGGCTGGGGGCGGAGATTGTCAATCACTGCGGGGGGCTGGTGATCGAGGCTGGGGGGAGAGAGATTGTCAATCACTGGGTGGGGGGCTGGTGATCGGGGCTGGGGGGGAGATTGTCAATCACTGGGGAAAGGCTGGTGATCGGGGCGGGGGGGGCTGGTGATCGGGGCTGTGGGGGGAGATTGTCAATCACTGGGTGGGGGGCTGGTGATCGGGGCTGCGGGGGGAGATTGTCAATCACTGGGGAAAGGCTGGTGATCGGGGCGGGGGGGAGATTGTCAATCACTGGTTGGGGGGCTGGTGATCGGGGCTGGGGGGGGAGATTGTCAATCACTGAGGGGGAGGCTGGTGATTGGGGCTGGGGGGGAGATTGTCAATCACGGGGGAAAGGCTGATGATTTGGGCTGTTGCGGGGGAGATTGTCAATCACTTGGGGGGAGACTGGTAATCAGGGCTGGGGGGGAGATTGTCAGTCACTGGGGGAGAGGCTGGTGATCGGGGTTGGGGGCAGGGAGATTGTCAATCACTGGGTGAGGGGCTGGTGATCGGGGCAGTGGGGGGGAGATTGTCAATCACTGGGGAAAGGCAGGTGATCAGGGCTGTGGCGGGGGGAGATTGTCAATCACTGGGTGGGAGGCTGGTGATCAGGGCTGGAGGGGGCCAGATTGTCAATCACTGGGTGAGGGGCTGGTGATCGGGGCTGGGGGGGGAGATTGTCAATCACTGGGGGGAAAGGCTGGTGATCGGGGCGGGGGGGAGATTGTCAATCACTGGGGGGAAAGGCTGGTGATCGGGGCTGTGGGGGGGGGAGATTGTCAATCATTTGGGGGGGGAGGCTGGTGATCGTTGCTGTGGGGGGGGAGATCGTCAATCACTACGGGGGAGACTGGTGATCGGGGCTGGGGGGGAGATTGTCAATCACTGGCTGTGGGACTGGTGATCAGGGCTGCGGGAGGTGATTGTCAATCACTGGGGGAGGGGCTGGTGATCGGAGCTGTGGGGGGGGAAATTATCAATCACTGGGGAAAGGCTGGTGCTCGGGGCAGGGGGAGAGATTGTCAATCACTGGGGGGGAGGCTGGTGATTGGGGCGGGGGGAGATTGTCAATCACTGGGGGGAGGCTGGGGATCGGGGCAGTTGGGGGAGATTGTCAATCGCTGGGGGGAGGCTGGTGATCGGGGCAGGTGGGGGAGATTGGCAATCACTGGGTGGGGGGCTGGTGATCGGGGTTGGGGGGGGAGATTGTCAATCACTGGGGGAAGGCTGGTGATCGGGGCTGGTGGGGGAGATTGTCAATCACTGGGGAAAGGCTGGTGATCGGGGCGAGGGGAGAGATTGTCAATCACTGGGGGGAGACTGGTGATCAGGGCGGGGGGGGAGATTGTCAATCACTGGGTGGGGGGCTGATGATCGGGGCTGGGGGAGAGATTGTCAGTCACTGGGGGGGAGGCTGGTGATCGGGGCGGGGGTAGATTGTCAATCACTGGAGGGGGGCCGGTGATCGGAGCTGTGCGGGGGGAGATTGTCAATTACTGGGTGGGGGGCTGGTGATCGGGGCTGGGGGGAGGAGATTGTCAATCACTTGGGGTGAGGCTGGTGATCAGGGCTGTGGGGGGGGGAGATTGTCAATCACTGGGTGGGAGGCTGGTGATCAGGGCTGTGGGGGGGAGATTGTCAATCACTAGGTGGGGGGCTGGTGATCGGGGTTGGGTGGGGGAAGTTTGTCTATCACTGGTGGACGGGCTGGTGATCGGGGCGGGGGGGAGATTGTCAATCACTGGGGAAAGGCTGGTGATCAGGGCTGTGAGGGGGGAAATTTTCAATCACTGGGGGAGGCTGGTGATCGGGGCTGGTGGGGGAGATTGGCAATCTCTGGGTGGGGGGCTGGTGGTCGGGGCTGGGGGTGGAGATTGTCAATCACTGGGGAACGGCTGGTGATCGGGGTGGGGGAGAGATTGTCAATCACTGGGGGGGAGGCTGGTGATTGGGGCGGGGGGAGATTGTCAATCACTGTGGGGAGGCTGGTGATCAGGGCTGGGGGGGAGATTGTCAATCACTGGGTGGGGGGCTGGTGATCGGGGCTGGGCGGGGAGATTGTCAATCACTGCGGGGGAGGCTGGTGATTGGAGCGGGGGGAGATTGTCAATCACTGGGGGGTGGCTGGTGATCGGGGCAGGGGGAGATTGTCAATCACTGGACGGGGGGCTGGTGATCGGAGCTGTGGGGGGGGGAGATTGTCAATCAATGGGTGGGGGGCTGGTGATTGGGGCGGGGGGGATTGTCAATCACTGGGGGGAGGCTGGTGATCGGGGCTGGGGGGGGAGATTGTCAATCATGGGGGGAGGCTGGTGATTGGGGCGGGGGGGAGATTGTCAATCACTGGGGAGGGAGATTGTCAATCACTGGGGAAAGGCTGGAGATCGGGGCGGGGGGAGAGATTGTCAATCACTGCGGGGGAGGCTGGTGATTGGGGCGGTGGCAGATTGTCAATCACTGGGGGGAGGCTGGTGATCAGGGCTGGGGGGGAGATTGTCAATCACTGGGTGGGGGGCTGGTGATCGGGGCTGGGCGGGGAGATTGTCAATCACTGGGTGGGGGGCTGGTGATCGGTGCGGGGGGAGATTGTCAATCACGGGGGGGGGACGACTGGTGATCGGGGCTGGCCGGGGAGAGATTTTCAATCACTGGGGGGGAGGCTGGTGATCGGGGCTGGGGGCGGAGATTGTCAATCACTGCGGGGGGCTGGTGATCGAGGCTGGGGGGAGAGAGATTGTCAATCACTGGGTGGGGGGCTGGTGATCGGGGCTGGGGGGGAGATTGTCAATCACTGGGGAAAGGCTGGGGATCGGGGCGGGGGGGGCTGGTGATCAGGGCTGTGGGGGGAGATTGTCAATCACTGGGTGGGGGGCTGGTGATCGGGGCTGCGGGGGGAGATTGTCAATCACTGGGGAAAGGCTGGTGATCGGGGCGGGGGGGAGATTGTCAATCACTGGTTGGGGGGCTGGTGATTGGGGCTGGGGGGGAGATTGTCAATCACGGGGGAAAGGCTGGTGATTTGGGCTGTGGGGGGGGAGATTGTCAATCACTTGGGGGGAGACTGGTAATCAGGGCTGGGGGGGAGATTGTCAGTTACTGGGGGAGAGGCTGGTGATCGGGGTTGGGGGGAGGGAGATTGTCAATCACTGGGTGAGGGGCTGGTGATCGGGGCAGTGGGGGGGAGATTGTCAATCACTGGGGAAAGGCAGGTGATCAGGGCTGTGGCGGGGGGAGATTGTCAATCACTGGGTGGGAGGCTGGTGATCAGGGCTGGAGGGGGCGAGATTGTCAATCACTGGGTGAGGGGCTGGTGATCGGGGCTGGGGGGGGAGATTGTCAATCACTGGGGGGAAAGGCTGGTGATCGGGGCGGGGGGGGAGATTGTCAATCACTGGGGGGAAAGGCTGGTGATCGGGGCTGTGGGGGGGGGAGATTGTCAATCACTTGGGGGGGGAGGCTGGTGATCGGGGCTGTCGGGGGGGAGATTGTCAATCACTACGGGGGAGACTGGTGATCGGGGCTGGGGGGGAGATTGTCAATCACTGGCTGTGGGACTGGTGATCAGGGCTGGGGGAGGTGATTGTCAATCACTGGGGGAGGGGCTGGTGATCGGAGCTGTTGGGGGGGAAATTATCAATCACTGGGGAAAGGCTGGTGCTCGGGGCGGGGGGAGAGATTGTCAATCACTGGGGGGGAGGCTGGTGATTGGGGCGGGGGGAGATTGTCAATCACTGGGGTGAGGCTGGTGATCGGGGCAGTTGGGGGAGATTGGCAATCACTGGGGGGAGGCTGGTGATCGGGGCTGGGGGGGGGGAGATTGTCAATCGCTGGGGGAGGCTGGTGATCGGGGCAGGTGGGGGAGATTGGCAATCACTGGGTGGGGGGCTGGTGATCGGGGTTGGGGGGGGAGATTGTCAATCACTGGGGGAAGGCTGGTGATCGGGGCT